>NW_026622997.1:15755151-16058181 GCF_023065955.2 Ursus arctos
AGGACAGGTAGGGGTGGGGGAAGGTGGTAAGTCCAAGGATATGCTGTAAGGTAGGATCTGAAGCATTTGTGTGGGGTTAGTTTTTAAACAAAGAAAATTTAAAGATTTTATTTATTTATTTGAGAGAGATCACAAGTCTGGTGGGGGGGGGTGCAGAAGGGGAGAGAGAGGGTGAGGGAGAGAAAATCTCAAGCAGACTCTGCACCGAGCGTGGAGCCCAATCTCAGGACTCAATCTCAGGACCCTGAGCTCATGACCTAAGCTGACACCATGAGTCGGATGTGTAACTGATTGAGCCACCTAGGCGCCCCCCTCCAAAAAAAGAAAATCTAAGAAAAAAATCTAATGGCCAATATTACTAATAACTTACTTTGTGTTCTGCATTTCATTAGCATTTTGCATGAATTAGCTCATTTGAACTCATTCTCTGTGAAGTAGATACTATTAATATTGTTATTTTATAGATGAGGAAACAGAGAACCGAGAAGGTGACCCCTCCTAGCTGCTAGGTAGGCAGTTAGGCAGGTGGTGCCGTTCTCCACTGAGATGAGGCACAGCAGAGGTGGGGCAGGTCTGGGAGGGAAGACAAGGCATTTGGTTTTGGCCCATATTATGAACTAAATGTTTGTGATTCCCCTCCCCCACACCAGAAAATCATACGTTGGTGCACTAATCCCCAAGTGATGACATGTATTTATTTACTTAAATTTTTAAAAACTTATTTATTTATTTTAGAGATAGATGAACGCACATGCACAAGTGAGTGGGGGGGGGAGCAGAGGGAGAAAAATCTTCGAGCAGACTCCCTGCTGAGCTTGGAGCCCACCTCAGGGCTCCATCTCACCACCCATGAGATCATGACCTGAGCTTAAACCAAGAGTCAGATGTTTAACCGACTGAGCCACCCAGGCTCCCCAAAGATACTCAGAGACACAGTCTTTGGGAGGTTCCTACGCTTCGGTGAGGTAGTGAGTGTGGCGCCCTTACGATAAGGTCAGTGTTCTTCAAAGAAGAGGAAGACAAAGAATTCTCTCTCTCTCCGTGACCACGCACCGAGTAAAGGCCATGTGAGTACACAGTGAGACGTTTCCATTTGCCAGCCAGGAAGAAGGCTTTCACTCGGAACTAAATTTCTGGCCCTGTGATCTTGGCCTCCAGAACTGTGAAAAACAATTTTATGTTGTTTAAGCCACTCGTTCCATGGTGTTTTGTTATGGCGGGCCCAAGCACACTCAGCACAGTTGAGTGTGTGATGTCTGGGAAACATCTGAATGGTGATTCTTAGTAGATACTTGAATACATAAATCTGGACTCCAGAAGGGAGGTCTTGCTCAAGAAATAGACTTAGGAGTAGTCATTGAGTGGGTGGTAAGTGAAACCATGAATTTGGATGAAGTCATCTGGAAAAGTGGGAAGAAGAAGAGGAGCAAAGGGTTATAGGATGAAGCTGAGACAGGGAACGTGAAGGCACCCCATGTAAAACTGTTTTTTGGGATTTTCTTTGTTGTTTTGTTTTTGTTTTTGTTTTTGTTTTTTACTCCTTTTCCCTCTTTTATTCTTGCTAGGACCTACACCTCTGCCTTACACGGGCCTTATAGAACAGATAATGTTTGCCCTCCTTGCAAAGGTTAAGGAGTTAATGATTTCTTTGGAGTCTTCCAGCATAGTAGAGAACATCTAAGGAGTAGGGTTGTCATAAACATTTTCCAAAACCACTGACTCATTAAGACCCCTGGCTCCAAGGCGTAAGTGACTTATGGAGGACACCTAAACACCGTCTTTGTTCTTGGATGCCTGAGAACACAGATGCGCTGGACCACAGCCCTGAATATAAATCTCAGACCCCGAGTAAAAATGAGATTCGCTATCTTTTCCTTTCTGAGTGTCCCAGACGCTTTGTCTGTATTTACGCTCCCTCTACGTCTGTAATGAACTCTGCTCTCACTTACTCTTGGCTTGCACTTGATTTCTATCCTGCATGAAGCCAAGGACCCTCTTGGCTAGTCCTGAGGGACTCCCATCTGGGTCCTTGGACACAGTTAGCCTGCATCAAAGCTGTAAACACCTACCTTTTAGGGGCAGGTAGAGAGGAAAGCCCTACGGAAGACCAAGAAGAGATGATCAGAGCGGATGGAGGGAAACAAAGAGAGAAGGCACAGAGAGGAGGTTTTCACATAGAACAGAGTGCTTCATAAAAACTAGACCTCAGGCGGAGTAATGAGAGCACCATGCCCATTGGGTAAGGCAGAGTGTAGGCAATTTCTGAGCATGAAGAGAATAAGTTAAGGTAGTGGACAGGTAGGGAGTCATTGAAATCTGAATTGTGGGTCACAAGCTTGAGATATCACGTGTTAAGTGAGGAAGTTACCTTGATGATAACTTTATAGGATGTCCCATCTGTGTTGTTTGGAGGGATATGCAAAGCAGAAATGGCAACAAAATGGACAGCCCTTCTCTTTTCCTAAAAATATGTGATTCCATATCCCTCTGGAAGAGAATACTATTGGCTTTTAAGAGGGTCATAGCAAGACTATGCATTCCTCTTGCACAGATTGGAAAAATGAAGTGGGTATGTGTCTCAGATATTCTAGTTGTGTCTCAGACAGCGTTTGGATTCTGATCTAGTATCCCTGTGCCTTGCTCTTCGGGAAAAAAAAAAAAATGAAAGTCAGGGGTTAAGAGAACCGAGCTAGCTCTCTTGTTGATCATGCTAAATGCACTATTATTTTTTGAAAGCGTTAGGAGCATTGTGAGGTAGTAGGAAGCAGGAACAGGCCAAAGAGACTAAGCCTGGGGACCTCTCTTATCTTTCACGGCAGTCAATCAACCAGCTCAGGGAGAAGACAAAGGAGAAAGAAATGCTTAATAAATAAATAAATAAAACACGGGCGTAGGGTCAAGCAGAGTACTTGCTGTAGAAGGAGGTGATTATTATAATTAATGGTGATGCCTATGGATGATGTCAAATTGTGAAGGCTGTGCTGGTCTCTTATGTCTTCTGTTCTCTCTTCCTCCTCTGGCCTCCTTAACAGGCCTCTGCTAATTCCGTTACTCTTCCCTGTTAACCTGGTGGCACTGGTTCTGTCTTTGTATTTCTGGTGTGTGTGTGTGTGTGTGTGTGTGTGTGTGCATGTACGTGATTCTAAATAGCTAGATACATAGCTATGGCCAACAGTTCTACAGACAGCAAAGATCCCAAAATAACCAAAAGGGCTGGATGATACTCTTAGTTGAATGTAACCCAAAATGCAATCAAGTTCATCGTCTCCTGTGATTAACAGGAGCTAGCCTTCTCATCCAAGACGAAAGAGGGGGATGCTCTTCTCTTAAGATTGACTAGTACACATTATCCAGCCTATGGAAGAATTAGTAAATTCTGAAGTGGGAAGGGTTTTTAGACATCAAAGTTTCTCATTTTTTTCAAGATTTCATTTATTTATTTTTATTTATTATTATTTTTATTATGATATGTTAGTCACCACACAGTATATCATTAGTTTTTGATTTTTTATCTCTATAGATGAGAAAATTGAGGCCTAGCAAGGTTAAATTATATCTCCAAGGTTGCACAGCTGGATGGTAGCCGGGCCAGGATTGGCACAAAGGTTTTCGAGTAATTTTACTGTTCCTCATTTCACGTGGCATACGTGTGACTAGAAGAGGCTGAAAACATTATTATGTGTTCAGACACATTTGAATATATTTTTAAAAAATATGCTCTCACTACTATACACTTCTGTTTTTCATGCACAGCCATGAGTTCAAAGACCTATTTAGCCTTTACTTGGATATTCTTGGACAACAAACTAAATTTGTTATTTGTAGAGTATCAAGCTGTATCATTGAGAACCTCACCCCTTTTATCTTTCTATATTCTAACTTTTAAAAGCTTTTTGGGGAGCGGTGCCTGGCTGGCTCAATCAGAAGAACATGTAACTCTTAATCTCGGGGTTGTGAGTTTAAGCCCTACACTGGGTGTAGAGATGACATAAGTAAATAAAACTTAAAAAAATATAAAAAGCTTTTTGGGGAAACTTTCAGGATGATGATGAAGGAAATAATATGGTTAGCTTGAGATAAGCTGGAGTTCCCTTTGATAGCCATGTTGAAGGAATGATTCCTTAGGAGACAGGGTGGTCCCCGAGCTGGGAAAGGGAGAAGAGGAAGCAAGGAACATGCAGAGGGGTCGAGCTAGAGAAAACTGCAGGGTCTCAGTGGAAATGTTCTAGGTCCTCCCGCTTGGTCTCTTCTGGAGATCTTTGCTGTCTTGCCTATTCACCTTTGAAACTTGCTGTTAATTCCTTCCTTTAAATACAGCAATCATGTCCTAGGTGCATGTCATTCTCTCTGACATCAAACAGACAGCTCATGTTCTTTGCTGGCATGGTTTCCCATAGCTCAAGAAGGGCCTCCCATAGCATGCCACAGGCTCGTTAGTCATAATTTCCCATCTTCACTCTTCCTTTCTTTCCATCAAAACCTATAACACCAAGTATCAAATAATTGATTTTCATGAACGTTTGTATTTGTTACTATTTATTTCCATTTACCTTTGGAAAGAGCACTGTCGAAAGTTCTGATGTTAACCACTTCTTAACTGTGTGGCTAGAACCAAATCACTCTGGCTTCTCAGAGTCTTTTCTTTTTTCTCTGTAAAGCTGGAAAATTTATACTTGATCTGCTACTCCAATGAGGAAGTGGGAAAGTGCTTGTCATTTTCAGGTAAGTATAATAAGCAGAATTCAAAGATGGGCCTTAAGAGTCCCACCTCCTGGTTTATATACCCTGTGTAATCTGCACTCCTTGAGTATGGGCAAGACATGTGACTGTGATAGGATTTCACTGCTATGAACCAATTACAGCTCAGTTGACTAGGAGGTGATCAAGAAGTGGGCCTGGCCTAATCAGGCGAACCTTTGAGAGAGGAATGAGAGCCTTCCTAAAGGGAGAATATAAAGCCAGGGAGATATACCTGCTGGCTCTGAAGAAATCAACAATCCTGCTGTGAGCTGTCTATGGGGGGTAGGGGATGGGCCTGTGGACATGGCAAGGACTTGAGTGTGGCTCCAGGGAGCTGGGCATGGTCTCAGCTGACAGTTACAAAAAAAACAGGGATTTCAGACATATGGCTGCAAATACAAAATTCTGCCATCCTCTGAGGGAGCTTGGAAAAGAATTCTTCTCCAGGTAAGCTTACCAGTGGAAATGCAAGCCAGCCAACACCTTGACTACAACCTGATGAGGCCATGAGCAGAAAGCCCAGTAGAGGCTGTACTGGAATTGTGGCCCATGGAAGCTATGAGATAATAAATTAGTGTCATTTTAAACCTAGTCCTTATTATGCAGCAATAGAAACTAATACAGCTACTCAGCACTAAACACCGAGAGGTGAGGGGTGAGGGAAATGGAGATTCTCTCTTCTCCCCACCCCCCCCAACAGCTATGGCACAGGTGTAGTCAATCAGATATGCCCACCTGGAGCTGCGAATCTGGAGAGAGGGACACAAAGACTCAGGGACTATTAGAGGTCGACCTCTGAGGCCAGTGGCAGTGGCAGCAGAGCCTAGCACACATTCCAAAAAAGATGTGACTGTGATCTGACACGTTATACCACATGGAACCTGGTCCCCCTGGTTCCTGACGGTTCTCCATGCTTTGGGGCTCATGTAAATTCTGTGAACTGTGGGCTGCCCTTCTCATGTATTGATTTCTGCTGCAACCAGCCAGAAACTAGCTTCTGTTATTTGCCACCAAGAGTTTGGATTATTATAGATCGTACATGTAAAAAATACCATGTTAACAGTGAAAATTCCATCAATGTAATATTATTTTCAATGTTTCTCTGCCTTCACTTTTCATCAGGATCATGCGTATGACCTTAGGTCTTCTCTGAGCTGCTGTCATTCTTGGTGTCATTCTGCATGTTTTGTTTTGTTTTTTAAGATTTTATTTATTTATTTGACACAGAGAGAGACAGCCAACGAGAGAGGGAACACAAGCAGGGGGAGTGGGAGAGGAAGAAGCAGGTTCCCAGCAGAGGAGCCTGATGTGGGGCTCGATCCTTGAATGCCGGGATCACGCCCTGAGCCAAAGGCAGATGCTTAACGACTGAGCCACCCAGGCGCCCCACATTCTGCATGTTTATATTCCAATAAATAAGTGTACCTTTATTCTAATAAATAAATGGGACTTACATGTAAATCTTTGTGAAAATGAAAGGACTGTTACCAAAAAAACTGACAGAGAACACGTAGGCTCAGAGAGGGACCATTTCCTGGGAGCCTGAGTGGCTTGTTCAGGTTTAAAGGACTTGCTTCCTGTCAAACTTGAAGGTCAAATGGAGCAACAGGTGTCTGCTACTGTGGGGGTCTCCAGGGAAGCCTTCAGAACGGGCTTGAGTGTTGGAAAGGTATATTCCAATCGGTTCACATTCCCATCTAGGGTTCACATCTTCACGTGTAATGAACCATATGTTTGTGTGTATCCTCTTAGACTCCCTGCTTTCCTGCCACTGACAGAACAGGAAACCAATGAAATGAGAAACACCATCTTTATGGTTTTTTTAATAAAAATTTTTTATTATGTTATGTTAGTCACCATACAGTACATCATTAGTTTTTGATGTAATGTTCCATGATTCATTGTTTGTGTATAACAGCCAGTGCTCCATGCAATACGTGCCCTCCTTAATACCCATCACTGGTCTATCCCATTCCCCCATCCCCCTTCCCTCTGAAGCCCTCAATTTGTTTCCCAGAGTCCATAGTCTCTCATGGTTCATTCCCCCTTCTGTTTACTCCCCCTTCATTCTTCCCTTCCTTCTTCTACCGATCTCTCTGCTATTTCTTATGTTCCACAAATGAGTGAAAACATATGATAATTGTCTTTCTCTGCTTGACTTATTTCACTTAGCATAATCTCCTCCAGTCCCATCCATGTTGCTGCAAATGTTGGGTAATCTTTCTTTCTGATGGCTGAGTAATATTCCATTGTATATATGGACCACATCTTCTTAATCCATTCGTCTGTTGAAGGGCATCTCGGCTCCTTCCACAATTCAGCTATTGTGGACAATGCTGCTATGAACATTGGGGCACATATGGCCCTTCTCTTCACTACGTCTGTGTCTTTGTGGTAAATACCCAGTAGTGCAATTGCTGTATCATAGGATGTCTCTATTTTTAACTTTTTAAGGGACCTCTGCACTGTTTTCCAAAGTGTCTGTACCAACTTGCATTCCCACCAACAGTAAGAGAAACACCATCTTTGAAAAGACATGATGAGAAAGCAGTTTAAAAAAATGAACACACAGGGGCACCTGGGTGCCTCGGCCAGTAGATTAAGTGTCCAACTCTTGATTTCAGCTCAGGTCATGATCTCAGGGTTGTGAGATCAAGCCCCACATCCAGCTCCATGCTCAGCATGGAGTCTGCTTAAGATTCTCTCTCCATCTCCCTCTGCGCCTCCTGCTCTCTCTCTTTAAAATAAATAAATCTTACACACACACACACACACACACACACACACACACACACACACACACTGCATTCATCAGAGTTGTCTCAGGGGCCTTCAGATGTGGCTGGGCAAAGGGCTGGTGTTGGGCCGCCCACCATGTTCAGTCCTTGTCGCCATGCTCTTGGATGAAATGTTGGGGTTTGAGGCCATAACAAGGTTGAGAGCACCTGATAGTAAGTCTGTTTGTTTTGACTAACTAAGTCCAGGGCCCTTGGATCAACTTACACATGGCCAGTGGGGCTCTGGGCACCCTTTGTGCCGAAGGGCCTCTGGTTTTAAGGAAAAAAACTACAACCATGACCTTCTCCACTCACCGTGTTTGCATCTAGTCTGCAGCAAGGGGAAATGAGGTGTTTGCCTGTGGTTCCCTGGCAAGAGAGCAATGGTGAAGTGGAAGGCCGACTTGGGGCTGGAAGCAGTCAGGGAGAGAGTGTTGTCTGCAGAGCACAGAGTAGGCAGCAGGAAGAAGAGGAGCTGGCAGTGATGGAGTGTTGCGCTGAACAGCTTCCCAGCATACCGACCTGGGGACTTCATTTAAGGTCCTAAATAGAGAAAAAACCGTCAATGTGACCTCAATAGAGAAAGCTGTAAAAGTGAACCAATTTAGCAACCTTGGGTAGCGGTTTACCTGTAACACTTGAAACAGAAACGGGGGGAATGCCAGAAAGCCAGTGGCCCAGTGACAAGGGGAGGGGCAGAGCACATGGGTGGTGGAAGCAGCTGCTGTAGGACGAGCAGAGCAAGGATGGGGAATGGTCGGCCCGCCTCACTGGCATCAGGCCAGACCGGGCAGGGGGAAGGTGGAGGCGATCAGGCTGGGGGCTGTCTCAGACATGGCTCCGGGCAGGGTCACAGCTGTGCTGGAGGATCCCGTTAACTCGAGGTTCTCCACATTGACTCAGCATTAATGGTCCATCCATCCGCATAGGAGAAGGCAGAGCATTGCCAGAGGTCGTGGCAGTCTTTGAGCTCCATGACGTCTATGTGGTCACTTTCTTGGACAGGTATACACTTGGCTGGGAATAGAGTTGTGTGCCAATTGCTGCAGCAGAACCAACCTGGCCATCAACCCCTTTTCGTTGCTATGAGATCAGAAGAGCTATGAATGTGGCCTGCGATTGAGTGAGGCCTTGAAACTTTCAAATTTCCTATGAAAACGATGCTCTCCGCTGAGGAGAGTATCATTTCAGTGTTTCAAGACTGCAAAAAGAACTAAAAATAGCTAAACAAAGTTTAAATTCTATTTCCCGGTTTATATAAAAATGAATATGGTCGTAAGTGAGGCACTTCATGTTTAGAACAATCGATGGCCAGTTTATACACACAGTTCACTTTGTTCATAGTACCGAAAAGTCAGAGCTGCAGCATTTAAACTAAAAACCTGAAAGCTTCCACGAGAGAACAGGGCATGCTGGTATTTGCAAATACTTGAATGAATTGCTGGACCTGATGTGATTGGCACCAGACACTTTACTAATGGACATCCTGATCAGTGACCCTGGGCAAACGTTCGGTGGCTGAGAAAGGGAAGATTCTGAGTAAGAGCCCTCCGACCTACCAGGGAGTGACCCGTTGGCCAGGAATGAAAAGAACCATGGTGTGAACAAGCCAAGGGCAATACAATATACATCGTATCTTCAAATCACCACAACATGTTGGTAGGTATTAGTAACCCCTTTTTATGAGTCAATAGTCACATACCTAAGTCAGTAGGTGGTCAAACGATGATGGTGATGATGATGATGACAATGAGGGGAGATCCCACCTATCATGCTTTTCTGTTTATAGAGTACATTGTCATGAAATCAGCAATCTCATTCGATCCCTAGAGTACACAGGTGATGCAGGTTTTGTTATGATCATTTTTATTTCTTGCGTAGGAATACTTGGACCAAAACTGCTTTTTTTCAGAGTAAGTATTCAAAGTAATACTCATTAAAATAATCAGTCAAAATCCTTTCTTCATATTTGTGGCAGGTCCGCAGATTTTTAGCTGTGTGTCATTTTTTTAAAAAGATTTTATTTATTCATTCGACAGGGAGAGAAAGACAGCCAGCGAGAGAGGGAACACAAGCAGGGGGAGTGGGAGAGGAAGAAGCAGGCTCCCAGTGGAAGAGCCTGATGTGGGGCTCGATCCCAGAACGCCAGGATCACGCCCTGAGCCAAAGGCAGACGCTTAACGACTGAGCCACCCAGGTGCCCCATAGCTGTGTGTCATTAAGCAAACTACCCAACTTCTCTAAACCTTGGTTCCTGGGACTGACTTTGCAGAGTACAAGGAATGAATGTGATGGTCATTGTAAATTGTTTTTGTATTGTTAGGTTTCAATAAATATCAACTATTTATAATTGGTTATCATTAGGGGTGCCTGGGTGGCTCAGTCAGTTAAGTATCTGCCTTCAGCTCAGGTCATGATCCCAGGGTCCTGGGATGGAGTCCCACTTTGGGCTCCCTGCTTAATAGGGAGTCTGCTTCTCCCTCTCCCTCTGCCTACTGCTCTGCCTACTTGTGCTCTCTCTCTCTCTGTCAAATAAATAAATGAAATCTTAAAAAAAATAAAATTGGTTATCATTAGAGATTCAAAAGTCCTTGGGCCTTTTTGATGGGATTTATTTTACAAAATTGCCAAAAAGATGTTCATATCCTTGAAATGTACAACGGCATAACCAAGACAAGCTGGATTGAAGCTATATTGTCTGCTTATATATTTTGTGTTTTTTATACTTTCTCTTCAATATATTAACTCCAGAAATACATAGTTAATGCCTCCTGTGTACCTTTTATTGTGCAAAGTATCAGAGATGAGCCAACGAACCAAACCTGGTCCTGATTTCAAGAGCTTACAGTCCAATGAAGCAGGTATTTATGCAAATAATCCCGGTATAGTGGGGTGAGAGCAGTTCCACTTTTAAGTATTTTCCTAGGAGAAAAGAGAAGATGGTTTAACATGTATCCATTAAAGTACTTGTATAGGATTGTTCATCACAATTTTATTTAAAAGGCTCAAAATGTAATTGACCCCAATGTCTAACAGTAGGAAAAGGGAAAAGCAGATTGTATTATGTCTGTACACACAAAAAAACAACACAAAGGATGACACCTGGATGCAAAGACATGGAAACCTCAAGAACATCATGCCCATGCTGAGGGTAAGAAGCCAGACACAAAAGAGTACATCCTATGTCATTTACATGAAATTCTATACGATAATGCTAGCCTATGGTGAAAGGAATCAGAAAAGTGGTTGCTTGGGGTTGGAGGTAGGACAGGTATTGACTGGAAAGAGACATGAGGGAGCTTTCTGGAGTGATGGAAATGTTCTCTATCTTGATGGAGGGACGTGTGGAATAGGATACACGGGTGGGTGCGTTTGTCAGAACTCATGAAACTGGACCTGTAAGATGTGTGTGTTTTACTGTGTATACATTTGACTTTAATATCAGTCTTCTATGTTTTTACGTGATTACAAATGGTATTCTAAGAAATCTTATTTTCCAAATATTTAACATGTAGCAAGACAATGACTTTTTGTATATTGCTCTTGTATGGTCTAAAATTGATAAATTCACTCATTCATCCTGGTAGTTGGTTTTTATGTATTTTCTCTGGGTCCCAAATGTGGTAAACCTCTTTCAATCTTCCATTTCTCTTAACTACCCACTTATGTTTCCCATTTGTGTCTACAGTTGGGATAATTTCTTTCGCTCTGTCTTGTTCTCTATAGCTTTGTTGATTCTGCTCTCAAACTCATCCACTGAGTTTTTAATTTGCATTTTTGTGTTTTTCATTTCTAGGTGTTCCATTTAGTTATTTTTCAAATCCGTTAGGTCACTCTTTCCCCCCCAAAGTTCCTGTTTACTGCAGATATTTTTAATTCTCGTTTCTTTAAACAACTTAACTATTTTATAAGTTGCTTCTGATTATTCAAGATACTGAAGTCTTTCAGGATGTACTTAGCTAGTGGGGTTTCTTTCCCTGTTGTTTTTTTCCCCCTGATGTTTATAACTTATTTTCCTGTGGCTTGATTACCATGACTTTGCACTGCTCACTATCTTTGAGACATGATTTTTGGTGGTTACTGTGGCTTGGGTGAAGAGCTCTTCCCCAGTTTTGCATTTGTTTCTGCCAGACATTTGGGAACACTACCCCTCTGTAACCAATTCAAATTAAGTCATGGCTTAAAATTTTCTGAGTCACTCCTGGGTTTTTAATTTAGGTTATAATTTCTCAGGGGGCTGGGCTCTGGGTAGAACTACCAGAGACAGATTGTGTGTGTGGGGTGTGTGTGTATGTGTGTGTGTGTGTATCTGTTTTACCCCCCTCCTTTGCTCTATTCAACATTAAGACACGTCTATCCTGGGAGGTTTTTTTTCAGGGGGGAGAAGCAAGTAGTTTTACTTCAGATTTATCTTTATTCTGAGGGTTCTTCTTTTGGGATTCTAGGTTAACACAAGACAGGTGTCTAATATTAATCTTTCAGCCTGGTGGACACTAAGCTTTGACTTCTGTCCTTCTTATTCTGTCAGGTCTTCAAAACAGTTACATAAGTCCCCAGCATATGTCTTCAGAGCAAAAGGATTTTGTTGTTTTTCTTGCCTTTATGGGTTGATAATTTCTTATTATGTTTTTATTTCTTTGATGTTTTTAAAGAGATTAGAAAATTATTTTTTTCCATTATTTTTAGTTGATTTTTGCAGGAGGGTTGGTTCAAATGGCCTGGCCCTTTATTATTGGAAATGGAGGAAAATGAAATTTGAAACACTGTTCAATAGGCTCTTCTTCATAATTTCTAGGTATAAAAAGAATCCTCTACATTGGTAAGTTTTGCTATGTAAAAATTTAACATTCTGCATGGCAAGAAATAAAGGACATAAAAAAGAAAGAAATCATAGGAAGAAGGAAATGGACATTCAACAAATAGGGAGAAGTATTTGAAACTCATATAAAGAAGCTCAAACTCAAGAGAAAGGACTTATAGTGTTAATATATGTAGAGCTCTATATTATGGTTGATTGATGCATAACAAATTATCCCCTGAGTTTATCAGCTCAGAGCAACAAACATTTCTTGCCTCTCAGTTTCTGAGGTTCAGGAATATGGAAGCAGCTTAGTTGGGTGGTTGTGGCTCAGAGTCCATCATAAGATTGCTGTCAAGACTGTAGTCTGCTGGGGCTGTGGTCTCATCTGAAGGCTCAGCTGGGGCTAGAGGGCCCCTATGAAGATTGTTCATGTGACTCTTGGCAGGAAACCGCTGTTCCTCACTGGCCACTTGCTGAAGGCACCAGTTCCTCACCACCTGGACTTTTCCATCAGCATATGGCTGACATTGCAGCTGGTTTTGCCCCAGAACAGGTGACTCAAGAGAGAGTCACCAAAAGAGAAGCCAAATGTGTTTTACAAGCTTATCTTGAAAATGACATACCATCTCTTCTGCCATATACTATTAGTTAGTGAGACCAACCTGGTACAGTATAGGAAGTGACTATACCAAGAAGTAAAGTTCATCTAGGGTGTCTTGGAGGCTGCCCATTACAAACTGCTAAAGTTCAATACAAAATAAAAGAAACCCACACAGAAAAATGAACAAAAGATGTAAAAGTCTGTGCATATAAAATACACATAAATAACACATATTAAAATACATCTGAAACATAAAGAAGGTGTTCAACATCATTCAAAATAGGAATAATGTCAATTAAAACTATACCAAGATGCCCTGTCTACCAATAAGATTGTATAACCCCCTCATTGTTGAAGATTTGGGGCAATAGAGTCTCATATTTTGTTGGCAAAGCTAAACATTGGTGAAATCTCTATGAAGAGTAAATTGGAAATAACTATCAAGAGTAGAAATACACATTTCCTTTGATCTGACAATTCCACTTCTAGGAATTTATCCCAAGTATATTCTGGCACATGTGCAAAATGATGCCTGTACGAAGATCTTTATTGCAGCACTGACTTATAATAGCAAAAGATTGGAAACCATCTGAATTTCCATCTAAAGGGAACTGATTACATAAATTATAGTAATATACATATAATGGAATTCTATGCATTTCTTAAAAAGGAATGAGGCAGACCTCCATGCTGATTTAGAAGTTTCTCCATCATATACTGAAGATGTGAAAGCAAGGTGCAGAACAGCATGTTGTCACTTGTGAAAAAACATATATGTATATGCCTGCACATGAATATGATATCTCTGGAAGCATATGCAAGAGATTGGAATTGTAGTTGCTTGTAGAAGGGAACTGGGTGACCAGGGAATAAGGGTATGAGAGAGAATTACTTCTTATGCATTCATTATTGTATGTTTTGAATTTTATAATGTGTGCATTAACTACTCAAAATAACTTTTTAAAATACACTTTTAAAAAGCATATTGTAATAAACTGAAATGATGATGCCTTAAACTAAGCTGGTGACAATAGAAACAAAGAGAGAGAGAATTGGTAGGGCACAGCGGGTAACTGCATTGGTGAGAAGGAGAAGGAAGAGTTTAGAATGGTGCTCAGATTCCTGGTACAGGCATCTGAGTGGATAGGAGAGAACCTAAAAGCATATCTCTTAGAAGAAATTCCTGTTCCTCAAGAAGTTTAAAATAGAGCTACAACACAGCAATTCCACTAGTAAGTATTTACCCCAAAGATACAAATATTGTGATCTGAAGAAGCATGTGCACCCTGAAGTTTATCGCAGCAATGTCCACAATAACCAAACTATGGAGAGAGCCCAGATGTTCATCGACAGATGAATGGATAAAGAAGACGTGGTGTATACATACAATGGGATATTACTCAGCCTTCAGAAAGGACAAATACCTTTTACATCTATGTGGATGGAAATGGAGGGTATTATGCTGAGTGAAATAAGTCAATCAGAGAAAGACAATTATCATATGATCTCACTCATATGTGGAATATAAGAAACAGCACAGAGGATCATGGGGGAAGGGAGGGAAAACTGAATGGGAAGTAATCAGAGAGGGAGACAACCATGAGAAACTCTTAACTATTGGAAACAAACTGAGGGTTGCTGGAGGAGAGGTGGGGGTGATAGGGTAATTGGGTGATGGGCATTAGGGAGGGCACATGATGTGATGAGCACTGGGTGTTATATGCAACTGATAAATTATTGAACTCTACATCTGACTAATGATGGACTATATGTTGGCTAATTGAATTTAAAAAAAGAAATTTCTGTAGTTAATAAAATTATCTAATTTTATTAAAAAATCCCACATTTTTAAAAATTCAAGGCTATTCTTTTCTATATTATACCATGAGCTTCTTGCAATTAGAGATGATACTTTAAATGTTCTTGTATCTCTTATAGTACCTAGTATAGTGTTTGACTTGTTATAGATACCCAGCAGATATCTGTTAGATAAATGTATGAAAATGAAATTTGTAAAAATGTGTTTCATCTTTTCAGAAGGTAGATTAAATAATTGCCTGGATATGCGCAGAGTGTGGACATCAAAGAGATTGAAAATAAAATGCTTTACCACCTCTTTACCCGAGGGTGAAGGGGCACAGGTGGAGAAAAGATGAAGTTCACGCAGCAAGTTGCTAATTGGAACAAGGCATAGAGCTTTCAAAACACAAGATAATTTGTTTTAAGATCGCTCAAAAAGGGGGAAGAGCCAGTCTAGCCAGCAGAGGGCTCTCATCATTCCATTTAATTGTAGGCCTAGAATTATTCATGAGATAAAGACAAATGCTGGTTGAAGACCAGCAGAGAATAGGTACCCTCCCCCACACCATTAAATTTATACACCATTGTAAGGACATTCTGTCAAGTCATCTTATTACAAGATGAGGGAATTGAAACTCAGCAAATGTGCTTTAAAGACTACATTTCCAAATGTCAAGGATGGCATCCCTGTCTTGTGTTAATTGAAAACTGAATTTATCTCTAGTACCCTGGAACACAAGACTGCTTGGAAGGTTTTCCCGTATGTTGGATGGCAAGAAGCAGGAAGTTGTAATGGGTTATGTCCCCTAATGTAAACCTATCTAAAGTAGTGATGTTTGTTGAAATTTTAGTGCTTTATGAAGACTTAGAGTGTTCTAAAATCTAGAATTACTAGAGTCTACTCATTTACAATTTTTCATCTCTTTTCCCATTTTTATTCTGACGGCTCATATGTAATGGTCTCTTACTTATACTTGAAGTCAGGGAATTATTGGGACCTCCTTGCTGATCTTGTGAAGTGATTCAGACAAGAAGTTAGTGTCCCTCCCATTAAAATCTGCTGACCCTGGGTGCTCTCATCAGCTGCTTTGTCCTCTGTGATTTCACACTGAATCTGCCAGGATCACACATGATAACCTATAAATATCCTTCATTGGATTAATAGAGCCTTTGAGTTAAGAGAGCAGAGAAGGATATGGATGGTCATTGATTTCCAGACACTGGGCTGTATTCTTGGTCCATTACGACATTCCATCCATCCATTACAGTGACTCTAACATAACGTACGGATTGCACCCTCAATTTATAGATGAGGAAGCCGAGCTCTGAAGGTTGAATGAGTCTCCCAGAATGGTAGATGCTGTGGAAATGGGACTAACTGAATTTTGCCTGCCTATAGAGTTCACGCTCTTTCTGACATTGCATTGTGCCCTGTAATATGAACTCAGGCTTTGTGCTTGCTTTGTCTCTGGCTACCACCCTCTACCCAAGCCATTCAGGGATCTTGGGTGGGGCTTTAAGGCAGTGTGTTCTATAGCCTCCGCAGTGTCTACTAGGAATGTGGTTTGATGATAGTTACCGCAACAGTGCAAGGCCCTTCTCCAGTGTCCTCCCAACTGTCCTTCAACCGTGGGGGACAAAGTGGACAGTGATGAGACCTCTGCAGATCTTTTGCAGTAACCCTTTTGGTATGGCCATGGCTGCTCTTCCCATTCCAGCTACTAATGACCTCTGACCCTGGGACAGCCTGCCAGTGAACACAGGTGGGATTAATGGGCCACCAGATCAGTACTTGTGCTCCTTGCTGTGGACTTTATGTATTGACCACATGCATTGAGCTTGTATAATAATGATCCTCGCTCCCAGGAGGAAGGCACAGCGGCCCATGGTCAAGAAGACATATGCTTCTGGGTTTGTACTGAGTCCTTCACACCTTCTCACCCAATTCACCTGGAAAGCATGTTCTATGAGCAGGATGGTAGTGTGAGGCTGGTTCTAAGATCTGTAACCATGGAGGACAATGGCCTTTAGCAGCTCAGTCAGGAAGGCACACCCAAGACCTTGTGAGGATCCTTAGCACATGTGAAGATGTGCCAGATACAGATCTGCACAGGGAGTCCAGCCCCAGCGCCATCTAAGACATTATGAACCCCAAATCCCCTTAGAGTCACATGTGGAAGAGTCTTGCAAGGTAATTTTCAAAGCAACACTCCAACACTAGGGTTTTCTTTCTCAAATCTATTCCACTGAATGGGCCCATCCGAGGGAGGACAGACTGTTGTTTCCTTGATAGGATGACGTGGGATTTGGGGAGATTCTTGAATGAAGGGAAGACAGGGAGTTTGGCAAACGGAAGCTGAAGGCTTATTATAGGCCTATGAGTCAGAGGGACTGCAGGCAAATGATTTAGAGAGGGGTGAGTGAGTGAGTGAGTGAGTGTGGGTAGGTGTGAGGCAGAGCTGGAAGGCAGACCCAGAGAAAGGAAGCCAGGCCAGGGAAGAGGAAAAGTAGAGCACATTAGTCAGGGTTTTCCAGAGAAACAGAACCAATAGGCTGTGTATGTCTGTGTGCATATGTGTGTGTATACATATGTGTGTGTGTGTGTACATACATACATGAGAGGAGAAGATTTTAAGTAATGGGCTCATGCTATCATGGAGTCTAGCAAGGTGGGCCAGCAGGCTAGAGACCCAGGGAAGAGGTCATGCTACAGTTCCAGTCCAAAGCCTGACCACTGGCAGAATGCCCACAGGGAGCATCCACCGTGTCCCGGTGACCTGGGCTCTTTGACTGTAACAGAAGTGCATTGAGGTCTGAGATCAATGTGAGAATGCCCAAACACAAAGCTCTTCAGAGGCCTCTGAACCATCCCCAGAGCCTGGCCACACACCCTGTCTCAACGATGCATCCAAAGGGACCAGGCAGTCAGTCATGCTACCAGATTTGCAGAGCACTAGGATGACTGGACTCCAGGAGGCAGCATGGAAAGAAGGCTCTTCCAGGTGATGTTCAAAACAACCTGAGACTTCTTGTATTCAGTTGCTACCATGTCCAAGGAAAATTCAAGAAGAATTCCTGCCCATCAGTGCTTCCAACTTTGGTTATGCACTGGAATACCTAGAGGTGCTTTGAAACCTCCCAATGCCTAATATATAGCCCAGATGAATTCAGAATCTCTGGAGGAGGGATCTGGGCATATGTGTTTTTATAGCTCCCGAGGGCTCCAAATAAGCAGGCAAGGCTGAAGAGCTCTGCTAGACCCCTCCAGCAGTCCTTCGTATTTCCTTCCCTCACCTCACCCCTTGAGGCTCCGCCCAGTTTCCACTGAACCCATTTTGGGGGTCATTCAAGCTGGTAGGCACGGGAAAGAGGATTTTCTTGGCACCTGTACCCTTCCCATATTGCCTCAGAAGGTTTAAAGTGAAAAATGTTGAACATTTTGACCTTGAGACAGAAAGAAGGGTTGACATTCTAGACATCATGAGGGAAACAGAAGCAGGATTTGGTGGAGATCACAGGGCATAAAGGAAAGGGGACAGGTGTCTGAGCTGGCCACACTGGGCTTGGGCTCCCTTCTTCTTGGGTAATTCTTCCTTGGGAAAACTCATCAACCTCACTGAGTCTTAGACATTAAGATAACAATGTCTAACTTTTGGGTCTGTACGAGGACTAGAGATAAGGAACAGCAAATGGCCATGTGTAGTAGGTGGTATAATCATCAGTGGAATAACTTACTGGTGATTGCTTAAATTAAGACAGACAAGTAAGAAGAATTAAAAGCTGGAGTTTGATATCCAATGACCCCGGACCCTCAATCCCCTCATTTGTAAAATAGGGATAATATTCTAATTGAATAGCCTCCCCCCAATATTTATGCCTGCCTGGATCCTCAGAATATGAGCTTATTTAGAAATAACATCTTTACAGATGTGATTAGTTAATTGATCATCTTCCAAATAAGTTAAATGAGAAGTGATCATCTCCCCTAGTCTCATAAATCAAAGGAGGATACAAAGCAAAGGGGACACAAAGAAACCACAGAAGCCTCTGAGTTCCTGCCCTAGGAGAGGGGACAAGTGTCCTGGAGAACAAAGGGTACTAGGAGCAAAACTTCCTTTTGTAATTCCCCCAACTGAAGAGCCTGATCTAGAAAGCCATTCCTTCTCCTGCTGCTACCATTGTGGGGGAGGAGCTTGGCATTCTCCACGGTGCAGGTGGATTTTACTATGGGACTTCATATTTTTCTCCCCTAAACACTGCTGCAGCCAAGGACGGTGCACTAAGGGATGGGGGACATCTCTGTGGTGGGGTAATTTGAATGAAATCATTCTGGACTGAGGGGAGCCCTAAAAGCAATGACTGGTGTTGTTAAAAGAAAAAGGAGAGGCAGATTTGGACACAGATTTCAGATTCCCACTACGGTAAGAGACATAGAGACACACAGGGTAGAATGTCATATGAAGATGGAGGCAGAGATTGGAGTGGTGCAGCCACACAAGGATTATCAGGGGCCATCAGAAGAAAGTTTCTTTTCTAGATCCTTCCAAAGGAGCATGGTATTGCTGAAACCTTGATTTCAGACTGCTAGCCTTCAGAACTGGAAGAGGATAAACTATTGTTTTTAAGTTACCTAGTTTGTGATCCTTTGTTGTGCTCACTCTGGGAAACGAATACAGATAATAATAGCTCTACCACTTCCAGACTGTTACAACTATAAATGAATTAACATTGTAAATATAATTAAATTTAGTGATGGTAAAGTTTAGGTTAAATGTTGACTGCGATTATCGAGATGCTGGATAAACAGTCTAGCCTGATGTTGACAGGCACCTGGAGGGTCTTTCAAGGGTGACTGTATGAGACATGAAATGAAGTGATGAATGTTGAGTGGAGAAGGGGGCGAGGTGAGAGGCAGTCAGGCAATAAATCAAATCCAAGAGCTGCCCGCCCTGGGTATCTCCGCCTACCAACAGGGAACAGAGCTGGCTGCCCTTAGATCGCAGGCACACAACACAACCCCTCGTAACACATACATAAACACATTCACTCACAAATAGCTTAGAGCCTCGCTGGTTCTCATCCTCGGAGACCCTGCACCCCCATCCCGGAGTTGTGTTTTCAATCTCTTTCCCAATAAGGAACCACAGGACCAAGATTTATGTGCATGTGGCATTTTCATTAACTCCCTTAGAATGAATAGGAATCTCCCTTTATGGTTGTTAATGCAGTCACGGAAGTAATCCCTGTTTTAAGTAATCCCAGGGTCTAAGATGGCTCCCAGGTGGGCCCCTGAGAGCTCATCGTGAGTTGGAAGGACATTTTGCAACAGGTCTTTTCTTTCCCATGATGTGAGGTTTACCCAGAAATCCCCACTGCTGAGCAGGGAGAAATGACTGAATTGGCTGCAGACCTATCTCTTGGCGTCTTCCCTTTTGCTTGGTGATACGTGAGGGCACCAGAAGGTCGAAATGGCCGCGTGTCTAGCAGAGGAAAATACAGACAGTACCAATGCAATCTATTTTAAATAAAAAGAATTTTACTTAATCACGTGACTTTACAAATTGGCAAAGTTGAGATAACGCATGTGTATAAAATGACAATGTGAGTGCATTTTAGAATATACTTAGGAAAATTTTCCAGTGGAATAAAACACAACATCTTAGATTGAGAGTTTTCAGAATTGAATACCAGATTCCTGCCAAAGTAAAACTCACACGGTATTTGTTTTCTTAACTCAACTTCATCTGACTTCATTATTTGAATCTTAATAAAATTAAGTGTTGAGTGAAAACAAATCCCTACAGTGTCACCAAATGTATCAGCTCAGGTCAGCCTTAAGCCTTCAGCGGAAGGTTTTGTAAGCTCTTGTAGTGGAAATGTTTTTTCTCTTCTTCCTGTCTGTATCTCAGAGGGGCTGAGTCTAGCGGAGCAGCTGCTAACACAGTGAGCAGAAGCAAGTCTTGTTTCTACATTTCCACAGATGCTGCAGGAGGAAAGGCTGCAAACTCCTCACCTGAATGCAAATGGCCCAAGCGGTGACCACCAGGGTCTCTGCCCTCAGGCCACGCATGCATATGGCCCAGACCATACACATGGTAGGCACTCGCTCAATGAGTGAATGAATGAGTCCTACAGGACGGTGGAGGGCTATGCTTTTCAACCTATAGGTTGCAATCTTATTGTTGGATTAAGAAATCAATGTAATGGTCACAATATATTTCAGGTAATAGAATGGAAAATAATAGGATAGAAGATAAAGTGGTCTATCACACATATTAAAAGTGTGTGTGTGTTTCTATAGAGTCATGATGTAAAACGTATTTCTGAGGTATCAGGAAAACCTTTGGTGGAGTGGAAGCTACTGGGGCATTTGTGTTGGCTAGCTCTAGGTTTACATTCCCATGCCACCAGGAGGCACTGAACATATTACCTAAGTCTGAGTGTCAAATATGCACTTAAAGTCTACTGTGTATCAGGCATTCTGCTCTGTGTGTGGGATACAACGGCAGTAGGTCATGCTGCTTGCCCTCAGAGCAGCTCAGTGTACCTTGAGTGAATGTCCATTCCTCCTCAACACTTCAGGAGCTCTGGCACTGATTGATAAGACGTGTGGGTAAGAAGGAATCTTGGTGGGGCGCCTGGGTGGTTCAGTCGGTTGAATGACTGACTTCAGCTCAGGTCATAATCCCAGGGTCCTGGGATGGAGCCCCGCATTGGGCTCCTTGCTCATTGGGAAGTCTGCTTCTCCCTCTCCCTCTGCCATCCCCCCTAGTTGTGCTCTCTCTCTGTCAAATAAAATCTTAAAAAAAAAAAAGAAAAAAAAAAGAAGGGATCTTGGGGAAGTTCAATCCAGCTGAAGCTCTTCAAGAGCCAGTGAAATCCAATTTTTTTTCTTTGCTCTGCCTCCTCTCTTTTTAAGAATGGTGACAATCCAACAGTAGCTTCTCTCCCCAGCTCTAAAGCAAATTGAAATTCCTGTAGTGCCAGCCAGACAATCAAGATCGGAGACATTGAGAGTGGCATGTCACAGCTGTGCCTCCTCTTTCCACTCCTCCAAAGGCATGCAGAATTTTGTTGACCCATCAGTGGCCAAGATCACTGTCTAGCTCTCTTTGGGGGTGTGCTGACCATAGATTAGCTCCCTCAGAGTGGGATGGAGAGCCAGGAAGCGTACCCAGTCATCTCCTGGCCACCCACATGGTACAAACATTGTGAACGAGGCAAGGTTTGTTCTTAGAGTCTGCAGCTGACCCTTTGAGAACCTATTGCTTTTTTTCCAATATTCTCATTTTCACTCTGCTAAGTGTACCTTTTTCCATATTGACACTTGCTTTCAAGTCATCAAATATCCTTCATTGATCATTGAATAGGAATGAGTGTAAGTCGACAAGCTACCTCTCTCATTTATGAGTTAAATGGGTTTCTCCATGTCCAGTGGAATACTTTACTCATGGTGAGGGATTTTTTTGTACATTAGTAAGATATCAGGAGCGGCAGTAAGAGCAGAGACCCTTTGCATGATCTCAAAGAGTCATACTATGGGAGTGGCTGAAAAAGTCTCATTTAAGACAAAGTAAGAGTCAAACTAGACCAAGCCTTAATGATAAGAGCTATCATTTGGAAGAAAGGACGGAGCAGGCACCTAAAAGAAAATAAATTCTGATGTAGAAAAGAATTTGTCTTCAGTGCTCCTACTGCCCCCACTTTTCTTTTGGGGATCAGTCTCCCTGATTTGTATCAGTACCCGACAGGCACTCCTTGGGGTAATCAGGGCTATCCAGCTGTCCAATCTGGAGCCCCACCTGCATGCAATCTTTATTCTCTAGGCCGTTCCTCATCTGCTTTTCCTCTTTATCAAAATTTATTTGCACTATGTTCATTCTGTCAATGTGCTTTCCAGTGCTAGGTGCCATGAAACTATAATCTGATTGGCACTGGTAATAGGATTCTGGGATTTAACACGAAGAGAGTATCTTCAGTGAAATGATGGCTCTCATGTTGACAATCTCAGCTTCTGGGACAGGGGGAAGATCATTGCTGAAGAAGCCTATAGAATTAAGAAGCTGTAAGTAACCCCCGAGTCAATTCTCTGTACATATTTCCAGTACTCAGTCACGGTGTAGATCTAGGCCTTGTTGGGGGTACAGACAACTCAACGTAGCCCCTGGTCTCAATGAGCTTGCAGTCAAGTGGGGTGGGATGGCGAATCTTGGATGCCACCATGACTTTAAATAATCTTATTTACTCATGGTAGGTATTATCATGTGACTTTAAAGAACCAAACGTCAGAAAAATAAACTCTTTCCCCCAGGTTCTGTACACGTAGTGAGGGATGGAGTCAGGATTTGAATTCAGATCTGCTGTGGTTCTGAAGCTCATGTTCTTTTCAACATCCCAACTGCTATGGGAACAGAAGCCAAGAGGCTGGGGGCGCCTGGGTGGCACAGCGGTTAAGCGTCTGCCTTCGGCTTAGGGCATGATACCAGCGTTATGGGATCGAGCCCCACATCAGGCTCCTCCACTATGAGCCTGCTTCTTCCTCTCCCACTCCCCCTGCTTGTGTTCCTTCTCTCGCTGGCTGTCTCTATCTCTGTCAAATAAATAAATAAAATCTTAAAAAAAAAAAAAGCCAAGAGGCTGGATGAAGGAGAGAGATGCAATGCTGGGTGGGACAGGTATGGCCTGCTCTGGGGTGTAGAGAAGGGAATGAGCCTTGTGCCTCAGAGAGCTAGAGGGAGCTTTGTAGGAGACTGGGAAGTGGTGTCCAGTAAAGTCTGAAGCCACGAAGAACAACTTGTTTGTATGACAGTCTCTGGACGAGCAGAGGTCTTTTCAGGGAGGGAGAGAAGTTTAAGGAAAGGCCTAGAAATAGGAATAAAAGCATGCTGGAGGCCAAAACAAGGGGTACTTGATTAAGGGCATGAAAATTATTCCCTATGGGTCACCTGCTCTTTTACCTTATCTTCGTTCAGCCGAGGGAGGGAGGGAGGGCGGGCCAGCGCAGGAGAGGGTTCCCCTAGTCTAAGGGGCAGGAACTCTGCAAACCTGGCCTTGCCTACAGTGTTACCTGGAACCGGTGCCTCAGAGGATGGTCAGGGTCCCCAAGGTGAGGGGCTGTTTCTCAGAAGTG
Source organism: Ursus arctos (assembly GCF_023065955.2). Classification (NCBI taxonomy): domain Eukaryota; kingdom Metazoa; phylum Chordata; class Mammalia; order Carnivora; family Ursidae; genus Ursus; species Ursus arctos. The sequence continues at coordinate 15,779,001 of NW_026622997.1, forward strand.
ATGACACAGGCTGCAAGCTTCTGGGGAGGAAGGGTGAGGGAGCCAGGTGCTTCTCCCTTCCCTTTCTGGAATCCTGGCCAGTTTCAATTTACATAACACAGCTTAACCCACAGAAACAGGAGCTGGGAGGCAGGTTCTTTCTCTCTCTTTTTTTTTCTCTCTGAGACACGGAAACCTTTATTTTCTCCCTACACCACAAACCGGTGCTGTTAAATAATATTGGATAATTGCACCTGTCGTACTCCCCATATTGTGCTGAGGAAAAATAATTGCTGGTTTTCTGCTTTGCAGTTTAGCTGTGACTTCGTCATTTGACTCGGAGCATGTCATTTTCTCCCATTTTAGACTGTGTACAGTCAAACTGTGTGAAAGGACCGCGGATAGCAGCCCTGCGTGTGTGAGTGGGCGCGGGCCTCATTCAGCAATGATTTCTAATTTATACAGCATTGAAAATCCACAGCTATAAATAAACAGTTCTGACTGGCTTTGCTGCCTACTCAAGTGCTTTATTAAAAAAAAAAAAGAAAGAAAGAAAAAAGAAAAGAAAAAGAGCCACCAACTGCATGAGAGAGGAAAACAACGTCTGGGTATAGATTCTGATTTCTGACACTTGGGAGGGAGAGGCCCAGACTTGGGATGGGTTCAGGGCTCGGCCAGGTGGCCTTCTGGGAAGCCAGGCCTCCCCACTCCTCCCTCGGCCCCCTCCCACTCCCACATGCAGATGCCACGTGTTTGGGGATTACAGTATATGCAACTAACTTCCTGTTATGACAAGTATTGCAAGCGAGTAGGTGCAGAGGAGCTGAAAATAGCTTGAGAAATGTATGACCCATTTGAGGAGAGGATGGGGCTAATGGATTATTTAGGCAAACAGGGTAAGTCTTCACCCCACATTGAAAATTGGTGTTTCATATGAGATAGCAAATCTAGAACGTATGGACCAGTCCACAAGGCACTGGAGGTGCTCCTCTCTCTACCTCTGTGGATGAGAGTTTCCACCAAGCTGGGGTCCCTGGACCACCACCTTTTGTCCAGCCTTGCAGATACACACACAGTTTTGCCTTGTTAAGTAAAAGCTTTCAGATGGCCAGTTACTGCTCTGCTCTATAATCAAGAGATAGGAAGATGGGCTCAGGAAAAAACCACGTGTGTGACCTTGGGCCAGTCATTGTCCTCCTCCAAAGCTAGTGGCATACCAGAGCCAGCTCCTGTGGTCCTTTCGAGGGCCAAGTGGTTATGCATATGTCTTCCCAGCTCTGCATTCAGTGGCCTGTTGGTAGCTTGAAAAAGGTTGTGGTGGAGTGTTCCCACCATGGAATGGGCAAACACTATAAATCAGGGCCTTACAATTTTCCTTTTTCCAGAGAGTTGGTTTTTAAACATTTACCCGCACACCAATAACAGAAACTCAGTTTCTTCATTTGGAAAATGAGGACGTGATGCATTTTCTACTCATAAGATTCTCATGAGGATAAAACGAGATCATGAGGGTGAGTGCAGTTGGTCAATTACATGACCCTACACAAATATTATTGCTGATTCTCTCCCCATGTGGTTGGTGTTGTCTTCTATTAAGGACCTAGCCTTCTGGAGGCAGCAAATCCTATAGACCTCTTAATGAATGTTTATTTAGTGTATTTCATGTTTGCTGCTGGTGTTTTGTTGCTTCTCCTTTCTTAAGTTCCAGAAGAACCTGGGAGCCACCGACCTGCTGGTGTATTTGCTCAATGGGAGGCGGTTCTCGGGTATTTCTGGCATTGGAATGGATCCTGCATGATGGTCAGTCATACAGAAATTTAATTTGATTCCAGGGACAGTGAAGCCACAAATAGAATGCTGCAGGCTCATCCCAGCCAACAGCTTACTATCACTCTGCTAAGTATGCAGCCCCAGTCATCTTTGGGGTGTGGAAAATTTGGGTGATCCCCTGTGGACTTTGCATTTGGGGAATTTCCACTGTGACAACTGCTTCTGGGCTCCTGCTGAGACCAGGTGCTCTGAACACTCAAGCAGCAGCAGGTATAGTGTTCCCAGTTCAATCCCAAAAGACTAGCGGCTCAAATTAGGAAGACGGCAGGTTTCTTGGTGCCTATCCTAGGCTTCCCGGGGCTGCTTGCCCTGCTGTGGCAGTCTGCCCTCTTCTTTAACTCCTCAAGACCAGTTTTCTATTTCTGAGGTTTTCTGGTCTTGGAATGCATATGGCACAGAGCACAGTGGCCAGTCATAGAGACATCAAGGTTTGATGTGGTTCTAGGAATAGTATTTACCAAAGTTTACCCATTGTTACCAAATTTCTCCTGTATGGTGCTAGGTTGGGAAACCCAAGAACAATTTACTCTGCTGCCCACACCCAGCCCACATGGATCTGGTGACGCACCGCCAGACTCCATGCTTACCCACCAGTAGACCCTTATCATCTGTGTTTTTTACAAAATATGTCTGTAAAAAAGACCCAGAAAAACTCACTAGGAAGATCAAAGCAAGGTTTGTGAATGTGCTTGTGAATCACCTAGCCATCAGCTTTGTTAAATCATAAGCTAACTCAGCAAAGTGCTCTGTGCCAAAGCATTCTCGGGGATCCTCATAGCCACCATGTCACTTCCCGTCACTTACTCAAGTAAGATGTACATTTGTTTGATGAATTAAGCAATATTCGAATGGAAAAGATTTTGATGATGATGTCGTGAAGTCCCATATTTGGACATGCCCTGAATGCTTGCTCACAAGAGGGGTAGATTTCCCCATATTTTTTATAACTTACTTTCTCATTGCCCCAATTAATTTTTCTTCTATCAGGTGGACAGATGACTTCGGTAGCACCTATCTCCCTACACCTCTATCTAGACTGAGGAAAACAAAATGGATGAGCAGTCCATGAAAATAGCTAGTTGATGAAAATACTTGTTTTTAGGAAAGTTGGGGTCATTAAAAATGGCACAGGACTGGGAGTTAGAAGATCTGGGGGACAAATGCTATTATCTTGGCTGTGATCCTAGTTCTTTGGCCCTCATGCAGATTACTTTTCAGCTAGGTCCTTAACACCCTTCTCTGTAACATGAAGAGTTTCAGGGATCCCAAATCCCTTTCTCTCTCTAAACATTCTCTAAAGCCAAGTTTATGCGAATTTCCTTGGCTTTTGGCCAGATTTTGACCACAGAGGCCAGATGAAGGTAACAGATTCTGAGACAGCAGTTGTTGTTTTTGGCACATCCAGTAAACCTTGTAAAAAAACGAAGAGTCCCCACATTAAGCTACCTTCATAAACCCTCTTATTAAATTTAAATATCATTCCCTACCCTTTCTACCTTCCTATGTGCCTCCACCACCTCCCCAACCAGAAAAGAAAAGAAAAAAGAAAAGAAAAGAAAAAAAAGAAAAGAAAAGAAAAGAAAAGAAAAGAAAACTCTCATGTTTTCTTCCTTCTTTGTTCTTGGAAAACAGCCTGTGATCACTTCCTCTTTTTCCTTGGCTGCATCGTGTCACCTGTATGATGAAGAACGGAGAGAGACATCAGACTTCAGCATTTCTCTAATGGGTATTCTTGTGCAGGTAGACATTCAGCTTGACTTGGGAGAGTGGAAAGTCAAGGGCACTTAGCCCAAGGCAAGAGGATGTACTTTGCTGACTTCTGAAAACCTAGCACCTCTACAGAAAGGACAAGAAGCAGCTCTGTTGTCCCTGCTTGGTGCTTGGCTCATAGCTAGCCTGTTGACCAATAGTGCTGTTTGCCTTCAGGGGGTTCTGCAGGTCAGATGTGAGCCACGGATTAAGGTTGCTTTTGGCCGAGTGTTTATGGGCTGCATGCAATCCATCAAAAAACTCTTGAGGTTGTGCAAATGGAAACAAAGAGACATCAAATTAGGAAGAAATAGAGGAGTGGAGATTCACCTAATTAGGGTTCATTCCATGACCTCTCCCCAAATCAACTTAACAGCCTGAATGCGGGAGTACTGGCATATTGATTAGATTTTAGTAAGCTCATTCGAAGGGTTTTCTTCTGCTGAAATTGTAGCCCTAGATTTCTAGAATGACTTCCATTCAGCCAACAAGTTGGTACCTCTGTATTTATTGATCATAAATCTTTGCATAAACTCTGAAACTTCTAACACTGCATTAGCGCATTATCCTTCCCACTTGTTGTAAATGTTATCAATCCTACTTTGAAAACTTTTCTCAAATCAGCCTCTCCTTGACCATTCCAGAGCCCTGTTAGCTCTGACTCGGTGCCACAGCCACCTCATGCTTCTACTTTCATGCTTCACCCTTCAAATCCTGCCCCCGTCCATCAGTTATGCCCTCAAATGTCTACTACTAATTTTATTTTGCTTGAATTTCCCTCTCTGAGGCTGTAGTGACTGATGTCTTAAAGTCTCCCTCTCACACTGATTTTCTAGGACAGCCGACTACTAATCACACAGCCCTTGGGGCCATCCTATATTCATGTCTCTCAACATTTTTAAGGACAGTGCTCTCTCTTCTTCTTCTTCTACTCATCAATCCAGATACCCTCGGTCACTCCAGGGAAGCCTTACTAAGCTATCCAGCTTTTCGAGCTTCATGTCGTTTTCATTTAGGCTCTTACTTATTTTTCATTTTTGATGTGGATTCTCTCCTCCCCCATCAGGTCTTCTGTACGGTAGGTCTCTAAGTACAAATCCAGAACCTTCTCTTTGCCCGTAATAATTCTTTGCCAGCTAAATGACACATTAATTCCTTCATGTTCAAGATCTTGGGCAATGTAAACTTCTCAACTTAGTTGCCCCTGCAGTCCCTCTGAAGGCTCCTAAAACCTTCTTACCAACCCCAGGCCCTCAAATATAACTGTAATCATAACCACACTCCTTCAACCCCAGGTGTCCAGGATTGAAGAGTCCTTCTCCATTGAAGAAATACAACAGATACTGAAGGCTTAGAGACAATCAGCCCAGGAGTGGAAGTAATGGCAGAAAGTTCCTTTGTGGGAGGACAGCCTTCCCCTCCTTCCCCAGGATCAGAGTCTGCCACCTCCAACACTATGCAGCTAGATAGAGCACTAAGACATTGCCGTACATTAGAGAAGGCATCGTCCCAAAATGTGTCTCTGAGTGGACTTCCAACAGTCATTTCTTCTGTAGTGACTTACGTGGTGTGAATGTCACAGGAGTAATGGTTTTCCTTTTGTTTCTAACAGCGGGAGGTGGGTCCTTAGTCCTGAAGTCTCCTGGAGCTGAGTGGTCTCTAGGCTTCTCTGAGTCCTCAGAATTTATCTCTGACTCTGACTCCACAATACATGGCTGGAGATTAGGGAGCTGTTGATTTAGTAATAATCTTACTCAAACAAAGTTCATAACATGGATTTTATATTCTGACTGGGAAATAATGTTGTTTGTTATCCTTCTTTCCTTCATGGAAGGGCATTTTTTTCCCACTGGAATGCCTTTTAGTTAGCAGTTCGGGAGCTAAGTCCACCCCTGATTCATTTTAGTCCTTCCTTTATCCTCTGTTAGTACCGAGGAATAGAGATATTTTAGGCGAAACATTTAATGTTTGTCTTGTTTAAGATCCAAATGTTTTCTGCTGTCATGGCAAAAAAAAAAAAAAAAAAAAAAGAACCATTCTTTTAATCAGCATCACTATGGATACCATATGTAATTACATTTCTTATTATTCCAATAGTGAGAAAACAGAGTAAGTAAAAACATTATATTCACAAAGATTTACACCTATGTCTCTACAATCACGAAAGCTACTGCTGCTAGACTTTGAACTGAAAATTTGAAGAACATTTTCCTAGTTTCCATGGGTTGGCTTGGAAAAGGGGGAGAAGGCAGATGGTTGGGGAGATAGGAGGTGTTAGAAGAATGAGGTTTGAACATGAATGAGTAAAAGTTTCAGTGCAGACGTAGCAGGAAGGAGATGGAGCTGAGGTTCTGGCTGGAGAAATTCTTGTAGGAAAAGAGGCAGTGAAAGAAGGAGAAGCAATAATCCAACGTGGTCTGTGATCTGAGGGAGATGAAATTAGGACAAGAAAGGCAAAAAGGAGATATATTTCTGTTATTGACCAAATGCTGCTCCTGTGGGACCATGCTTTAGAAATACACATGGGGTCATCTCCTGGTAAGAGTCTTTTGTTATGAAATGATCAGAGACAATATGCAAGGCAGAAAAAAAAACCCTTAAATTTCTTCATGGATAAAACCAAAGAGATAGACTAGATGGCCTCTAAGCAGCTTTCAACAATAAAATTTCCCTTTAAAAAAATCTGGTCAACAGAAAATAGTATTAAAGGAAGGTTTTAATGTCCTTCTGTCCAAGTCATAGACACAAGTCACATGGTTAGACTTGAATTTTCAGCTTATGAACTCTCCTTAGGAGGGAAAGGATTTATGGTCTCAGGCCCTGACAAAGGATAGCCTGAATCCCTGCACATGTCCCTCAGGAATGTTAGCAGAGGGGTCATGGGTCAGAGATAAGCTGATTGCCTCTCCAGCCACATCTATCTAGAAGAGGCCCTGCCATGTGGGCCTGGCACTACGCTCCTTTTTGTGCCTGATATATCCTGTGGGTTGTGTTTCTCTTCCTGAGGAACTCGTGTCTTGATGTCAGCATTCTTGTGTCTTGTCAAGGAAAAGAGAGAAAGAAGAAAAAAAGAAAGCAACAGAAAGAAAGGAAGAAAGGAAGAAAGAAAGAACACTCAGTACTCAAGTGGCAGACAGACAAGGAAGCCTATCCTGGAACCCCTTGACAGCCCCTTTCTCCCAATCAGGGTGGAAAGAATGTGTCTGGGGCATCCCTAGGTGCTTAGACATGGTGGACCAAGCTTCCAATGATCTTCCAGACACTGCTTCCCCTTGCCTGATTCTGCTATTGTTGGAAATCTATGTTCCATCTAACTATGCCCCCAAAATAGAAATTGAATCTTTCCTGGTGAGTATCTGGTCCCAGTAAGTGACCCTGTGCTTGTCCAGCCCTCTGTCCTATGACACATAAAAGCTAGCACAGGGAAGGGGGGGGAAGATAGTGACAAGTTAGGCATGGTGGCACTCTGGAAACTCTCGAGAACCACAGCATCTTCTTGAGGACCAGCAGGACCTTCCGGAGGGCCTGACAGCTTTGTCTCCCTGGTATACAGGGCCAGATCCATGCATCTGCGTACTCCTGAAGGATGTCACCCATTGTCCAAGTTCACATTTGATTATTGGCATCATCTCTTATTACTGCCCTTCTCTCTCCTCTCTGACAGGACACACAAGGAGGTAGAAAGTCTGTAGACATTCAGTGAGCGTGACCATCCCTGCCAGAGACCAGTAGCATCAGAATCTTTGGGTGTACGCATTAGAAGGGAGGAACCCCACACCGTACCTTAGCTCTACTGAATGAGAACCTACATTTTAACAAGAGCCTCATTTTAACAAGATTTGGAAGCACAGACAAGTTTGGGAAGCACTACTCTGAGATCCTGAGATCATGGCTCTTGACACTAACTACAAATTAAAATAACTGGACAGCTTTTAAAAATATCAATGCCAAGTCCCCATCTCCACAGATAGGGATTCAGTTGGTCTGGGGTAGACCTGAGAATTAGTATTTTTAAAGCTCCCCCAGTGATTCTACAATGTGGAGTAAAGGTTAAGGGCTATTACTAGAGAGATACTTGCATATTAGATGGGTCTTGACTGATATTTCTTGACCACTTGGTACTTAGCTGGTAATTCCTAACCAGACCACATAGTGTCTCAGGATTTCAGAAGCAGAGATTCCAATTAACTCTAGCCTCAATTAGCCTGACCTCCTAATTTTTCTCAAACTGCTCCCCCTCTGTCAATTTGCACTCAGTTATGTGACTGCTGCTTTTCATTGCCTTCAGCTGGGGAAACTGGTAGGTGATGCATACAATCGAAGGAGAGGATGGGATACCCACATAGGAAAGGTTACTGATTTTTGAGAAGGGAGAATGAGATTAATAGCAATGAATCCTATGTGCCAGGCCCTGTTTTGGTCACTTGATACTTCTCAAGTCATTTATCTCCAGGATGTCAGGAGGGGGTTGTTAGTGTTACCTCCATGATGCACAAGGAAAACTGGAACACAAAGATAGTAAGTGCCTTGCTCAGTGTCATTGGTCTACCAATAGTAGGACCAAGGTTGGAACCCAGGCAGCCTGGCACAGAATTTTTCTCCTAATCACTGCCTCCCACAGCATCACCAAAGCACTCCTTAGAATTGTGCTGTCATCCAAGAAAGTTCAGGTGTGTAAAGAGGTGACAAAGTAGGGTTACTCCTGGATTTGGACAGAAGAGGTGGCTGCTTACATGTCTCCATAGATTCAGAACAGGTTTGCAGAGGAACTCAGAGATAGAAGCACACGATTGATTGTCCGCGCCTCGACAATGCTAAACTACATGCACGCTCGCATGGCAGGCATTCACCAGGGCTGTCCTAGGCCAACTAGCATGGATGGTCACCCAACTTAGAGGTCATCCCATCACCGAGAAGTTGAAGTATATTGACACAGCTTACACGGTTGGTTTGTGGCCGGGTGAGAGACATACCCTGTTTTTTAAAATTTCTATTCCAGTGTCCTTCCCCCTATTTTTCACTACCTGTCCTAACAAGCATCTCTTTTTCAACAGCTCTCCAACTAGTATACCATAGCATCACCATATATGCTCCTTAAACTCTCTGCCCAATACTTTCATCTTTAACCATTATAGTCACTCCTTGATGATTGTCTTCAGAAGCCCTGTGCACCAAGTCCCATTAGTGCCTAGAGAGAAGAGCCCTTAGATACCCTCTGTCTGCATTGATTGATCCACTGGTAAGCTACTGGAAATGGGAGAGTCAAAGATGGATAAGGCACACTCTTAACCCTTAAGAACTCAGGGTCTTGTGTAAAAACAAATCTCTGTGCAGACCATAGAAGGCTTCCTGGAAGAGGTGAGTTGATATGATTAAGTGGGTGTGAGACAGACAAAGACTGGGGGATGTGAGAGACTGAAGCCCACAGAGGGGAGGGACAACAACAACGTATAAAGAAAACAAGTAATTTGGTGGTTCTGCTGGGGCACACATTTAGACAACAGAGAGCAAAAGCCATGACGGGGACTGGTTCACAGAGCCCCTCCTGTGTCATTCCAAGAGTTTGGACTTTATCTGTAAACTGGGGAAGGCTGAAAGTGTTTTAAGCAGAATAAGACACAGGAAAATGTGCTCACATAGATAGCTCTGTTTAGTTTTAGGCAATTTTAAGTGGTTACTGCAACTGAGATGTTAAGTGATCTAATGTCTCTTATAATTCTTACTAGACCATTTGTAATTACGATCCATTTACAACTTAACCCACTTATGATCCTATTCTGATGCTATTTAGGACTTTTAACCCAGTCTATTCTTTCAGGAGTTAAAATCTAGGCAGAGGAGAGGGACGCACGGCCACCTATGTGTCTGTCACTCACAGGAATGTTCACATGTGCACGTGTGTGGGTCTACATGTTGATGCTAGCCTATTTGCTCGTGGGGACCTAATTGTAGTGAAAACCTGGATGTAGCTCTTAACCAATGAAGCTTATTTAAAAGAGCTTTGTATTGGAAATAATCTTAAATTTGGTGAAAATTTTTTTAATTCAACATAGTCACTGTAGAGTAACAACTTATTCAAGATTGTTTAATTCAATACAATTGTTTAAAATAGTTACTGTTCTGTAAGCTCTGAGTAATCATGTTTTTCTCTGCAAATTTCAAATGGATTGGTTTCTTCCTTCTTTCTTCCTTTTTTTTTTTTTTTTGGTATAGATTTGGGAAAGGCATCAAAAATCCTTACCAAGAACTTCAAGGAGCCATACTAGTTAGAATTAGATGTCAACACATCTGAAATGTCAACACATTTTTTTTTCTCTCCTCTGGATAATTTCCTGTGATTTGGAATCCTGATTTTGGGAGTAAATTTTAGTATTCCGTGTTTTAAGTGTTTGCTTTCAAGGATAGTGCCTTTGAGATTTCCAACCAGTTACATTCTCCAAGAGTAGCAAACATGTGAAAAAGCCAAGTGGCATGCTTATTTCTCCAGGGTCTCATTTTCCTCCCAGAAATATACACTCTTATGAAACTGTTGTGGTTTTTGTTGTTGTTGTTGGTGGTGGTGGTTTTTTTGTTTTGTTTTGTTTTGTTTCGTTTTGTTGCATACACGGGCTTATGTTTTCACACCAGTTCATAGATTGGGTGCAAGATGCCATTTGTGCCATTTCTATTTTGATAGAACAGAATGGCATGTGGGAGTGTGATGTGGGGACTGTCTGTGACTCTTGCTTCCTTATATACAAAATCAGGGTATGCTTCTTGCACTTCCCTTAGGGGAGGGAAAAATCATGATTATCTTGCAACCTGACTTTTTGATGGCTACTTTTCCAACAAGATAATATTCTGGGAGTGGGGTGGTGGGAGAAGCAAGAAGGAGAATAAAATCTTCCATTTTAAAACCAGCTGAGTTAAGGTTTTTTTGTGTTTTTTGTTGTTGTCGTTGTTGTTTTTAAGAAGCAACGTGGTTACAACTACCTATAATTAGAAAGCTTAGCTTGCTGACATATTCACTTTGCCCAAGACCCTGTTTAAATCAGAATTCCCATCTCAAGTATAGGATGTGATTTTATCTGGTAAATGTTTTACTAAGGGTTGAGAAGCAACCTAATGGCAGAAGAATGGGAAATCATCTGGGAAGGCACTGTTGAGGTTGGAAGAACGAAGAGGGTCATCTGGACCCCTGTCCTTCAAAAAAAGATACCTTGACACGTAATAGCTTGTATCCCTCAGTCCCTCACTTACGGGAGGAAGACCCTGAGTTCGTTTTTTTCACGCTGGGGATGGTGACACCCTGCTCTCTGGCTCCTGAGCTCTCTAAACAAGATTAGTTTTAGTCTTGAAGGTAAATGAGGTATTGTTTGGGGGAGGAGGGGATATCATTTGATGGGGTCCTTTGAGAAAATTCGAACTTCCCCCAGGCTTTCCCTTTGCCTACTTTGGTAGGACCTGTCTGAATCCTTTGCACAAAGGCATTAAGCATCACTGCCTTCTGCTTTTGGACTAGTTTCTCCTTCTGTTTCTAGGAGGAGTAGAGAAAGTGTAAGGAAGGTATGTCTCTGTAGGTAAAAGAGAAATAAACTGACCCCATTTCCAGTAGTTGACCTTCTCTCCAAGTAGATAGATGCCGGCACAAAAGATGTAGCTGAGAGAGAAGAAGGCTGTTAGACCCACCGGGCTGAGTTTGGCAAACACAGGATATACCCACGTACCCGTCTCAGAGTAGATCCATAGGACCCTGCAGAAAATGACAAGTCACAATAATTAGGACAGCGGGGGCGGGTTGGTGGTGGAGCCATTTTATCCTCAAGATCAATGGGGTTCTGGAGCCCAGGCAGATGAAAAGAAGCCATGGGGATCATTTGTCAACAGCTGAGGTGTTCCACAAACCTACAGAAGTGATTTTTTTCTGGATAAATAGACTTGATTCAAAGAGACACCCTCTTTCATAAGCTGGGCCTGGCTATTTTACCTAATCCATTAAAATTCAATGTTGGTGAAAGAATATGGGAGAACATCAAACACATCATCAGCCAAAGAGAGTATGTGAGGACGTGAATTATTCCTTTCCCTGAGAGGTCTGACCTGCTGAGACATTGAACTTGCTAAGATGGCATCATTCACTGGCTCTCAGCCAGATGAGTGGGGTTTGCTTTTCTTTTCGTTTTTTTTTTTTTAAAGATTTTTAATTTATTTATTCGACAGAGATAGAGACAGCCAGCGAGAGAGGGAACACAAGCAGGGGAAGTGGGAGAGGAAGAAGCAGGCTCATAGTGGAGGAGCCTGATGTGGGGCTCGATCCCAGAACGCCGGGATCACGCCCTGAGCCAGAACGCCGGGATCACGCCCTGAGCCGAAGGCAGACGCTTAACCGCTGTGCCACCCAGGCGCCCCCTGGGGTTTGCTTTTCTGTACCTAAGAGTCAGGTGTAGCTTTTCGTTAGCCCTCTGAGTCTGATGGGGTAGAAGGGACAGAGATTGAGCATTATTGCTCTATTACAATATGCCTTTAAGAGGTAGGAGGGGTTTAACTGTCAGCCGTGATTTCAGTTCGTGAATATAGCCATGGATAGAGTGTTCGGTAGGAAAAGATGGATTTACAGGAGGCTCAGATCTTGCTCATGTGAGGATAGAATAGAAGTCATTTCTGGAAGCCAAGGGAAGGAAAAGAAATGCTAGGAGAGGAGCCACAATGTCTAAGCAAAGCCTGCAAATGCTGTATGCTGGAAACCAAATGCACTGGAAGATGCCAAAATCTGAAATAACTTTTAAAATTAAATATGGGGAAGATGATGTATCAACTACAGTTTATAATTGGTTAAGAGGACAGAATCTGGAACCAGCCTTCTGTGATCCAAATCCTAGTTCTGCCACCTATTAGCTGTCTTACCTTTAGCAATTTATTCAGCCCTTCTGTCCCCTGCCTTCATGTGAGAAGTGGGGGGTGTAAACAGCATACATATTATAAAGCTATCGTCAAGATTAAGGGAGTTAACACATCGCAAATAAAATAGTGCCTGGCCCATTGTGATCATTTAATAAGCTACTCTCTTCTTAGAGATGGCACAGAGGGGTCCTAGCAACTTTCTTTTTTTTTTTTTTTTTAATAATGATTTTTTATTATATTATGTTAGTCACCATACAGTACATCCCCGGTTTTCGATGTAAGGCTCGATGATTCATTAGTTGTGTATAACACCCAGTGCACCATGCAATATGTGCCCTCCTTACTACCCATCACCGGCCTATCCCATTCTCCCACCCCCCTCCCCTCTGTAGCCCTCAGTTTGTTTCTCATAGTCCATAGTCTCTCATGTTTCATTCCCCCTTCTGATTACCCCCCCTTTCTTTATCCCTTTCTTCCCCTACTGATCATTCTAGTTCTTATGTTCCATAGATGAGAGAAATCATATGATTTCTTTCTCTGCTTGACTTATTTCACCTAGCAACTTTCTTTGAGGCTCGTTGTCTCTTGTAACAATTAGGATAGGCTAGGTCATGTTTCAGAAACACCATTCAAATTTGGATACCTCAAGTAATCAAGAGAGTTCAGAGGGAAGAATAAAATTTTGAGCTTAATTAAACTTTCAGAAATCCAAGTGTAGTCTCAGTTGTTTCAAATACTTCAGATTTGTCTGATGCTTGTGGAAGTGACAAGGACTAATACGAGGTCAGGACTGGCGTGAGCAAGAGAGGCACCTACAGTATGAAGTTTAAGAAGCCATGTCTGTATATCAAAGGACACGGTCAATAAATTGAAAAGGAAACCTATGGGCTGGGAAAAAACATTTTCAAATCATATACCTGATAGAGGGTTAATACCCATAATAGACAAAGAACTCCTCCAACTCGACAACAGCAAGAAAAAAACCCAGACAACCCAATTAAAAATGTATAACAGACTCAAGAGACATCTTTCCAAAGAAGAGATACAAATGGCCAACAAACACATGAAAAGATACTCAATATAATTTATTATTAGGGAAATGCAAATCAAAACTACAATGAGATACCACTTCACATCCATTAGGATGGCTACTATCAAGAAAATATCAAGTGTTGGAGGGCTTGTGGAGAAATTGGAATCCTTATGCACGGTTGGTAAGTACATAAAACAGTTTAACTGCTATGGAAAACAGTGTGGCAGTTACTCAAAAAATTAAACATAGAATTACCATATGATCTAGAAATTCTACTTCTCTATATATTCCCAAAAGAATTGAAAGCAGGAACTCAAAGAGATATTCGTATACCTCTGTTCATAGCAGCATTATTCTCCATAGCTAAACCATGGAAACACCCAAGTGTCCATCCATGGATGAAAGGATACATAAAATGTGGTATAGATATACAATGGAAAATTATTAAGCCTTACAAGGGCAGGAAATTCTGACACATGTTACAACATGAATGAACCTTAAGGATATTATGTTAAATGAAATTAGCCAGTCACAAAGAACAAACTATTCTATGAGTCCACCTGTACGAGGTACCTAGAGTCATCAAATTCATAGAGACAAAGTAGAATGGTGGCTGTCAGGGCTTGTGGGAAGGAGGGAATGGGGATTTACTGTTTCACATGTACAGATTTTGCAGGCCCCTGGGTGGCTCAGTCAATTAAGCATCTGACTCTTGATTTTGGCTCAGGTCATGATCTCAGGGTTGTGAGATCGAGCCCTGAATTGGGTTTCATGTTAAGCCTGGAGCCTGCTTGAGATTCTTTCTCTCTCTCCCTCTCCCTTTGCCCCTCCCCACCCCACACACATCTAAATAAATAAATAAATAAAATTACTTCTTTAAACAGACTTTGCTAGGTTCCTCCCTGTCTGCCTCACCTAGTTCATATTACACTGTGCTTCTCTATGGTGATACATCCATTCCTGGAGCAGACTCCCTGTCTAAATTCTTTCTGGCAATTGGGGGAAGGTCAAAGTTTCTTCTTGAGTCTTCTGTTTCTTAAAAATAATGAGCCTAAAATAGTCCTCACGCCAAAGAGACACATTTTGGGTGGAACTTTTGCTCCCCTACCTTACCATTATGACGAACATTGGAATTCTGTGAGATGTGCATCTCAAGGGCACGTACCTCGGAAGGAGAGCATAGCACTTGTCTCCTGCATGGCCGCTTCTCATGACAGGCCAGGAAAGGTATGAGGGACAGAAAGTAAATCCCCAAGGAGCTGGGACTAGGAGTTTGGGGTCAACACGGAGATCTGAATGCACTCCAAATGGATTGTTTTAATTAGTTCACTTTGTTTACTTTATACACTAGAAATTAGGGCTTCCCAGTTTCCATGCCCATTTATATAAGATAGTCGGCAAATAAGAACATTCCCCTAGAGGCCTGGAAAGTTTCTCTTTATTTACTTCATTTTTGTTTCCTTCAGCATAAGGTTCCACAAAGGAAAGTTCCTGAGGTAAGTTAATGAAGTCTATAGTTTCACAGAGAAAGTGCAAAGAAAGTTAAAGGTGTGTTAACTGTCAGCGGAAAAGTAATGGAAACAAATAATGGTATCAGGCAAGAGGGCAATTATTTAATGAGGGGCAGCGAGCGAGATGCCTGGATGAGGGGACGCTCATACTCAGGTGGGATCACTTCTTTTTATTTTTTTAAAGATTTATTTATTTATTTATTTAATTTGAGAGAGAGAGAGCATGAGCAGGGGGGAGAGGCAGAGGGAGAGAGAGAGAAGCAGACTCCCCACTAAGCAAGGAGCCTGATGCAGGACCCCATCCCAGCACCCCAAGATCATGACCTGAGCCAAAGGCAGATGCTTGACCCAGACATCCCTGAGATCACTTCTTTATGGCTTGCCGGAATATATGTTGAAAGGAGTTGGGGGAGAGGGAGAGAGAAAAAGAAGAAGGAAGCAGATTTCGAGGAGGGGAGGGAAGAAGGGAGGGAGAAAGGGAGGGAGGGAATGGAAGACGAAGGCCAAAATGGAATCCGTCACTGTGTTCTTAGTCAATGTCCGCTCTTCCCCAGCCCCACGTAGGATGCCATGAATCCACATCTAAATGTTCGTACACCGCACTCCACTCCAGGCTTCTTCATCTGCAAGGGTTTCTATAACTGTCTACTTGCTGGGCTTTCTTGCATCCTTCAATCCACTTCCATACCATAGGCTACTAGTAATACGGTAATCTTTCGAAAAGAGAAATCTGCTCCTGGCACTCCCCTGCCTCCAGGGGATCCCCACCAGTACCTTAGGAAAATACCCAAGCTCCTCTACCCAGCCCGCCTGGCCATGCTCTGCCCCCGTCCACCTTCAGATCTACAGCTCATCCATATTGGACCCTTTTCTGTTTTTTCAATGAACCAAGCTCCGCAGCTCTGGGCCTTCAGTCATGCTGTTGTCTCTGCTTGGAACACCTCTGACATTTTCACCTCCCAAGACACACTTCTCCTTGCTTTGTGTCTGGCTGAACCACACACATGCTTCAGGTCTCAGCTTTAAAGTCAGTTTCTCTAGAAAAGATTTTGCAAAGACCCTGTAACGCTCATTCAGTTAGGTTCTTATGCCACGTACTTCCTTTACCATGAACTTACCCTTGTGGATTATTGGACTGTCTTTCTCAGTAGCCAAGAATGGGACAGGGATTGTATCTATAATGCACATCTGTTTCCCAAGTGCCAGGAAGATGGCAAGTTCTTTAGATCTTTATTTTTTTAAATTTCATTTATTTAAAATTTTTTATTATGTTCCGTTAGCCACTGTACAGTATACATCATTAGTTTTTGACGTAGTGTTCCATGATTCATTAGTTATGTATAACACCCAGCGCTCATCACCACACGTGCTGTCCTCAATACCCATCACCCTGTTACCCCCTCTGCCCACCCCGCCCCCCTCTGAAACCCTCAGTTTGTTTCCCGTGGTCCATAGTTTCTCGTGGTTCATCTCCCTCTCTGATTTCTCCCCCTTCAGATTTCCTTCCCTTCCCCTATGGTCCTCTGTGCTATTGCTTACGTTCCACATATGAGTGAAACCATAAAATACCATTGGCATTTTTCAAGGAGCTGAATCAAACAATCCTAAAATTTGTATGGACCCAGAAGAAACCCTGCATTACCAAAGGAATGATGAAAAAGAAAAACAAAGCTGGGGGCATCACGTTGTCTGACTTCAACCTCTATTACAAAGCTGTGATCATCAAGACAGCATGGTATTGGCACAAAAGCAGACACATAGACCAACAGAATGGAATAGAAAACCCAGAAATGGACCTTCAACTCTATGGTCAACTAATCTTTAGATCTTTAAATGAATGGCTCCTTGGAGCGGTTCGTTCTAGTGGCACCTATGGTTCTCTTTAATTGCTGTTCACTGCAGCTGCTTAGACAGCTCTCGGCTGCCCGATCCCCCAAGAACACCACAGCCTCTGAAACCCGGGAGATGGACCCATGGCCTTCCAAAATCTAGTTAACCTATTGCTCACTTCGTTAACACTTTGAAGAGGCCAATAATTCTGTCCCTCAATTGAGAGAGCAATTTTATATGTCCTTCTAGAACCTTCTGCCATGTAAATCTATGTGAGTCAGGCTGGGCACTCACAGATGGGCAGCCAAAAATTAACATTTTATAGTTTTCTCCTCCTAAATCTTGTAGCATCCAATGGTTACCATAAAATTTGTATTTTCTGTGTCTTATCAGTACAGCAACAATGGACGTCTTTCCATTGTTAGGGACCAGTAGGGAACAAGGGGTTTGGTGAGCTTTCTGCATATAATTCTTAAAGTGCTAACACTCAAGCTGTATCTCCCTAGCCCAGCAGAATAATAGAATTAAAGGACCCCCTGGCCCCATATTTTCATGCCGACTTCCTACAGAAGTGCGTGAGATGGTCATAGTTGCGTCCGAGGCTAGAAGGCAAGCACAACCTGGATTCACATTTTGTCAGTAAATTCAACAAGTTAGCAGACTTCCTACAGTGAAAATGTCCTTGACAATGGCTGGGACCTGGTGATTCCTTAAGGTAGGGACTGAGCCTATTGCTGCCTTTGCTATGCAGGGCCATGTCACCCCTCTGCTCACCTGCCCTCTTAGGCTTTGCACTCACCCCTGCCAACAGCTCCCAGTCACACATGAGCCACCAACTTTAAGCTACAAAGATGACTCCTGGACTTTTCCGGGTTTCTACCACCTGATCAATTTTTGCTACTTTGCTGCCCCCTTGCCCCTCGTGCCCCTTAGATGAGGGCATTGACCCAGCATTCACTTTCTGCTTCTCTCTCTCTCCCTCTCTCCCCGTCTCCCCCCTCCCTCCCTACCTCCCACTCCTACTTTCTTCCCTCCCTCTCTGTCCCCCCTTCCCTCTCTCTCTCTCCTCAGCAACCTCATCCCACCAGGAGGGTTCACTCCCTGGATCTCCACTGTAATCACCTCTTTTGGGAAGCCCAGGTCTGAATGTCCAAACGGAAGTTTCTCTAGGCAAGTGGTTCTCAACCTTGGCTGAAGATTAGAATTGCCATGGGGGCTTTAAAAATCCCAATGCTCAGGACATATCCTAAACCAATTAAACCAGAATGGGACCCAGATACGGGATTCTAAATGGAGTCTCTTACTTATACCCCCGAACTATTTTTTTGCTTCTCTTAGTGCAACCACCATCTTCCCAGTCCAACAGCCAAAAATTCATAGAATTGTCTTTGATTTTTTTATTTGCCCACGACATGCCAGTTAATCCACAAAACTTGTTCTGCTCTTTCCACACTGTGTCTCAGGGCTGCCCTCCATCCTGCTGGTACCGAGGTATCATTCTTCAGGTTGGTATTGTTTCTAATTTCTGCAACAGGAGCTAAGGTTTGCACAGGAGGTATGAGGAGGGCAGATGGCCACATCCTCTCCCCTGCTTTGTGCTTCCAGTCTGCATCTTGGCTGGCCCAGGCTCCAAATGCTGATAATAAGGGGAGGGGGGTTGTGTGGCATTTTTATATGTATTTCATATATTAATGAACCTAGGGGCTAAGGAGTACTTCTGTGGAAAATGGGGCTGGGATTCTGATCTCAAGATTCGAGGTTGTGCAACTCTGGTGCGTCCAGACAACCCTAGATGAAGGTTGTATTTATACCCAGGAAGGGGCAGCAGGGGCTCTCGGCAGGAATTCACCATAATGCATGAGTGGAAGTAGGAGATGATCTGGGAACTCAGCTCCATGCATTCCTCTGGCAGTTTTTAATGTATTCTGGAGGTAAGATATCTATATGCATAGTACACATGTAAGTGTGTATGTAAATGGATGCACAGATTTAGAGGATTGCTACACCAGAGGGTCCAGGCTGCTTTGATGTGGGAGCCTGCCCAAGTGAGCACAGTACAGAAGAAAGGAATGATCTCTCATGCTTCATAGGAATGCAGTTGAGGAGCGACTTTACAAATATCTCCCCCACTGCTGGATGATAGCTGCATATCTGCGTGATGCTTGTCCTCGGCATGCAATGCCTTACCCACTAATAGAGACACCTATGGCACCTTCGGACTTCTGCTCTACCGAGCGCAGGGTAGTGGGGCACTAGCAGGCCAGCTGGGGCTGTTGTGGCTGGTAGCATCGTTCTACTGACGCAGGGCACTAGTGGGCAACAGCAGAGTGGCTCAGCAACGGGGCAAGCTGCACTAAAAGTGGAGCCAGGCAGAGACATTGGGCACAGGGGTCTAGGTATCCTTTCAGTCTGCTTAGGTGGAAAACATCGGCAGGTGTGAGCACTCGTGCGTGTATTAGAACTCTTAGAGAAGAGGGTCCTGGAGGCCTGGGCCACCTGCAGCTGGGGAAGGGATACTCTGAGCACCCAGGCAGGGCTGACCCTGGAGCTATGACATAACCATGGACCAAGAATAGGTCATGGGGATTAAACTCCATGGTAAGAATATTCCAGCTAACTTTTATTTGTTATTTTACTCTATTTTGCTTCCCACGTCTTGCTGCTCCAATCCATTTTAAGCACCATTGTCAAGACAACCTTTTGCCAACATAATTCTCCGGCCATGTTACTACTAGCTCTCACTTTCCCTCCTTCTGTAGAAACAAAAAGCAACCACCAAACCTCACATTGTCTACACTGGGTCTAACCTCTAGCCTGCTGTCAGTAAGCCTCTGGGGGTGGGCAGTTCTTGGACCATGTCCTATTAGCCTGGATCACCAGCAGGTTCGGCGGCAGCGAGGTGCCGATCATTGCTCTGCCGTGGTCTGTGCTCTCTTGGCCTTGGGACCGTGCTCTGCGGTTCACTTTCTCTCACTTCTGCCGCTGCAGCCCCCTAGTCCTTCCAGGCCTGGATCCAACACGCACCTTCCTGAAGCCCTTCCCACACCACCCTGTCAGATGTAACCGCTGCCTCCTCTGTGTTCCTGGGCCTCCTTGTATTTGCTAAATGTCATCCCTCCCCATCTTGTGTTCTTATAACACAGGGCTCATGCCCCCTTGGTAAGTACAACCCCCCCATAGGCTGGCGCTTGGCCTGACAGCACTTGGCTTTTCCCAGCAAGACTAGCCCTGTGTTAAGGCAAATATTTGTTCAACAAGACAGTGAATCAGAGCCGGCTGTAGGAACGTTTCTGTTTTCCTGCTCCTCACCAAGAAGCTCAGAGAGAGCGAGGTGAGGTGTTTAGGGGTGAGAGAGACGGGAGCGCGGAGCAAGCTGCAGTATTTATAGGTGAGTCATGCTTCCCAAAGGAAATGAAAGATTTGCAGTTATTACTAACTCACAAAGCTTTGTTTTCCCACTTACGAGCCAGCCCTCCAATCTGGCAATCTGAAAAATGACAAAAATCAAGTGCCACATGGAGGCAGTCCCCACAGTCTTGGTGGCTATTTTTAGGTCGTTGTCACGTGGTTTCGGCCGGTCAGTGCTTCTCCAGCTCAGAGTTACCGCCGTTTTTCTGACTCATGGTTGTTTCTCACGCTCGCTCTGGCCTCGGCCCATGTTCTTTACCTCATTCCTGCTACGGCTGGTTCCCTATTTGACCATGCAGACTGGCGTGTGTAACAGCTGGCCCGCGGCCACTCCCCGGAAACAGCCCCACGGACGTGCACGCTTTGTGGAGCTCCGTCGCCGGCCATCTGTGGCTGTGAGGGCCCCCGGGCCCCCCAGCCTCGCGGAAGGGTAGAGGCCGCGGGCCGCGGAGTGCGGGCTCCCACCGCCGGCGAGGATGGGCACAGGTAGGGCAGCCTGGGTCCGTGGGGCGGCATACAGGCGTCATTGCTTCGTTCTAGCAGAAACGGAGCCCAAGGCGCCGAATGCTGACTTAGGACTTCGTCCAGAATAAGGAGGTCCAAATCCCAAACCACTTCAGCTCCCCGCCGGGGCCCACCAGTCCCGTTCCAGCTGGTGACAGGTCTCCGTCCCCTCCCTCCCCTTGCTCCAATCCAAGCACAGAGCTGGGAATCAGGATATCAGGGAAGTTTTTCAACCATAGAAATGACGTTACGCTTTTTTGCATCCCCCCCGCCCCCCGCATTTCACAGAGTGTGTTTTGCACAAACGGGGAACTGAGCAAATACCTAGCCTTGTGGATACCGCGGGGAGTGACCTGCGTTTGGAAATAGGAGCCCTGAGTGTAAGTCCCAGCGCTGATTTTCCCCAGCCCTGTGACCATGGGCGTGTCACTTAACAGCGGAGGCTCGACGTCTCCAAGGCTGGGTGACCTTCATCTCACCTCCACCACTCACCCTCTCTCTTTCATTTGCGGATTGGTTGATACTGTCATCAGTTGGCTAATGTCAATCCTCCCGAGTTACCACAAATGCCACTAACTGGCGTCTCAGTCTTGTTCTTTTTTACTTGCCACACTTCACCCAGACTCCAATCATCTTTCTCACACAAGCCACATCATTTCTCTCCTCCACTTAAAACTTTCCCACAGACAAGCCCTCAGGTTCAAAGTCCCGACTCACTGCTGTGGTCGATTGATCCAGCTTTTCCCTGTCCTCCGGTTCAGCCCTATGCTCAGCAACTCTAGCCCTTTGTCGATGCTCTTGCCTCTGCCTAAAGGTCTTTTCCAGCTCTCTTTTGACTTACTCCGAATCATTCTTTGCGTCTCAGCTTAGACATCAGTTCCCTCCGGAAGCTAACTTGCAGCATCCCTCCTGGGTACCCATAGCACCCTGCACTTCCCCCTCACTCTGTCGTCCCTTTATCTGGGCACTTTCTTCTCTCTCAGACAGTCCCTAAAGGCGGTGTGGTGCCTTGCCCATCACTGTATCCTCAGTCGCTTAGCACAGTGCCTGGAGCTGATGAAAATTGAATGGACCCAGGATGCATTCGTACGGGACCCCCACCTCATTGCTCCTCCTCTGTCTAACCCCCAGTTCACTGCATGGTCCGATCACGTGTCCAGGCACCGACAAGCTAAGCCCTATTGACCACTGCTTATCATCTTTACGACTACCACAATTTCTCCCCAAAATACCAGTGGCTTTTGGTGGTCTTTTACCCCATTGGTCGCCTGGGTGGTTCAGTTGGTTAAGCATCTGCCTTTGGCTCAGGTCACGATCTCAGGGTCCTGGGATCAAGTCCCCATCAGGCTCCCTGCTCAGCGGGGAGTCTGCTTCTACCTCTGACCCTCCCCCCACTCGTGCGTGCACTCTCTCTCTCTGTCTCTCTCCATTTCTCTCTTGCAAAAATAAATAAATGAAATCTAAAAAAAAGAAAAGAAAAAGAAAAAGTTAACAGACCAAAAAATGCTGCCTTATATAATAACTCCAAAAGTTGGGGCGCCTGGGTGGCACAGCGGTTAAGCGTCTGCCTTCGGCTCAGGGCGTGATCCCGGCGTTATGGGATCGAGCCCCACATCAGGCTCTTCCGCTATGAGCCTGCTTATTCCTCTCCCACTCCCCCTGCTTGTGTTCCCTCTCTCGCTGGCTGTCTCTATCTCTGTCGAATAAATAAATAAAATCTTAAAAAAAAAAAAAAAGAAAAGTTACACTCAGCAAGGAAGACCAAATCAGATGGAAGTCCACACAACAGACAAAAGTATGGAAATCCATCTACATAATCAGCCAGATACCACCCTGCTTCCGCTCCTCACATAACAGCAACAAAAAATATCTTGATGTATACATACTGTTACCTAACCCCAGTTTCCAGATAGTCTATCTTTAGGGATTTATTCCTTCGTGTTAAGCCAGATATGGCAAATATGTGGCGCATATCCTGCCATTCTCCATTCTTACGCTCTTGGTAGATACTGCTCAAGGGTGACAAAACTCTTTTGTGGTAGGGTCTCAGAATCCTTCTCAACACTGTGCTCCAGGCATCAACTGCTGGTAGGTTCCCAACTGTTGCCTACGCTCTAAAAGTATCCTTTGTTAAAATGCAAAGGCCCCAGATTGGGGAACAGCCTAGATCACTGGAGTCTTGGGGTAGGTTTATGGAGCAAGTACTTTCTTCCAGAGAGGAGAGGCGAGAAAGATTTGGGACACTTGGGAAAGGAGAGGTGCAGAAGAGTGGGAGGTGCATATATTGCAGAAGGGGGAGAAAAGGCAAGGGAGGAACCATCAACAGAGTTCTTGGCACAAAGCTTACAGGTTCTGAAACAAAGGATGGCAAAAGCCAATGGAACAAGCACCGTGGCTTCCATCTCTAGCAGAGCCCTATACTGAGTTTAACTTCCCCCGCATAGGGAGGGATTGGGGGTGACCCACATAGTCAGATGGGAACAGGTGATGTAAGTCTAGACTGGAGAAGGAACATCATGATTAAAGCTTCCATCTTTAGCTATTATGCTTGGCATGCCCCTATCAGTAGAGCAAAAGCATGGCAGTGGATTAGAAGGTGACAGAATGGAAGGGGGGTTTCCAATCATTGGGTGGAAGGCCAAGCCTTTTCCCCTGGTTACAACCACTAAGCAGCACTTCTGACTATTGGTGTCACCAGGTGGTTGAATGACGAAATCTAGGCCAGCTACTTGAATTACCTCTCATGTCTCCAACGAGGCTGTTCTGCAAGCCCCTGGGCAATTGCCCAAATGCCCTGTAGGAGCTCCAGTGCCAGATGTTGACGCAAATGAGCCCATAAAAATACAGGCAGCAGGACTGGGTCAAACCTAGCATGCTCATCAAATGCCTTTCTAGATGGAATATATTTGGATGTTCAGATCATTCGGCCATCCAAACGTTTTATTTTTTCTTCTTTTTAAGTTTTTTCCCATTTTATTTTTTTAATTTAAATTCAATTAATTGATATGTAGTGTATTATTAGTTTCAGAGGTAGAGGTCAGTGATTCATCCATTGCATATAACACCCAGTGCTTATTACGTCACGTGCCCTGCTTAATGCCCGTCACCCAGTTACCCCATCCCGCCCACCGGCTCCCCTCCAGCAACCCTCAGTATGTTTTCTATGATTAAGAGTCTCTTATGTTTTTCTCCTTCTCTGGTTTTGTCTTATTCTGTATTTCCCTCCCTTCCTCCATGATCCTGTTTTTTTTTCTTACATTCCACATATGAGTGAGATTATATAATAATTGTCTTTCTCTGATTGACTTATTTTGCTTAGCATAACACCCTCTAGTTCCATCCACATTGTTGCAAATGGCAAGATTTCATTCTTTTTGATGGCTGAGTAGTATTCCAATGTATATCCATACCACATCTTTATCCATTCATCTGTAGACGGACCTCTGGGCTCTTTCCGTAGTTTGGCTATTGTGGACATTGCTGCTATAAACATCCAATCATTTTAATTGCCAATGGAGCCAATGATCAATATTTTCTTGGGGAAAGTAGCAAGCGTAGCTTTGCAATGATGACTCCCTCGTGAGAGGGAGAGAGGAAGGCCTGGCTTGCTGCTTGTGCATGCACACTTGTGTACTTTGGTGCACGTGATGCTTCCGTGGCATTAACATCAAACAATAGGAATCTTTCCTACATGGACAGTTAGTGATGGTTAAATCCCTGTTAACCCAAGATAGAAGCACTCCTACAAAGCAGCATGCTTCTTCAGGAGTATCCCTCATAGTTCTGAAGGAAAAAGTCTAAGTAGATGTTCTCTCTGCAATCCTTACCTGCTGATGTACGCAAGGCTAGCGAGAGCCAACAAGGTGAGACCTTTCTTCTTCCGTGGATAGCAGTACGGCCTGATGATGACTTCAGCCAGGGTGAAGGGCATTATGGATGTGTGCTGGAGGAGAGAAAATGATAATCATAATGTCAGGCTGCCCCAGCTGCCTGCCATGC
Organism: Ursus arctos; assembly: GCF_023065955.2. Taxonomy (NCBI): domain Eukaryota; kingdom Metazoa; phylum Chordata; class Mammalia; order Carnivora; family Ursidae; genus Ursus; species Ursus arctos. Next base: position 15,803,724 of record NW_026622997.1, read on the forward strand.
CCCTAATTCTCTCTTTCCTCTCCAGTCTACCTTCTTATGCAACTACCAGATGAAACTTCCCATGACTTGTCTCAGATCATGCTCCTTAGTTGCCCCAGGGCCTGCAGTGGCTCCCTATTGCCTGCCATGTTGGCCCAAAGTCCTTTGTCTGGCTACCAGGCTCTTGGTAATGTGCTACCCTCCTCTCTGCTCCTGCTAATTGTTCTCCTCTTCCTCCTTCCACATGCACACACACTTGCACACCCATGCTTACACGCCCACACTTACACACACACTCCTCCCCTAGAACAAGACTGTTTCCTTCATTCCCCTTTGTACTCAGTGTGCTCGCTCCCACCCTCACACTTTTGTTCATGCCTCAACGCTCTGTGGGGACTGTCTTCTCTCCCTGTATTCGAATCGTTCACGTTCTTCACAGCCAACACGATCTTCCACGGAGCTGTCCCTGCATTTTCCTCTTGCTAATTTCTCTCACTCAGTCCGACTGCATCTCTATCCTGTGCCATGTAGTCTAGCACTTATGATGTGTATTTGGAAGATTCGGGGGTGGGTGAGCAGAGAACACTGCTTACTGAGAACATCTAATAGTGCTAGTATTTTATAGTTTTTACATTTGCAACCACCATTGCTCTTTCATCCCGGCCCCTCATTTCCCCAGTTCTTGGCAGCCTCTTGCATCTCTAGCCTCCACCTCTGAACTCCATCCTGTTCCCATGCCTGTGCCCCAAGACAGCTGTGTCAGCACCTCAGTTACCGTAGTTGCTGGGGCTTAGAAATGTCACAGAGCCTGTGTCACCGTGCTCCCATGCCCAGCTATGTTGCTGGGGCCCTGGGTGCTGGCCCTGGATGGCCTTTGCTGTCAGTCATGTCAGTGTTGTGCTCAGAGGCAGCCCCAGGGGACCACATCTTCCCACTCGACCTGAACTAGCTAGGGGATAGTCAGGAGATCAAGACCCTCAGATAACAAGAAATGTGGCAAGTTTTTATGGGGCAGGGGTGGAATGAGAAAGAACAAATCTTAATAATAGAGCATTATTGGACAGAGAGGGCCTCCTGCGGCCCCAACAGGGCTGCAAGTGGGTGGCACAAAGCAAAGAGGCCTCTTACAGGCCCCAGGTACCCACATTTTAATTGCAAAGCTCAGAGGAGCAGCATTACAGACGAATCATGGCTTTTACTGACTTTGTCCAAGATTGGTCCTAAACATACTGACGGGTTGCCTGTCCAAGTGGCAAGACATGTAGGCCAATTGACACATCCTGCACCTTCTTTGGTCTGATTTTAGGCTATAGTTTCTATGTCTCTCCCTCTAATACAGGAGCATAGTGATTAAGGGCACATGCTTTCAAATCTGACCTTGGATCCGTTACTGAATCTGTTTGAACTTCAACCTCCTCTGTTATCAAATAGGCAATAGTCCACATGTCATGGAAAGTACAGCTCTGAGGATTGAGATTAGAGTATGGAAAGGGCTTAGTCCTTGGCCCCTGAGAGCTTCCAGTGAGCATTAGCTGTGATTGTCACGAGGATCACTGTGGCTGTCATCCTTCATCTCATCGGTGGCCCGGTGTGGAGTGGGGTGAAGCAAGGTTCTAGGATGTCCACAGCACCAGGTGCTTGCAGGCAGGCAGGCAAGCAGCTGGAGCATGGTCACATAGCTGCCCCGTGGCCGCCCCGTGGCTCCCTCCCCAGTCCACAGCTGCTGCCCACACTCCCAGCCGTGCTGCCTCAGAGCCCTGGCAACGCCCGGTGATGGACATCAATGCTCTTTTCACCCAGAGGCCACCTCGGGAGGCGAGTGATGGGGCCGTCTGCCCAGCACAGCCACCTGCCTCTCTGCCTGCCTTCACTCTGCCACACCCAGGAAGATCCAACTTGTATTAGGAAGCATTAACAGTCCCATTATCCTGGCCATTGATCTGACAGATTTTATTAACCCTGCCCATAGTCAGCAGCTTCAGATCTCTACATTAATGATCATTGGTAACAGAATTCCTGTGGAATAATGTAGTGCGCTCACATTAGAAGCAAATGAGTTCAGGGTGATTAATGCTTTTACAACAAATAACTCAGGAATGCATGACTGGTCACCTCTTCTAGAAGCCTGCCCTTTGCAAGGGACATTCAATTGGATTTCCAAATGAATTCTCCCTGATGACTTCTGGAAAGTTTACTTCAGTGATGTCATTAGTGACGGGCCATATACTGTGGCTTAATACCAACTAAAAGGTCTTTAAAAGAACAGCGTTGTTTCGTCGGGACTGGGGGGTAGGAGGAAGACCACAGTCTGTGAACTTTCTAAACAGTGGGCTAGTGCAAAGAGCCAAGCGTAACACATTAAACCTCTTGGTATTTCAAGTGCGCTGGTATTTTACCTCGTGTTCATATCAATGGTATAACCTTTGTCAGGCAGCACATATTTTTTTTTAAAAAAAAGGAAGAAAAAAATCAGTAAGAGAAAAATCAAATATGCTTTCTGCTTCCAAAAAATCTAATAATTAGGCTGGGATTGACACAAATTAGAATGCTGCCAAAAATTACTGAAAACAGTGACTCATTCTGTATTTCAATTAACAGTTTCTCAGTTTCCCTTATAAACAGTGAAGCTGACAAAAATTAATTATCTCAGAGGGGGTAAAATATTTCCTTCCAGAGTAAACAAAACATCACGGGCTGAAACAATAGTATGTGTGAATGGAGACGATGGAATCAAATTATCTTTCCTTGTCAATTAGCCATCATTTGGGGAGATTTTTCTTTAAGTATCTCATTCCAGATACGTCGGTTAAAAGGACAGTGTTGCTCTTTTCCCACCCTTTCCTACTAAATCATGCCTTCTCCTCCTGTCCTTGGTGTAATGCCTACTTCCATCTGGGCATCTTGGAGATGGAACTCCAAGAATGAAGTCGTGATTTAAGTATCAGTACAGTCATGCTCTGTAGATTCCCTGGTTGCAAGATAGCCTTGTGCATAAGTACTGACATTCACCAGCCCGCAGAGCATTCTTACAATGTCACGTGAGTGGTGACAGAAAACATAATGAGCACTTACTTGTACTCACCTCATACCAGTAGGCACGTAGCTGTTATAAACAGCTTCCCTAGTTTGAGGCTAAACGTACCACAGGATGCATTTGCATCTTGTGAAAGAGGCAAGCCTTAATCCCTGAGATAACCCATGGAGCCAAGAGTTTTTCATCACTGTCACACAGCTCCAAAGACTAAGTCCATAAGCCTAGGATGGTCACATTCTTATCTCTAAGATCCTCGGGGGGCCAAGAGCACTTAATTTCCTCCAGTGAAAGAAATTCAGGAAACCTCTACACTTTAAAAATTAGATAATAACATTTAAAAATATGATCTCTGCCCCTTTCCTCGATTTCCTTTCCTTGTCAGACTAGCCCTTGTGTTGAGTTGAGTTGACCAAGAGAAACAAGTCTCTTGGACTGGTCATGGAGAGACTTTCTCCTTGAGATACTGTCTCTAAGCTTACCTAATATCGCCCACTTTCTGTTCGGTCTCAAACTTTGCCTCTTATTACACCAGCAAGTTCTCATTTCTGAAGACATTAGGGTATTTTTTACTTACTATACATGGAATATAACATTTTTTATGTATGAAAACATGAAAGCCTTTACAAAATCTCTTCAGGGGCAAACACATGGCCAAAACATCAATTAAAACATAAATATAAATACAACAGACATGAAAAGGGAGGCAAAACAACCTTAATAGAATGCTGTTATACTCAGCTTGTTAATTCACTGCTGGATCATGTTCCTTAAGCTCAAAATCTACATGTGGTAGAAACACACGGTAATAATTGTTTTGTAAATCCCAATAAGGCCATGTCTGATTTCATTAACTACCATTCATTTGCCAGCTAAAAACTTGTACCTTATTCCTCACCACCGTAGTTTCTGCCTCTAAAACCCACAGGTTGGGACAATAGTGAACATCTTCCTGGGAATATTTTGTATCCAAAAGCAGAAACCATCTGTATTCTCCATGAACCCCTATGTCGTTACAGTTACAATTTTGCTTTCAGTCCATCTGATACGCAGAAATTCAGAAATGTAGACATGGGTTGTATTGTTTATATGTCTTTTTTCTTTTTCTATAAATTTTTCCACCTATACTACCTGTAGGAGTCTTTTCGGCCTCCAATACTAGAGTTTGGAGGACACTCTGATTGGATTTGTAAAAATTCCCTTTTCCACTTCCTTGAAACTCTAGTGCATAGGCTAGGCACCACTATAATTAAAGAGCCAATGTTTAAATGCCTGGGGAGGGGGTTTGGGAAGATAAACCACCCACAGAAAGAGCTACAGGCTTCCCTTTGATCTTTACGGTCTACCTAGGCAGGCTGGCACAGCTTAGAAAAATTCAGAAAACATAAGTTAAAAACCAATAGTCTTATTTACCATAGAAGAGTAGTACTGTTTGCAATTTACTCTGAGATACATCAGAAATAAGATGAGCTGATGGATTGGTAGATGCACAGATTTGAGATAAAGCAAATTCAGTTAACTATGAAGAGTAGATTCTAAGTGGCAGGTAACACAGAAGACCACTGTAAACTTCTTTCAACTGCACTTGGTTTGAAAATTTTCATTAAAAAAGTTTGGGAGAAATGTGAATAGTCTTTCCTGACCTGGAAAGAGAAGTAAATGCTCCATTGGGCTGAGAAAGAAAAGCAGGGTGTTACTTATGAACTCGTACATGAATTGAACAGGTGGTTAAATGATAACTTTCTGGATCTTCTAAAGGGCGTTTCTAAGTGATTTCTTACTACACTGTTGTCCTTTGGGTTAATAAGTATTTTGGCCAAGATCTCAAAGCAGCATTTTTCCAGTGGGAAGCTAGTTGGCTTTGAGAACAACTAGCCTGGTGAAGAAGTGGCTGTTTAGATTCAATCCAGTTAAGGGTAAGCCAGAAGAGCGAGCTGCGATCTTAGGACACTACAATCCAGGAATATATTTGCCTCTTGCTGTTCTCCTCCTCTCTCTTCATACCTCTCCAAAGCACCCAAATCCCTTCCCCTTGTTTAATTCTCTTTGGCCATAGCAATGCCCTAGACACCTGCTATAATCTACAACTCATTCCTTCATGTCTTATAACCAAACCGGATTCACTTTTCTCTTCTAATTCTTCCCACAACGGCCCAGGCTTTTATTCCCCAGCATCACCTCCTCAGCTTTTTCCTATCTTGGTACATACTCAACATCGCAATTAGACCAACCTTCTTTTTTTTTTTTTTTTTTAAGATTTTATTTATTTATTTGACAGAGAGACAGCCAGCGAGAGAGGGAACACAAGCAGGGGGAGTGGGAGAGGAAGAAGCAGGCTCCCAGCAGAGGAGCCTGATGTGGGACTCGATCCCAGAACGGTGGGATCACACCCTGAGCCGAAGGCAGATGCTTAATGACTGCACCACACAGGCGCCCCTAGACCAACCTTCTGAAAACATGTTTCACGTTGCTACTCCTGCTCAAAAACTTTTGGTGGCTCCCTGTTGCCTCAGTCCACTGTCTACCCTCCTTCCCTAATCTCATCTCTCCCTCTGATTTTCTGCAGTGTTTCAATAGGCTCTCGTCCTGGTCTTTCATTCTGTTTCCTTCCCTAGAATGTCTCCTTTTTCCATTTACTGAGATCTTTAATTCTTCTCTCCCAACTAGCCCCACACACCTTTAAGATGCCTCACAACCAAAAGCACACACGTTAACATGAGAAGATATAAAAGAAAATCAGGACCCAGGAAAACACTGAAATGCAAATATGCCAACCAGAGGTTTGCTGGGCTGCTGTTACTGAGATGCAAACTTAGCAAGAGGTTTCTGGACAGCCAAAGTAAAAAGAGAGAGATGGAATGAACAGTCCTTTTTTTTGGTCTGTGTTTTGGGGAAATCAAGTTTTTCCACTAGTATTTTCCACTAGTAGGTGGTGTCCCTGAAGCAGAACAGTTCAGAGATCTAGTTTCCAAAACTGATAAAATCTGAAGGCAAAATAATAAAACACAATCTCTAGAAGGGGATTCTGCCAGTAAGGAGATAATATTGTATAATTATGTAGGCTTCCGATGATCAGACTAATAGATGGACCCCAGAAATACCATTTTCCCCCTGTTGGGTGTTTCTGCTTGTTTTTGTTCCCATTATGAGTCAAACAACAGCCAGTATTTTCGTCTCTGTTTAGAGCCTGGAGTGGAGGTATTTTACACTGTTGATGACACAGAGATCTAAGGGCTTGGAGGAATCTAGTCAGTGGTAACGTTGACAGCCTCTTCCTGCAAATAAGGAGCCTCACCAGAGAAACCATCCCGCTTCTGGGAGCTGAGTGCCCAGCCCCTCCTGCAACCTCTGGGGCCCACGTCACGTCCACACCAGGCCCACGTCACAGGCTGCCTTTGCACGAGATGCTCACGCTCCTGTCCTTCCCACAGCTCTTTGGGGCCACACTTGACTCTCTAGTGCTTAGTTACATTCAGTTTTATTTTTTACGCTGTCAGTTTAATTTTTACGTGGTCAGTTTTTTTCTCCTACTCTCATTAGATTAGAAACTCTGAGGGCAAATCTCTCCCTCCTACTTTTTCAGGACTCCTCCTCTGCTTCATAAATGCATTTAATCAATTTTCTGAATTTGAATTTATGTATTACACAGTAGAATTAAGTCCTGAATACACCCTGCAGAGCCCCTGATGATGGGGTCACCTTGCCCATTTTATTTCTATGCTCTACTGCTCCTACCTGCAGCCTTCACCCCACCTTCACCCCCTAATTACTCCTTCTCCACCCACAGGTCCCTCCCTCACCACTGATATATCACACACTTGCCCCTCCCCTCCTTCAGCCTCCTCCACCTTCCCCCCACGCCTTACAGGGCTCAGTGTAGATATCCCTACCTCCAGGGAGCATGGCCCTTCCCTGGCCCAGCTGGACCTCACATGATTGCATTCACCTGATACTGGCCGAATGGGATGGAACCAGCTGGAGGTCTAGGGCTATCCCCATTTCATCTCCAGTTGCCCAACACAGCACTCGACCTACTCTGGTCACTTACTATTTCTGGCATTAATGAATGAATCAGTGAAACGATGGAGTGGGGCAGAAGAGGAAGGGGCAGTCTTCCATCTGACCTGGGGAGACAGTCTGGCTTCCTGGTATGAGAAGACAGCTGCTGAGGCCACATTCAACTGACATCGGCAGCCACATGCCAGGCTCTGTCAGTGATCTCATGGTCACGTCAATCCCTCTTCAGGCTGATTACCCTTATCTTTTGCCCCAGTTATCGATGGCACCCCAAATGCTGAAAGTGGGTGTTGTGGGTCACAGGAAAACCTGTGAGCAAGTGTGACTACTGGGAACAGGCTCAGGATGTCAACGTCATGACAACTGAACTGCAGAGTCAATTAAGGTGTGTCACCATCCAGGAGCCTGGGGGCCCGCAGGAAGTCAAAACATGTAACCAGCAGAGGCTGTGCTTGGTTCATCTTGGGATCTGCCAGCTGTGGCCCTTCGTTTGGAGATCGGGCCAAGTGGAAACCCCCCAGGTTTTGTTCGCTATTTTCTTTGTATCTCCTCCTCTGTATCAGTGTGTAATCCACCCTTCCTCCCTGCTTCTGTGCCTGGCTCCAGATAGCACACATGGAGACTTGTTTTTAAGACATAGACAGATGGGCAGCTCTCTAGAAAGCTGCTCCAAGTTGGAGGGAGGAGACTGTTCTTTTCAAGAAAGAGAAAGTTTCAGAGGCACCAGAATCTGCTCTTGCTTTAAGAGCCACGGTGTCTCAGGGCACCATTGCCTCCCCTCAGATATCATATCACGATGGAAATAAAGGACGCAATGTGTAGGCAGCTGGTCTCCCTGGGAGATAACAGCAATGCAGGAAAGCACCCTGCGAGCACAAGCACCAGGGCAGAGTTCCAAACTCCCCACATGACTGATCCCATGATGGACGAGTTTCCACAATTTCTCCTTCCTGACTCTGGCTCTCCCTTGCTGACCCATCAGGGTATTCCTAAAGGGACTCACCAGCTGTTCTGCAAGAGCAGCAGTTGCTGGCTGGTGACTTTCCTGAACACAAGTAGTTGGTTGGTTTAGGGGTAATCTGTAGGTGGGCGAGGAGGCACGCATGGGCTCACTGCAGGGGATCTCAGCCATGGAGGCGGCGGTGGCCAGGAGGGGCATTGTAGGACGGTTAGCAGCATCCTTGGCTTCTATTCCCTAGATGCCAGGAGCACAGACTCCCCCCTTGTGACAATCAAAACTGTCTCCAGATATTGCCAAGTGTCCCTGGTGAGCAAAATTAATCCCAGTTGAGAATACCTGATTTCAGTAATTAGCAAAGGAAGGGCATCTTGCAGAGGTAGTTGACAAGGAGCAGTCAGAAAGTCTGGAGGTGGGACGCCTGGGTGGCACAGTCGGTTAAGCGTCTGCCTTCAGCTTAGGTCATGATCCCAAGGTCCTGGGATAAAACCCCACATTGGGTTCCCCACTCAGTGGGGAGCCTGCTTCTCCCTCTTCCTCTGCCTGCTCTTCCCCCTGCTTGTGCTCTCTCTCTCTCAAATAAACAAATAAAATCTTAAAAAAAAAAAACAACAAAGAAGGTCTGGAGGTAAGGTAAAGAAAGAAAGAAAAAATTTTGATAAATATGGTTGAATGTGTTAAGTATTGAGACGGTATTAAGGCATAAGCCCCAATCCCTGGTTTCAGAAACAAGGAGGCTGCAATGAGCACCCAGGAGCTTGTTTCTTGTGTTCCCAAATTGCTTGTTCTTCCTTCCAGGTTGACGCCCATGTTCCTTGTCCAGTTCCCTGTACCTTTGGGTTTCAGCCTTTTATTCATGGTAATCTTAGACTTGGACCTTGGAGCCCCTGGGCACTGGGGAAGGGCTAGCATGGAGATGTCTCTGTGGCTGCCACTGCCATTTGTTCCACAAACCCCAAGGGTGGGTAGAAATTATAACAACTTTCTAAGTGCGAAATTTGGGAACCTACATGCAGGACAACTTGATGACAATATGCTTGCTCAGAGCCCCTTACACCCCTGGGAACGCAAGCCTGGGGCATTGAGATAATCCTCCCACTGCCAAGAAATTTGCTTCACTTCCTTATCGTGGTTTTCTTAGGAAAAACAAAACAAAATTTCCTCAAAAGGTCACAAAATTCCTTCTCACCACTGAATAGTAAAATGTGGCTTTTATGAGTTCCTAGATGTGTTTTGAGACAGATGCCCAAAACACACAAGCTTTTATTCCTAACTAGTTCATACTAGGAGAACTCTCTGGAATAACCCTCTGAAATAATCCTGCACTTTTTGGTTTCCACACTCAGAAAAAAAACCCACAAAGGTTTTTGTTTTGTTTTGTTTAGCCTTTAAATCTGAATTTTCACTGGTAAAATCTGTTCCTATTAAGGGAAGTGAAATGCTAAACTCTCCCCTGCCTTTATGAGGCTTTTTTTTTTTTAATTCTGCCCTCAACATAAGAAGACTCTTGATTACTGTTGAGATGTTCAAATGTTAGGTTCCATGGCAGCCACCAAATAACTCATTCTATTTCTATTGAAGTTCTAAATTTGTGGGTTCACTCTTCACATACATATGCTAATATACCCCATTAGTAGCCTATTTGCTCTTCAGTAGAAACTCATGGTTGGATCTATTATCAACCAAGCAAGCCCAGCAATAAAGAGGCTGAGGATTTATTCCTAGGTATCTTATGGTGATACCTAGGAATAAACCTAACCAAAGAGGTAAAGGATTTATACTCTAGAAACTACAGAACACTTATGAAATAAATCGAGGAAGACCAAAAAGATGGAAAAACATTCCATGCTCATGGATTGGAAGAATAAACATTGTTAAAATGTCTATCCCACCCAGAGTGATTTACACTTTCAATGCCATCCCTATTAAAATACTACTGGCATTTTTCAAAGAGCGGGAACAAACAATCCTAAAATTTGTATTGACCCAGAAAATACCCCAAATCGCCAAGGGAATGATGAAAAAGAAAAAAAAAAAAAGCTGGGGATATCACATTGCCTGACTTCAAGCTATATTACAAAGCTGTGATCACCAAGACAGCATGGTATTACGGGCACAGATATCAATGGAACAGAATAGAGACTCCAGAAATGGACCCTCAACTCTATGGTCAACTAATCTTTGACAAATCAGGAAAAAATATCCAATGGAAAAAAAGACAGTCTCTTCAATAAGTGGTGCTGGGAAAATTGGACAGCTATATACAAAAGAATGAAACCTGACCACTCTCTCAGACCATACACAAAGATAAACTCCGAATGGATGAAAGACCTCGATGTGAGACAGGAATCCATCAAAATCCTAGAGGAGAACATAGGCAGTAAGCTCCTCGACATCAGCCACAGCAACTTCTTTCATGACACGTCTCCAAAGGCAAGGGAAACAAAAGAAAAATGAACTTTTGGGACTTCATCAAGATAAAAAGCTTCAGCACAGCAAAGGAAACAGTCTACAGAACAAAGAGGCAATCCACAGAATGGGAGAAGATATTTGCAAATAACATTACAGATAAAGGGCTGATATCCCAGATACATAAAGAACTTCTCAAACTCAACACTCAAAAAGCAAATAACCCAGTAAAAAAATGGGCGGAAGACATGAACAGACAATTCTCCAAAGAAGACATCAAATGGCTAACAGATACATGAAAAAATGCTCAATATCACTAGCCACCAGGGAAATACAAATCAAAACCACCATGAGATACCACCTTACACCAATTAGAATGGCAAAAATTTAAAAAACAGGAAACAACAAATGTTGGCGAGGATGTGGAGAAAGGGGAACCCTCTTAATACATGTTGGTGGGAATGCAAGCTGGTACGGCCACTCTGGAAAACAGTATGAAGATTCCTCAAGATGTTAAAAATAGAGCTACCCTATGACCCAACAACTGCACTACTGGGTATTTACCCCAAAGATACAAATGTAGTGAAAAGAAGGGGCATATGCACCCCAATGTTCATAGCAGCAATGTCCACAATAACCAAACTGTGGAAGGAGCCAAGATGCCCTTCAACAGATGAATGGATAAAGAAGATGTGGTGGTACATACACACAATGGGATATTATTCACCCATCGGAAAGGATGAATACCCACCATTTGCATGGAGGGAACTGGAGGGAATTATACTAATTGAAGTAAGTCAAGCAGAGAAAGACAATTACCATATGGTTTCATTCATATGTGGAACATAAGCAGTAGCACGGAGGACCATAGGGGAAGAGAGGGAAATCTGAAGGGGGAGAAATCAGTCAGGGAGATGAACCATGAGAGACTATGGACTCCAGGAAACAGACTAGGGGTTTCAGAGGGGAGGGGGGTGGGGGGTAACTGGATGATAGGTATTAAGGAGGGCATGTGTTGTGATGAGCAGTGGGTGTTATACGGAACTAATGAATCACTGAACACCGCATCAGAAACCAATGATATACTCTGCAGTGGCTAACTGAACATTAAAAAAAAAAATGGTCAGAAGAGGCTGGGGAATTGGCCTTTCACACATTTTCACAGAGATGGAAAGAGGCTGTTTTTTCAATAGATTCTCCTTGTTTTTCCTTCGACCACCTTCCTTTCATCTGGTTAACTCCAACGTGGTCATGTCTTCATTCTTCTTAGTTTCAGCCTCTCCCAATCTTCTTCCCTGATTCAATGGCTTTTTTGAACTCTCTTTGGCTTCTTGAATACTCAGTTACCTATTAACATCCGATGATGGTGGTAACAGAGGAAGGTGTAAGCCTAAAAAACCTGAACACATCTCTGCCAGAGAACATCCACCTTTGAGCCACAGTCCCAGTCAGAAAAAACAGTATCTTTCCTTTAATAAAAGATACATAATTACCATGACTCTGTGCATCTCTTTGAACCTAAGTCAGTCAGTAGTATATTATGTGTCAGAACAACCAAAATGTGCATAGGTATTTCAAGGCATCAGTAATCCTTCTAGAATTTTCCTCATTTATAACTATCTGAACAAAAGAACACCTCACAGTTTGAAAGCATTTAGTGTCAGCCACAGACTCTAAAGGCAGACTTCCTAAAGCTTCCTCTCTGCCTCCAATGCCCCCTTCGCCCCAGCACACCCCACTCTGCCCCTGAGGAGGAACTCTGGAGCCAGTCAAGGGCACGGAAAAGCTACCAGAGTAAGAGGTGAAGAGTTCATTCATTCTTCCATGCAACAATCTTTATGAAGGGCCTATCTCATGCTAGGATTAAGTGGTAAACAGGGGTGCCTGGGTGGCTCAGTTAGTTAAGCGTCTGACTCTTGATTTCAGCTCAGGTCATGATCTGAGGGTCGTGAGATTCTCTCTCCCTCTCCCTATGCCCTTCCCCTTCTCTACATTAAAAAAAAGGTAAGCATATGTGTTCCCTGCCTTTGTAGATCTTATAGTCTAGTCAGCAAGATTTTCCATAAACAAGTAAAAAAACCACATAAATACCAATCATGTTATATGTTATGAAGGAAACAAACAGGGATCTGTACCAGAAGAAAGTGGGGAGCATACTTTAAGTAGGGTAGACAGGGAAGGCCATCCTGAAGAGGTCATTTCTAAACTGGGCCCTCAATGATAAGAGTGAGCCATGAAAGAGTCAAAGGAGAACACTTCTGGTAAAGGGAACAGAGCATATGCAAAGGTCCTGGTGTAGGAAAGAGCTCCACAAGGGTGGCAGGCTCAGAGCAGAGGCCAGGTTCATCCGACATGGAGGCCACAGGAGGGAGTTTGGGTATCATTCTAAGTGTAACAAAAAATTACTGAAGAGTATCAGGACGGAACACTCGGTTTCGATTTATGTTGCTGTTATATGGAGAAGGTTGATCATGGAAGCAGGAAGACCAGTTTGGAGGTGGTGAATGCTTTAAATGAGAAGAGACTGTGGACACTAGGGTGTTGAAAGTGGAGCTAGAAAATGAACAGATTCACTAAACATTTTAGAGGAAGAATGGACACGATTAGCTAACGGATTGGATATGAGGGTGGTGGGAAGGAGGGAGGTGGCAAGGTCAATGCTGGTTTCTGTCTTGAGCAATTGGGAAGGTGGCAGCTCCGTTTTATGAGAGAGAGGAGCCCAGGCTAGATTTGGCAGTGAGTATAACATGTCCACTTCAGGACATGTTGACCCAGAGGTGTCTGGGACACACCTACAGATATGTTCGTAACAGCCAAGTAAGGTAGGCAGTTAGAGATGCAAGTCAGGAACTCAAAGGAGGGCTGGGCTGCAGACTGGGCACCTGGACGGGGATGGATGTGTTCCTGGGGAGAGTGTCCTGGCAGAGAGGACGGCCCGGGGCAAGCATGGAAGCACACCATCATTAGGAGGGCAGGTAGAAGACACAGCAGAGACCCAGGTAGGAAGAAAGCTACTCAACCAAGCCAAAAGGTAGAGTTTCAAGGAGGAAGAAGTCTACTATGCCAAACGTTGCTGAGAAGTGAGTGAGTTGGGGGCAAAAGCAGGAGCCCTGGGTTTGGCCATGTGGAGATAATTGGTGACCAGAATAAGACGAACAAGCAGAGTAAGCCTAGATGATACTTGTTACGGGTCTGTTCCATTCAGAGAGGCTTCTCTGCTTCTTTTTCATGTGGCTTGTCTGCGCAGAAGAAAACTCCTAGTTAGCCAACCCCACCACCACCTCCCCCTCAAAAGCCTGGTAAGAATCAGGGCACGGCTTAGGAAAGTGAAGTTAGAGCTTGTGGTTTGTCTTTGCCTTGGGTGGTAGAGAGAAGGGATGTCCTTCCTTTCATCTTCTCCTGGAGTGGTCGGTTTGGAAGACATGAAGCCAGAGAACAGGTGTCAGAAAAGTGGCTGAACAGCAGGCTGCCATCTTGCTTTAGCAAGGCCCTAAGCTAAGGGGACAAGATGGAAAAATAGCGAGAAGACTCTGACTTACAGGAATAGAATGGATTAAGAAATTAGGGGGTGGGGTGGCGAAGAGGCAGCATGTACGTTGGCAAAGTCTTCATCTTGGGGCATTCACAGCGAGCGGAGGCTCGGAGGAGAGCTGGGAGTTCGGTTTCTGGTTAAATCTCTCAGTGGGGCATATCCCAGTTTGCAAACAGGGCTTGCATTTCACCCCAGCCCTGGTGAGGTGGCCCAGGTGGTTCTGTAGGTCTCTGCAGAACTCCCATGTTGATGTTAACGGGAAAGCAAATCAAGCAATCCTGAGAACATAAAAACCTGACCCCGAACATCACTTATATATAAACTAAACAGCATGCACCAGAAGATAAAGAAACACACACTTGTGCTTAATTGTCACATTGCCCAGCATAGAAGGCAGGCAATTTGGTCACCTCGAGAGATCACTTTATGATCAAGAGCCTTTCCTTAATTGCCAGAAACGTCTAAGGGCCTCCCCTCCAGGGACACCTGCCAGGATTAGAAAGGAGAACACTCCACCAAATTCATCTATAATCACAATTTAGTATTATTAAAGAGCAGCCTGCGGAATAAGCCTTGGGGAACAGGGCTCTCGTCCCTGATAAAGGGCAAAACAAAATGGATTGCTGAATTGTTCATTCTCTTTCTTTGCTTATGCCTATCCCTTTTCGAAGGACCACTTTAGAAACTTTGCATTTTCCACTCAAATGTAACCTGACCTACCCATGTTGCCACTCTTTTCCCCATGTCTGACTACATTATTAACTGGAATAGTTCAATTAGGGGTTAGTTGCATAATTAGAGATTTGTGCCTTCGAGAACAGTAGAAATGCTTGCAGGGGGAGAGGAAACTTAATCGTGCACAAAGTCCTGTCTGCCATAAAGCACGCCTATATTCGTGGCCTTGAACCCAGTCCACATGGAGTCCTGTGCTTGTGATTTTTTCTATGCTTCGGAACAGCCCCTGACCACGGACTCAAGTTCTCATCAGTGTAGTATTTTATTTTTCCTCTTCAGCTTTTCTTCTCCTACGGATGCAGAAGTCATACACTCCATTTCTGTAGGGCTATTTTAGACATTATAACGTGCTCATTTAACTTGGTAGCATATAATAGAAGTCATTATCTCTAGCCCCCTCCCCCCTTTCCCCCAATCCAAGGCAGCCTACGAATGCCTTCATTCCAACCGTCCTTCTCCCAATTTACATTCTATTTTCATCCAGCATTTTAACTCATTCTTTTTTTAAATCACCATAAGTTGAACAAATTGCTTGCCATTTGCTTTTGGTATCTCCAACCCCCCTTCTGAGATAATTTTCCTTCTTCCTGAAGCATCCCCTTTAGCCTTTCTCATTACTGAGGGTCTGTCGGTGATAACGTCTGTTTCTGCGCATCTGAAAATGTCTTTATTTTGCCTCTGTTTCAGAAGATACTTTCAGGGAGTAAATAGGCTGGCAGGTTTTTTTCTTCAAGGCTTGAAGCTGTTACTTCACTGTCTCCCAGCTTCTTTGTTGCTAATGAGAAACCAGCTATCAGTCTAACAGTAGCTATTTGGGATATCCATCTTGTTAATCTGGCTGCTTCTAGCATCTTCTTCATGTGTAAGGTGTCTGCAGTGTCACACAAGTGGCTAGATGTCTGTCCTTCGTCCTGTGTG
Organism: Ursus arctos; assembly: GCF_023065955.2. Classification (NCBI taxonomy): domain Eukaryota; kingdom Metazoa; phylum Chordata; class Mammalia; order Carnivora; family Ursidae; genus Ursus; species Ursus arctos. Next base: position 15,819,303 of record NW_026622997.1, read on the forward strand.
GCCATTTTTGGTATTTCTTGAATCTGAGGGTTAATTTTTCAAAAATTCTAGGAAATAATCAGTGATTCTTTCTTCAAATATGGCCTCCTTCCTTCAAATATTGTACCTCCCTCTCTTTGTTAGCCCCTCTTTAGTTGTTTTTTTTTTTTTTTTTTTTTTTTTTAGCTTTCGGGACTTTCCATGACTTTCTTGTCAGTAAGTCAGACATTTAAAAATCTTTTAAAAAATATTTTATTCAGGGTTTTGGGTGTCTTGTAATGTTTGTTTCGGGCTATAGTTCCATTCTGCAGCCAGAAACAAAAGTCACTCAAGACCTTGTTTCTCAGTTTGTTTCCCAGAGTTCATAGTCTCTCATGGTTCATTCCTCCTTCTGTTTACAAACTGAGGGCTTCAGAGGGGAGAGGGGTGGGGGATTGGGATAGGCCAGTGATGGGTAGTAAGGAGAGCACGTATTGCATGGTGCACTGGGTGTTATACGCAAGTAATGAATCATGGAAAATTGCATCAAAAACTGGGGATGTACCGTATGGTGACTAATATAACATAATAAAAAATTATTATAAAAAAAAGACCTTGTTTCCTTTGGATGGATAACTCTCTAACATGAAGGGTGTGGGCATGATTCGGAAGGAAGGGGGTTTTATGGGCATGTATCAGTCAGGATCCCAGCAGGAACACAGAGCTCATTGAGGGATTGCAAGGAGGATGGTCTTAGAGGCATAGGCAACCGTTGGAAAGGGTGGGACAGTAAGAGTCAGGGAAACTTCTGAGAGGGGTGATTTAAGGGAGCTGGCCAACAGGCTGTGGCGACTCTCAAAAGTCTCTGGGAGCTGCCACCATTGATGCCAGCTGCGTGTAGTGTAAAGTGTGTGATTCCAAGGTGCTTGTCTGGCAGCCACAGCTGACCTCGCGTCTGTTTCCCCACACAGCTCTTTCCGGCTGCCACTAGAGAATAATAGCTTCTTCTCTTGCACCACTCAGGAGAGTGCCCATTATTGGCTGACTCTCACCGGGAACCATATGGAGAAAGGGATTCTGGGAGCCGTGTGTGGTTCTGGGCTTATCCATTGCTACTAAGAGGAGGATGGAGAAGGAGTAATGGTGATTCCAAGCACATAACAATTTGGCACAAGTCCTTATGTATCACTGAAAGCTCCATGTTGCACATATGTTGTTTTCTTTGTTCCTAATAACATCACTGAGAAGAACAGGAAGAACACCTTTTTTTTTTTTTTTTTTTTAAGGAGAATCAGAGAAAGGGATGAGACAGGACAGAACAGTCTTTTTTTAAAACAAAACAGAAAAAGATTTATTTATTTATTTATTTGAGAGAGAGAGTGAGAGAGCGAGTGCATGCGAGCACAGGGGGAAGGGGCAGAGGGAGAGAGAGAAAAAGCCTCAAGCAGATTCTGCGCTGTGTGCAGAGCCGGAAGCGGGGCTCGATCTCGCAACCTGAGGTCATGACCTGAGCCAAAACCAAGAGTCAGATGCTCAACCAACTGTGCCACCCAGGCACCCCCTGGAAACACACTTATTTTAAGGAACCCAATACCCAGAGAGGTTTATTAACTTTCCCAGAAGCACATAGTAAGACAGAGGCAGAAATGGGGCCAAAATCGAGGTTTTCTGGTACTGAAAGGCAATTCTTTTCATGAAATCAAAAATTAACTTGCAGAAAACATCAGAGATCAATCATTTTTGCAGCTTAGCCACAGAGCAAAGAAATTTTGCTTCCATTCACTCTAACACCTGACCAAGCTCCAGCACCCTATTTCCTAATAATTTATCCCTTTCAACTTATCAGCCCAAGAAGCAACTTAACAGATGTGAAGATAGTAAATGCTTCACCAGATGGTCCATTTCCTGACGACCTGCCTTGAAGATGTCTCAGATTATCTGTGCCATGCTCCAGAAGTCACCACCTCAAAAAATCCCCACGAACATTAAGTCCCATTCTCCCTGGAAATGCAACTCATATTCCAGTTGTCAAATATCATTCGACAAATATTTCTTAAGCACTTTTTGTGTCAGGCTTACAATTTCTGTGATCATCATGATATTTTAATGCTACTAACTGTGACATTATTAGGTTAGCGAAGTATTTTAAAATATGTCAGTAAAAGTATGCATATTAATTAAAATGTTCCCACATATAAGCTTTATACTAACCTCCCTGGGCTGATGGGAGACAAAAGGCTTTTATTAAATACTATTTGATAGGTTAAGTATTTTAGTGTCTCTGCCAATCATTGCTATAAATGCATATTGAATAAAAATGAATAAAAGAATATTTATTGTCAAGCATGAAATGGGTGGAAAAAGCAACTATCACTGTAGTATTGTCTGTTCGAGTCAGATGTCCTCAGACAATAGCAAAAAACAGCATTTTCAAGCAATGGCCATGCCCTCTTGCCACTGACTAACATTAGGTTTTCTTTCTGTTTTTAAACATTCATAATGAGACAGCTAATTCTCCGAGTGGAGACATGGGGTACTGGCCAACATGCCCATACATTTTTGTGTTAAGGGAGGGTCTTTTTAATGGCATCCAGGGCATTTTGTTTCTTTAGCTGTCCAAGGACGGTAAGTATGTTCACAACAAGAAAGGCAGGTCCAAATGTACAAAAAGCCACAATTGAGAGAAGACACCATCTCTCTCCAATCATACAAAAAGTAGAGTGTCCATAGGGTACATAAACTCTTAGATAAGTGGCAAAAAAGATATACTTTCACGATGGGAATATGTGAAAAAATGTCACAGAAGCATGAACGAAAGCTTTCAGAAGTCCAAGTTCTACCCACATTGTGATAACCTAGCTCCCCACACAAGTGTGTGTCTTACACAATCACAGGGCTCGGCCCACCTGCCCAGCCCTCACTCCCAGATTTCACGAAGGCAGTCTTATGTGGGTCTAAATCAGTGGAATTAGAACCTGCTGTGTTTCCTGATCTTCTCCATCATGATAAGTGAGAAAGGCGTTCATGATAAGTAAGAAAAACAATCTGATTAAAAGGAAAGTGCACTCAGCTAGTCACAGAGCTGACCCCACAAGTCAGAGGTTGTAAAAGGCAGCCAGTGCACGAACTCCATCTGGTCGGCACATGTATTGTCTGCCGGAGCAGTGTCCTAAAAACTGGGAGCCAGTACTTCTAAATATGGACGTTTCACATTTTCTAAAATGCAGATTTCCAACTTGGGTTGTTTTTTGTTTTTTGTGTTTTTTTCCTAATGACATCTACCCCTTTAGACCATGGAAGATGACTCCCTACTGTTTCCACAGAACTGAGAGGATTTTTCTCCTTTCTCACTGTCCCCGTGCTTAAAGAACTGCTCTGTTTTCAAAGATGAGAAAATTAAAGTGGAATCTAGTGAAGTCTAGAATCTCTGTGAGGTTTCTTCTATCTGCTTGCTTCCCACAGTTTCCTTGCCCACCCAGCCCCTTCAGACATCCACATTGGTGACCTTGGATTGAGTCTTAACCTTACTGGCCCAACAGCGTCAAGTCAGTGTACCACGCAGGGCCAGATCTAGAAAGCCAAAGGTAAGAACAGAACATTCGTGCAACTGTGAACTCGGCCTCAAACTGGCATCAGTGCCAGCCAATCTATTTACACAGGTGTAGAATCACGTCTCATCTGTTCCTTGGTTTTTATTTAGAAAGAAATCACAACAATCACAATAACGATGACCAAAAGCAATTTTTTAAATGCCGTTCCTCAAGAATACTCATGAAGAAGGGCCCATGAAGATAAGTAATGGCTCATGATTGTAGGACCAGAGACCTTTCGGAGACTTGGAGGGTCTCCCAGTGTGAGGATCAGTGCTGGGACACCACGATGTAGGGAAATTGAGTAATAAAACGTCCAGTAATTTTAGACTTTACTTGTCAGGACTGAAAATGCAGCCACCAAGGTTGCTTGATGGCAGGCTCTAGAACTGAGCATACGTATGTGCGTGTGCCCAATTATACACAGACCCGCCATTCAAGTTGAGAAGGGCCATTAGGTCTGCTGGGTGCTAAGCAGAATCCTCAAAGCCCACAGCCACAGAAAAGGGGAAGAAAGCCCACATTTGCTAAACTTTTAACCATGTGCCTCACACAGTGCGGGGCACATGACGCATATCACAACTACACAAAGTTGTCTCCCTAAAAATAAGCTCTAGCCAGGGGCGCCTGAGTGGCTCAGGCAGTGAAACGTCCAACTCTCGATTTCGGCTAAGGTCATGATCTCAGGGTTGTGGGATTGAGCTCCTGTTCAGGTTCTGTACTCAACGGAGAGTCTGCTTGGGATTTTCTCCCCCCCACCCTGGGCTCCTTCCTCCCTGAAAAATGTCTTCCCCATCTTCGCAGATTCACCCAGTTTCTCGTGTTAAATATCAGGGGAGTGAACTTGGACTTTTTCTTTTGCCTTATCCTTTAACCTATCAGCAAACTTGTAAATTCTACCTCCAAAATACTCCTGCAGTCCCTCCATTTCTGCCCATCTCCACACCTACGTCCCTGGCCCAAGTTCCAGGACTCCCACCTGGATGCCTGCAATGATGTCCTAATTGGTCTCGCCACCTGCACAATGTTCTGTAGATGGCAGACAGAGTGGGCCTCTCCTGATACAAAGAGCGTCATGTCACACCCCAGGAAAAACTCTGCAGTCTTCCCGTGGCAGGAAAAACAGGATACACAGTCCTCAGCCTGGCCTCCACGGGGCTGCAAGCTCCCACAACCCTACCAGCTGCTCTCCCGCCTAGTTGGCATGTCTCCCTTGCTCTCCTTTCCTCCAGTGCATCGACCTCCTTCCCACCCCAGGGGCTTCACTTGTGCGCTAACCTCTGCCTGAAGTCCCCTTTGCCCCGCTCCCTACCTGCTAGCAGCTACTCATCCACAGAGAGGCCTTTTTCTGACCCACAAATCCATATTAGGCACTCCTATTGGTCTTTCTCTAGAATACTTAAAGTTTGGGAGATTACATTATTTTGGGTATACATTTTGGGTAAACATGAATTTGGGAGACTGTTTAACATCTGTCCCTTCACCAGACTAAACACTCTGTGAAAGCAGGGGTTCTGTCTGTATCCTACATCATCCACTCCCAGCACACAACAGACATGAACAGGGCACCCAGCAAAAATGTTTTGCTTCTCTTCAGACTCCTTCATTCATCCCTCCCTCAAAAGCACAGGGGGTAGGGCAACAAAGATTTGATCTACAAAACAAAACAGGGGCGCCTGGGTGGCTCAGTTGTTAAGCGTCTGCCTTTGGCTTAGGGCGTGATCCCACAGTCCTGAGATCGAGCCCTGCATCGGGCTCCCTGCTCTGCTGGGAGCCTGCTTCTTCCTTTCCCATTCCCCCTGCTTGTGTTCCCTCTCTCGCTGTCTCTCTTTGTCAAATAAATAAATAAAATCTTTTTAAAAAATTTTAAAAAGTAAAAATAAAAAACAAAACAAACAGTCTGCAAGGATACACTCCATGGTCATGTAGAGTCACTGAGCATAAAGTGAAAATCACTGCAGGATCCCACTTTGAGCAAAATTTTATTCCCACTCCCACAGATGGTCAGGCACCTAATCTCACACGACTCAGCACACACGAGCTCCCTGAAGAAAGCTCTTCCTTGCTCCCATGTCCTCAGTCCTCCTCAGTTTGCTCTTGGGCAAAAGGTTAGGGAAAATGGATGAATCTCGTGAGCACATGAAGGTGAGAAACGATACAGCTGGTAAGTAAGTAAGGCTACCAGTAGGGTGGTGGAGTCAGAATTTAAGAATTAGGCGAAATTTAGGAATTAGTTGCCGAAGCAAACACCTCCATACACCGATGTTCCCATGGGATCTAGAGGGGGCGATGCAGGGCAGAGCTGAGAATGTAAAGCCGACAGAAAGTGTCTGAGAGCTAGGAATCTGTGTGATGGACGTGTGGCTTGCGGGTAAGGGGAGTCAACATCCAGGAGACTAGACAATGCCCTGCAGAAATATTCCACTGCCCAGTAATGCAAGGACCTGGAGGTGAGAGAAAGGTGGACTCAGACAAACTCGAATTTCCAGTTAGGCACAAGGGACTGCTCTGCAGAGACCAGGAAAGGGGGTGGGAGCTGGTGGAAAGCCCATGGGCGGCTCCCGGCTCCAAGCTAGGACTGGGCTCCAAAGCTGTCTTGGAATGGCTGCCAGTAGGCTTTCAAAATAGCCAGAAGCAGAGGGGGCTTTTCTGTGTTGACTCTCTCATCAGGCAGGGGATGTTCCTTGGAATCTGACAGAAAAGTCTCTCCTACCTGGGCTGCTCTTGGGCATTTTCACTTCTGTTCTGAGATCATGGGATGTTAGTTTTTCCTACCCACTTAGGCTTTTTTTCTCTTGGTATTTCAGAGGGGTTTAGGATCTTCTATTATGAGTTTCTCCATCTGGTTATTCTTCAACATAAAGCCATTCTTCTGGTTGGTTGTATTGTACATGGTCGCCATGGAAGTGAAGATGAATTACATCACGCAGGAGGGGAGACCCACCAGCACGTCCTCAAGGACACAGAATGATTTTAATTATTCAAATTCCTAATAACTTCTTAGAAGATATGTATATGGTTTTGATCATTTAAAAAATTGAAAATGGGATATATTTTCTAAGGGGTATTCTTTTATTTAGAAAGCAGCCTGTTGATAGAGAACCATAGGATAATGGAATTGTGAAAGCAAGCCACCACTCTTCAGCACACATTGGAAGTTCTCTGAATCAGGATTTTTAAAAAATAAATAAAAGATAACCTTTGGCCATTCTGGTTCCATCCAAGAGATGACGCAAGCAGGCCCGGTGATCGCTTGGGTCTAGTTACATAAAACCACGAGTAGACTGGTAATCCTTTGCCAGTTCATTATCACAATCTCCTCTATTTACTTTAAGACTTCCTGAGGGGCAAGTTGGCTTTATTGTCCTTCCTCAGTTAACTCTGCTCTCTAATCCTGGCTTAGCTTCAGATTTCATTGCTGAGCCTAAAGCATTCATTCAGCTTCTCAGTGTTTCCCAGGTGAATGCCCTGGGAGAGCCTAACCTACCTTAGATTAGGGACCGAATAGAATGAATAATGGGGTAGCTAGAAATGGTTTAAAACAAGAGGACAACCCATAAATAACACTGTAGTGATTAAACCTAAAAATACATCCAAGGAAATATCGGGGTGTGGCCAATGACTTGCTCAGGACCCTGGGAACAAGGCTCTGAAAGAGGATCTTTTCTGTGGTACACCACCGAACCAGCCATTCATGGCCTTCACTGGTGTGTCTCTGCCCTCCCCCGAGTCACAGGATGAGTTCTTTCTCGACACCATTTTCTGGTCATTGTTGGCGGTCATATTTTCTTTCTGACATGAACTCGCCTAGAGTAGAAAATTGCCAGAGAAGATTTCAGAATGTAATGATACAACAGATTTGAAGAAGGTGGAAGAGGTCTGAATCAAGGAATGTGATCAGACTGTAGGTAGAAAAATGTAAGGACACCGATTCTCCTCTGGGGTCTCCAGAAAGAATGCAACTCTACTGATGTCTTGACCTTATTCCAGAAGACCCATTTTGAACTTCTGACCTCCAGAACTACACGATAATAAATCTATGTTGTTTTAAGCCATCAGGTATGGGTTACTTTGTTAAGCAGCAACAGGAAGCTAACGCATACAGCATGACGAAGGCTCTATCTCCCCTTACCACCAACCCATCAAACCGCTCTTGTGCAAGTCACCGGAGAGTTCAATATTGCTGAAGCCAATGGAAAATTCTAACTCAAGTCATCTTACAATGTCATCATAACTGGCCTCTCAGAAGCTTTTGATATGCAATACTTCCTCTTTCTTGAAACTTTTGTATACTTGATTTCTGGGAGGCCAAAGGGCACTGGGTTTCCTCCTAACTCATGGGCACCTCCTTCGCACTCTCCTCTAAAATGCTCCGGCTTTCCCTCCCAGGCACAGGAAATGGAAGGTTCTAAGGCTTTGTCCTGGGGTATCTTCTCCAACCTTACTTACTCCTGAGGTGATCTTATTTAACTTGAGAAAGAATCATTATGATGAAGACAACCAAGTTCATGGCACCAGTCTGGAAATCTCCCCTATGCTCAGAGGTACAACTTGCCTATTCTGCGCCTCAGTTTTGTTGTCTGATAGGCATCTCAAACATGTCCAAGCAGAACAAAATTTCCTGCATCCCTCATTTTATCCAAATTTCTCTGAAAACACCAGTTTACCATAGAGACATCCCCTGACCACTCTGATTGCCCTACACCCTATAGACCTACTAGTTCCACACACACCCACACACACACACACCCACACATACACACACCGTGCTCTCCCCCCTCACCCTGCTTTATTTTTAGTTTGTTAGTACTTTCACTAACGTGCCTGACATCATTTATTCTTTATTCACTGATTGCTTGTCTTCCCCACTAGGCTGTATATATTCTCCACAAGGACAGATTTCTTTAGATTATTTGTTTTTGCATCCTTAGTGCCTAGAAGAGGGCCTGGTACATGGAAGGCACTCTATAAATGCTTATTAGCACTGCCTCATGTTAAAGTTAAATGTCTGGCTTATTATTTTATATATATATATATATAATTACATGGTTATATAATATATAAAAATATAGACATATGATATAATGCAGGCTCCCTATAGTGAGATAACATTTGCTTAAAATGGCGTCAATCAAGGTATGGTTTGCAAAGGTATTTTTTGAGGAGAGTTTATTTCCAGCTCACTCACTGTACAAGAGCTGCATGGTTTCTGTTAACTTTGGACTCTGCTTCAAGTATCCTCCGACGGCTCTCACTTACCATCCTGTGAGTGACATGGGCTAGGGCGCTCCATCAGCAGGACATACATTGGCTGGCGTCTTATGTCCTGGGGAAACAGGTAGATGGGAGGTGGAGTCTCCCATGGGAACCTTAACCAGGTCCCTCTTTTTTTTTCCAGACGTGGACTTTCTGGGGAATAATAACTAAGGAGGGGGTTGTTTTTGTATTTTTTTTACTGCCACAAAGATGCCGCATAACACAGCTTCTGCTTTTAATAAGTTAAAAGACTAAATGGGAATATATACATGTGTATGATATACATATCATATCTATATGTAGATAGCTATATATAGATATAGATGTATATACATATGTGTAAAAGATTAGATGTAAAATATCTATAGTTTAAGCTTCCTGAAGTTAGGAAACCAACCTAATTGTTCAGGTTGACCCCAAGGAGAGTTGATCATTTCTGTTATCACTCCATAGAGGTTTCTCGTATCTCCCCATAGAGATGAGAACAGCTCTATGTATATCATAATGGTTTTTTAAAAAATGAATAATTCTTGATTTTGTCTTTTAGATTTGAACTGAGCATTAAAATCATCTGGGGGGGGTCCTCTTTTCAAGTATATGCCCAGTTACATCAGAAGATCTTAACCTGAGTCCCATAAATGGAATCTATAGTTTCATAGCTTTCCTGATTCACACAAAGATCTATTCCCAAAGGTTGAAAAACACTAAGCTACCCATAGATATTTAGATTGTGGATCTCCTCTGCTCAGAGGGGTGGTGGGGTGAGGAATCAGGAAAGCATGGGGGGCGGGGTGATAATTGGTGAGGACAAAGGGTGGCCCTTTCGTACTGACGTGCCCACAGATGACCTTCTTTACTCACCAGAGTTCACCTACCTCTACTTAGCAGCCCAACTATGTCATAGCAGGCTTATCACAGTAACGGTTATTTCCATATTCATTCATACTGATATTATGGGTGGGAAAGAAAAATCTGAGGTCGGGTCTGAAATTAGGGAGAGACAACATCTTACATGCTAAGGGTGAGTAAGTAACTGGAAGTCGTCGAGTTGCCCTGTCTTGACATTTTGACTCCGCAACACACCCTCCAAAGAGGGCTCAAAGGCCTTCTAGGTTGTTTAGTCATGACCCACATGTCAGCACAGCCAGGCCAGGACACAGGGGACACAGAAGCCCTCCTCCTGTTCACGTCATTCATTTGGCAATAATCACATACTGCGATGTGACACCTCGTATGACAATGTCTTCTATTAGTATTGACTGTTATCTTATTATTTCACTTTTGTGTGTATATACTAGGCTCAACCAGATTGAAGGGTTCTAGAAATCAAAAGCTTTGTCAAATATTGACCATGGTGCTACACGCACAGTTGGCACCTAATTATTTTTTCAAATGAATAAATGACAATGCATGGAATAACTAAGACTGTATCTGGCTCTTGCTCCAATGTAAAGAGCCAAAGTAAGACCTGTCTCTTAAGAGCAGGTTGTTTTGAAACCTCCATTAATATCAATGAACACTTTATCAGTTTTAAAATTCTGTGACCATGCATTGAGAGTTTTATATGATGATAACATACCTAGGTCGTCCTTGATACTTTACAAAACGCTTGCACACACGTTCTCAATAACTGTGTATTATTTGCAAATGTAGAGGGGCTCTGAGGTGGTTCTCTGATCTATTTCCACTCTCCCTGGGGGCAACCTGAACAATTTAGGTTGGTTTCCAGAGAGATAAGTTCCCTAGCTCCCTTCAGGTTAGGATCTGATGGTTTCCTCAGTTACTGAGTCCTCTTTCTGCTCTTTAAATCTGTCTGCTCTGGTTCTATCTTTAGTAGTCATTTAGATAAGACCTGGGGAGTTAATGTTTTCCTGGCGAAACCTGGAGGAACACGTTGCTGTTCTTCCCCTTCTTTCATGAAGACTGGAGAACTGCTTAGCAATGAAAGAGGCAGGTCGATCTACTTTAAATAAGGCAGCCTGGCTCTCATAGGATTTCTTAGAGCACCAGCCAATGGCAGCCTGTCAATGGTGAATGCAAATATCTCACTGATGTTACTATTTGTTTTGAATGAAAAGCAAGGGTAGCAAAATGTCCATTAGAGATGACAGTCAACTTTGAACGGCGCTGCTTCAGTGATGAGTCTCCAATGAGCTAGAAGGATCGGGCTGGGAGAAGTCCAAAGACTTGATGAATCGCGAAGGTTTTAGAACCACACTGTGTCAAAGGGGAGAGTGTTATTTCTTAATTTGACAAATACTACTCATTAAACCCAGGGCAGCATCACAAATGGCAACAGGAAAAATATTCCAAAGCTAAGGCTAGAATAGCAAACATTAAATATTGTTGTGAAATGGTAGAATCTTTCAGGAAGGCATGACACTGGCTATGTACAGCAATAATTCTGATATTGTGGAAAAGAAAACAGGGTGATTCCCTTTACAGCAGGGCCAGCTGCATATGGAGGCAACTAGTACAAAGTGTCCAGGCTGACCACCCACCATCACTGTGGTTGTCACAATAGTGGTTTCCAGGTGCTCACTCCTTTGGATTGTCGTGGAAGGACACTGTTGGCATGTAGAAGGAGTTGACAAACTGACCCAGTAATAGCTATTTCCATATTCGTTTGTACTGGTATCTGAGAGCATTCCTCAAGGCAACAGACAAAGGGGATTCAATAGTAAGGACAGAAAATGTCCAGAGTAAGGGACACGATCTGGGAAAGACACATGAGACACAGTCTTGAAGATCCTCGGTTTGGAGCAGAACAAAAAGAAGCATGGAAGTTTGGAGATGACCACATTAGACCTAATGCTGGTTTTGCTGATGCCAACATTTTTCCATAATGGTTCCGTTGGGAGTTTCTCCAATTAAATGAAGAGAAAACAGAAGAGTCTGTGTCTGACCCAAGGCAGATTGCTTCCTCTTCTCCTCTCTTTGTCACCAGTGTCACTCCTCTGTGCACTCTGGCCCTTTCTCTCTAAGGGATTTACTGGATGAACCCTAGGACAAAAAGCAGGTCAACAGAAACCCCCAGACTGGGAAGGCACAAAATAATTTTAAGACCCCCATTGTATGATATCTGCCTTGCTAATTAGTTCACGGATATGATGTACATTATCTAATTATCTGCCTCCCAAATTACCAAAAGTCCATATGGCTGTTTAGCAAGGCCACAAGTGCTGGGCCTGTTTGGAAGAAATCCAACTTCACGTCTATGTGGAAAATGGAACCCCAAAGAGGTAGGAAGCTTATAATGGTTGTAGGAAAACTTCTACGTCAGCTCACAAAGCCGTGAAAAAGGTGTTCGATATATGTGTTTGGCTCCAAATAAAAGACACTTCCTACACTCTGCTGTTTCATTTTGATAACATCTAGCTCAGTCATTTGTCCCGAATCACTTCATTTTCTTAAGTCGAGTTTTGGCTTATTACCATACAGATGGGGGTTATGGATTTCTTTTTTTTTTTTTTTTTTAAGTGAGAATTCTCACTTTGCTATGTTAATCGAGCAGAGTGACATCCTTTTTGATTGCCTGGTGAATTATGAAACCAGATCAAACCACAAATGTTGCACTTACTGTAACAAAAAACAACAAAGAGTGAGTTAGTTTTTGATTTAAATCCATTTATGAGCTTGGTAGCCCCAGGCAAATTGCTTAACCTGAGCCTTTTATTTTTTTCTAATTTATAAAAATCAGGGTATGGTTGTCATCTAAGGAAAGTTGTGTAAATTAAATGAGCTCATGTTTGAAGAACAGTATATAGTGCCATTAAAAAACAGGAATATTCCCTACCTATGTGTCTCAGATTAATGTTAATGGGAATTTGGGAAGGTGAGGAGGTGGTCTGACCAAAAGAATGTGGTGGGAGGGGTCCGTGAGAGGTGGGACTTATTTAATATCTAGTTTTCGGTCCTGAACTCTGATTTTTTTTTAAAAGATTTTATTTATTCACTTGACAGAGATAGAGACAGCCAGCGAGAGAGGGAACACAAGCAGGGGGAGTGGGAGAGGAAGAAGCAGGCTCTCAGCAGAGGAGCCTGATGTGGGGCTCGATCCCAGAACGCAAGGATCACGCCCTGAGCCGAAGGCAGATGCTTAACCACTGAGCCACCCAGGCGCCCCTGAACTCTGATTTAGATCAGAACTTGTGTATCTTTGTCAATTAATAATCACAAACTCACTAAGTACGTATCTAAAGTGAAAGTACATTTTTCTGGGGGCAGGGCACATGAAGAGGCAGAGTTAACAGAGTTGCTTTTCCAAATTGATAATTATGTGAGTTTTAAGGCAATTGGAAGGGTTAGGAGTGGAAGAAAGTCTGTGAACTTGAAGAGCCTTCATGTTCTCCCTTGTGGTGTCCCCTGTTGTTGTTGTTGTTTTTAATGCCATTTGCTTTGCAGAACCTGAGACCTCCTTCTGAATGCCTGACTAATGTAGAAATGCATTTGTAAATGTTGAGAAGCTGAACTAGGACTCTGAATGTTTCCTGCATACATGCAGTGCCAATGACTCAGACCTCCTCTTTCACCCAAGATGGAGCCATCCGTGTACCGGCACTGCTTGTCCAGCTCACTGTTCCTGGCATTCAGATCCAGTGGCCTGAATCTCTCAGAACAGGTTCTGTTTGCTATTTAGCCCCTCAAAAATAAATGTGTGAAAAAAAAAATGGGGATACCTCCACAGAGACAGGTAAAGAATAAGTTCATTTGCAATAAATGGTCCTAATCAAGTGTTCGCTAAAGAGCTGCTGATGAGCTGGGGGATGTTCTTTGGGTGTTGGGTGGATTTTTTTTTTAAAGGTGGCTTGACCTTGTTCCTAGATCAGAATTTCATTACATGCATTCACTGAAGTCACCTCTGTTGCAGGACTGCAGCTGCCCGGAAGTTGCCCGTCCTTATGGTTGGGTGTCTTCTCAATGACTTCAGAGGCAACTTGCAAAGAGTGCTGCCTGGACATCCCCTCTGCTCACTGTGACTCCAATTACAGTAGCTGTTTTTGTTCATTTTGTATCCTCATTGTGCTATTTTTTTTTTAAGATTTTATTTATTTAGAGGCAGCCTGAGCATGAGCGTGGGGAGGGGAAGAGAGAGAGGAAGAGGGAGAATCTCAAGCAGGCTACCTGCTGAGCGTGGAGCCTAACACAGGGCTCGATCTCACAACCCTTAGATCATGACCTGAGCAGAAATCAAGAGCCGGACACTCAACTGAGTGAGCCACCCAGGCTCCCCCTCACAGTGCTCTTTAAATAAACAGTGATGGGATGGAAAAGGAGTGAATAGGATGATGGGGACTGAGAAGTTTGGAAACATAAACAAGGCACTTTGGAGTTCCCAATACAGAGGCTGACGCCTTTCCCTAGTCACTGAATTTGCCCTTTACTCACCATTGCATGATTCAACCATACTGGAAAGATACCGTCTAGGGCCTTAGGGTAAACAAGCTCTCGATCGTAGAGAAAAAGGATCCAGAACGACAAAAATACAAACTGGAAAATAAAATACAAAAATAGCATCATTAAGTTTGTTTTCCATCAGAGCTTTCTAAGTCAACCAAGAAAACATGACGAAATAAAAATAGATACCCGTTTTAAAGATATCCTACAGACACCTAATAGAAATGTAAAACGAAGACAAACTTCCTGACTGTTGAATTGCTATGTCCACTCTCTGGGGATTCCAGAGAATTGGGGATCAATTATTTGTCCTCGTGGCACACAGGGTGGATATAGATAAACAGGATTCACAGACCATTAAGTCATTTTATTGGAACCAATGACCTCTCTAGTCTAAGCTTTCCCTGGGGGTACTGAGATCAAGCACATGGGGTGGTTCCACCCCCAAGTAGGCATGGCAAGGGGACGAGGGAGACTGGGAGAGGGCAGAAGTGACAAATGCCCAGGATAATTCCCAAGCTAGTTAATGAGGATTGTATCTCCCCCTTGCTCAGAGCTTTGGAACGATCCTCAACCTCTCATGCCCCTTGGCTGTCTTGTCAAAGAGTCTGTCCTCTGTGTTACAAAGTCAGTGTAGAGATGGGGAGAAAATAACCATTAATTTTTCAATCCTCTTATCTTCTTGAATTCCAAAGGCTCCATTTCTAAGCCTTAAAAAAAATGAATAAACTCCATTGCTACTAAAAACCTGGCCTTTAGATTTATGGGGGTGGAGGAGGAATTATCCTGCGAAGCAAAACTGGAATGCCAGGACTTGCTGTGTTACCTGAGAACTCATCAGTGTTTGAGCAGTTTCATTTTGCATCTAAGTCTGAAGTCTCAACACTATAGGATGCAGGACAATGACAGGCAGAGGGAGGCAGTCATTTCTAAGCATAGGCCCTGCTGGGCAGCCGGCAGGCTTGATCTCAGTTTGTTTCCATTCTAACCAATGAATGAAAACAGAAGCAATGTCATCGAAACGTGGGCAGTATCAGCAAATACGCTCACTGTCGCTGGCATATGTCGGGCTTCTTTCCAGTGTCCATTCATTCAACAAAATGAATGAGGCACTCACTGTGCACCCCACACTAGATATTTTGGACAGACTGTCTCGCTCTCCCCCCAATTGTCTTTTCCAAGAGCCAATTCTGAAGTTCTCATACCCCTCTCCCCCCTCTTTTTTTATGGTTTCCACTTGCAGAAGTAACATATGTTCATTGTAGCAAGTGAAACAAGATGTATAAAAGGGAAAATAAGTCATCTGTCTCCCCAGCACCCTGCATTCCCAGGACTCCGGTGGAGCCGAGGCTAGCTTAGTTGTAGCTTGATTAAGAAAGATCCTTCCAACTTCCCCATTAGACATCCACAAGGATCTTGAATCAAACATTAGCAAAGATAAGAAGGCGGTGATAATTCTGGTCAGTAATGAGCCTTCTTTCATGATGACACTGGGCAACACGATGCAATCCTCAAATAAGACATTCATGCAAATGCACTTGCTCTGGTCCATAATAATGGGCACCTAAACAGCCTTGCTGCCCAGGAGAAGTGTTGTTCATCCAAATGGACATGTGTATTATATTACTAACACATCTTTGTGACTTACTGTGGAGATCGGAAAAGCCAGCGTGGTAAAAAGCAGGTCTCTGAAGGTGGTCATGAACTTAATGTCTTTTTCCCCCTTAATTCTTTTTAGCACATCTTCCAGGCAGGCGACCCCGTAGAAAATGGCCTGCAAGAGCTGAATTCATTACAACAAATGAGGGCATTTTCATTTGCTTTAATTAATACATTCTTCACTGACGTAGAGCTCCATCCCTCTGGGAGCAATGTTGATTCGAGAAGGAGGGGGCTGTTGGCTGTGTTGGTTGAGAGCCAATTCAAGGGCTGGTCTTCCAGCTCAGTGGGCCCTGACCTTGCTCACTAAAACTGATTGAGTAAAGTCGTTTAGGGGATAATAATGTGTACAGTATTTAGTGTAATGGACTCGAGCTAAAATGGAAACAAAATAAAGAGTCAGCTTAAAAGGAGAATGTAATGAGAGATACCTTAGCTGCATGGAGGTGGGCAAACCAAATTAATAGCACGAGAGCAAAGAGCCAGACACAATGGTGGACATATTCTGGCCTCTTCCCAGGAAGAAAAAAAAAATATGTTAAATGCCCAGTGCTACAATCTCATTAAAGAAGCCGGAATCAGGGTCAAGAGCACCACAAAGGAGCTCTGTGCTCTCCTGAGGGAGAGGCACAAAATGGCGTCTTGGTTACCTGAGGGAGAAGCTGATGTCCTTCTCTGATTGAAAGGGGGTACCTGAAGGCCTCACAAAGAAAATCTGGCTAAGGAAGTGATTTAAATCCACAGGGATAGAGCAGACCGGGGCCTCTGGTGCCTCACTAAATACCATGAGGTCCTGGAGGTGAGGTCAAAGAGAAGTAAGGCGCGTTTCAGGGAAATAAGACCAGCTAAGGGCAAACTTTGCCCTTTCTTACTGTTTTGCACAAACATGTGGCTTCTGATTGAGGGTCTCGTGGGTCACAATACAGAGTTGGGGTTGGTTTTGATCGTGCTTGCATTAGATCCCATCCTATTCCATGAAAGCTCTAGGTTGGTACCAAAGGGGCAATCAGGACGCCACTCCGAGAGTATGTGTCAGGCAAGGTGTGGAACCTAGGGCATTGCTCTCAGGATGGATCAGGTTGGCTGTTGGGGAATGACGTCTGAGGTCTGAACTCTAGGAAAAAGAAGTTCTAGCAGAGCTGGCCTCCTCCCACTCTTTAGCCTGAAGGGGTGGGTGAGGGAGGATCCAGAGGTGAATTAGGCCAGCAATACGCCAGCTGGGTCCTCAGACCAGCAACACTGGTGTCACCCAAAAGCTTGTGAGAAATGCAGGCCCTCCGCCCCACCCCGGACTATGGAATCAGAATCTCTGGGAGTGGGGTCTAGGAACTTGTTAACTAACTCTCCAGGTGATCCTTACTAAAGTTCTGGAAATGCTCACTGGATTAGACATAAATTTATCACTGAAAATTCCTACTTACTACTCAAAGCTATAATAATGGACTCCCATTGATCTCTCGTTATGTGCCAGGCTCTGATCTAGGTTTCTAATTTCTCATAACCACCTGATGAGATAAGTCCTATTATTATGCTCTCTCCCAACCCGTATTACAGATAAGGAAACTGAGACATAGAGACATGAACAAACTTGCCTCAAGTCTCATGGTGGGTAAATGCAGATTCAAAACCCAGAGTCTAATTCTTGAATCAGACTTAAAAAAAAAAAAAAACAAAAAACTGTCCTACGAACAGTTTAGGTAAAGCACTATGGGAGGTCAGAAGAAAGACAACTGTCTCCAGGTGGGAGATTTAAAAATGACTGTGAAAAATACTGATGCCTGATTTTCAACCTATCCCCCCAGAGATTCTAATTTCCTAAGAGGTATGGCCTGGACTTCAGGATTTCTAAAAATTCTCCCAAGTGATTCTAACTGGGACAGCTAAGGTTGAGAACCACTTGCCTAGAGGAACTTCCATTTGGACCTTTGGATCTGGCCTTCCCAAGACAGGTGGGACAGTGGAGATCCAGGGAGCAAACCCTCCGGTGGGATGAGCTTGGAGAGAGAGAGAGCAAAGTGGAAAGTGATGCGGGGGCAATGCCCTCAACCGTGGAGCACGAGGAGTAAGGGGCAGCAAAGTAGCAAAGAATGATCAGATGGTAGAAAACCAAGAGTCCCACGGTCCCTAAAGGGAGGAGGAAGTTTTGAGCCAGAAGAGTGGCTCCGGAGAGGGGTGGGAAACAGTTTAAAATGTCACGAAGAGGTGGTCACTCCAATACTCGTCATCTACTTTTGACATTGAGCCCTTGGTCTGTAGAATTTGGAGCAGTCTTTTGCACATGGATGTTAGAGGAAGTCGCCTCCTCTTCCAGTCTTCCCACCCCCACCCCCCGAACAGCTCTCACCTCACCCTTGGTTTCACTTCCAGCTGTTCAGGACACAGCAGGCAGCGGCTTCAGTTAGGGAGGCAGCATGGAGCCTGGGCCCCAGCGAGGAGGCCCGCGCTCTTCTATCAACGGAGCAATTAATCACATACTGAGCACTGAGAGTCTGCCAGGTTTTCCCTCTTTGGGGAGAGACAGCCTCCACCCAGCATGTGAAGTCCATGTGACCGCTTTCCTTAGCAAGAGCTTCCTGGAGTCACCATGAGTCAAACTCGTCCTAACTTTCTCTGGCTCTTCCCAGTCAAAAATGTGGAAATTGGATTGGGAGAAAAGAACACATGACTCAGAGCCTCCCTGGCTTCTCCTTCATCAATAAAACTTTTCTCCACACCACAAACTTGCCAATTACCTCTCCACGTCCCCCACCCCGCCCCCCACTCCCCACCCCCACTCATACGTATATGCCAACTGTGTGTGTGGATCAGCCTTGTCCCCACTGATCTCAATCTGCATTGACATGCCATCATCTGTATCAACAAGGGATATTTGTGGAGCCCTCACAAAGGAACTCAGGAGGGAGGCGCCAGGGTGTTGCCAAGAGAAATAAATAAGCCAGAACTAGGGCAGAGAGGAGCCACACATCAGAGCTGGAGGGCAAGGAGAGGGGGGTGCCATGAGCTCATTCAATGGGGAAGCTTCTTGAAAGGCCTCCAGGACAGGTTGGTATCAGCTCACCCAATGCGACAAGGGTCTGATCATTCCCCAAAGACAATACAATGAAATATTTTAAAACGAGTGCAGAAAGAACAGTCAAGGGAGAAAAGGGCAACTATCAGGGATTGAATTGTGCCCCCCACCCCAAAATTCTTATGTTGAAGTTATAACCCTCTGTGGTTGTATTTAGAGATAGGGCCCTTAAAGAAGTAAATAAGTGAAAACGAGGTCAGTAAGGGTGGGTCCTAATCCAATATAACTGGTGTCTTTCTGAGAACAGGAGACTAGGACACAGACCACATGCAGCATGAGGCAGGACCATGTGACGACACAGGGAGAAAAATGTGGCATCTGCAGGCTAAGGAGGGGCCTCAGGAGAAACTGACCCGCTGATGCCTTGATCTTGGACCATTAGCCTCTGGAACCATGAGAAAATAAATTTCTGTTGTTTAAGCCACCCAGGCTGTGGTACTTTGCTATGGCAGTCCGAGCAGACCAACACAGTAGCAATAAAACAAGATGGCAACAACTGGCCTCCTTTGAAGAATCTCACAACAAAATGGCTGTCATTTACATTTCTCAACTATTTGGGCTGCCCAGGGAAGCAGACCCGATGATACCTCGATCAGGGTTTATTTCAGAGCTACAACTCTGTGGTTTATCTCTTCTATCAATTCTTTTCTAAGTTTGTTCCTCGTGCCTTTTTCTGAAATGTTGCTGGTCTAAGTTTGTGAGCTGGCTTCCGTTTTTGCTGCTCGCTAACAAATTTACCACCTGGGAAGGCTGAATTCCATTTTTTATAAGTAGTGCAATTTACGAAACCACAGCTTAAGGAAATTTTGTTTTTACATTCACGTGGCTTCACAAGATTCACAAAAATCTTGAAATGATGGAAACTTCGCCTTTCTAAGTCATCAAGTTAATTTCTTTGCCTTTAAGCCAGAACCTTCTTCAACTATCTCAGGAAATGAGAATTTCTTCTATTTAAAAAATAATTCCAGAGAGGGAGATTCCACAAGTTTCCTGAACAAGACATTACGTATCTTATTGGATGAGTCAAGTCATCCAATGCCCAGCCCAGCTCTGTGCCTGACTTGAACAGGCTGGGACTTTCTTAGGTCTTGCCTTCAAAATGATGCAAGACTTGCAGTGGGAAACTATTCCAGAATAAAAGAACACATGGAGACTAATTGTGGTGAGTATTTTCTAGAACGGTGGTAATGGAGGTAGTGGTGTTTGGGGGCAGGTAGAGGAAGCTTTTGCTAAAACAGATCTGCACTGCATATGTAATAGACCGTTTCAAGCATCATTCATGAGCATTTAGCTTAAGGAAAAAACTGAGATAAAAAACAGAGAAGAAATGATATGAAGAACATAAGCTGGCATGAAGAGGAGTGGAAAAAAAAAAGAGAAGAAACCAAGAGAACACTGAAGGACAGGTTGAAAGAAGAATTCTAAGAATGCTCAGCCAGGTTTCCATAGCTGCTGACCACTGGCTTCAGAGTAACGGCAGGATGGGTCGGCTGTGGGTAGGCTCCCTTACAGGTGGGGTGGGGTTCCCTAGAAAGTGCCTCGGACCAGGTAGACCCATGTGCTGGTCATTTATTTGTGCAACCAACATTCACAGAGTGCCTGTTAAGGTGCCAGAAACTCAGAAACTGTATTAGACATAGTAAAGCCTAGGGAAGGCTCTGTGCTCGGGTGTCTTTATTGGGAAGAAGAGAGGAGAAAGAGGAGGAGGAACCCTTTCTATATGTTTACTATTTTACATCATATAGGTCAGGTTCCTTGGGAAACAGAACCAGATTCTTAGATCTGCCTGCAGAGTGTTCATTGAGGAGTGCTCTCAGAACAACTGTGAGAGGGAGGGAAGGGGGTGGGGGGAACAGGACAGAGCAGTAGGAAAAGATGAAAGGCAAGGCACTTGCATGGAGTCAGCTGGTCCCCAAAGGCTTCTGGAGCTGAGCTGGCACTTCAGAGTTGTCCTAGAGCCTGGCCTTTCTACCCCAAATCAACTAGTCATTGGATGCAGCAACCCCAGGGAGGGCCCTGAGCCGTGTCTAGGCAATTCCCTTCTGCTAAAGGCTTTCTGGGGCAGGACCTCAGCTGGGAGTCATCAGCCACCAACACTCCTCCTGGGAGCTGGGGAATGAGTACTGTGATGCTGGGAACATGGAGGGATCTGGGGGCCACACGATGGGATCCACTCAATATGAGGATACTGAGGCTGAGGGATGTTAGATAACTCACTCAAGATCACACAGCAAGGGAACAGCAGAGCCAGCATTCCCTCCCAGGCAGCCTGACTCCAGAAGCTGGGTCTTCAATCACTGATCTCTATATGGTGTGTAAAGAACCTACCAGAACGTCATGGTTGCCCAGTTAAGTTACAGCTATTTTATTTTGGGTGCTGGTGGTGACAATTTCCTACCATCGCTTGTCTTCCTTTCAGCTATCTGAGAGCTGAAAACAGTGACCTTAAGCATTTTTGTGAATAGAGAGTTAAGTGTATTTCTGACTTCGTTGAGTTCCACAGATGAATGTATTAGCCTGATGATGGAAATTAAAAGTTGGCCCCAAGTGGGTCCTGTAACATAAATGGATCCCCGTCTTCTCATTGTTTGTGAGCTGCTTTGGTGTTTGGACTGATGGAAGGTCCTCAAGGATTTCTCTTCCCATGGCCCTGCTTTGCGATCTTGGAGGACCCATGTGATGAAGTTGCTGTTGTCAGGGTGACAGCTTGAGGAGAATGAGGTCAGAGCTGCGGGAGGCTTGGGCAGCTTCATGATAAATGGAGGGAAAGGTCATGTCTCTGTTGGGTAAGGGGGGTGGGGGCCACCCAGAATCTCCCCTGGAGATCCCAGTTATGTGGCATGATGTCTCAGGAGGAATTTTATTTTTAAAAAGAGGAAAAACCAGCACACTGTATAAAGCCAGCAGGTTAAATTGTAGCTAAAAGTCCCCTCTATCCCCCACCTCCCAGCTTAAGGTCAGGGGCAGTCCCTGGATGGAAACGGAGTGGATAGAGAGGAGGGGTTACAACATTTGTGGAAGTCCCAGGCACTAGAAGCCTGAGCTGACACGAGCACCCTGAGGATGTCTACAGCACTGCCAGGTCTCCACACCCAGCTCCAGGGGCCTCCCTATTCAGCACGACTCACTGCTCTCTGCTGGAGCCTGCCAACTCTACTCCCGGGACAGCCCCAGTGCCTGAAGCTGTACCTGTACAGCTAAAGGTGGGTCCACAGTGGCCATCCTCTGGCCGGGAAGCTGAAGCATGCACCCTGCAGTGAGGCCAGTGGGTCACCCATACCTAGATCCACAACCCACCAACCATGGCGCTGTGAGGTGACCCATGTCCCACTAAATCGCCTTGCCTTCTGCATGACCTCCACTCAAAGATGAGATGACTAGAAGCTCATCACCACTCTCCTATCTTCTCTCTTCATCGTCCAGCATGTACAGCATTCTGAGAGCTGCCTGCGTGTTAAGTCAAGCATCCCTCATGGTCATTCTCTGATGAGACACTCCTTTTATTTCTATTTGGCGGATTTGGAAATGCAAAACACAAAGAAATACCTAGCCCAGGATCACAGACCCTGGAAGTGGTAGAGTCGAGGTGCCATCCCAGAGACTCAAGACAGTCGAACTCATGCTTAGAACGATGCGGCTATACAGCCTCTCTCTCCCAACAGAGAATTGGCCACCTCTTCCCTGGGGTAAGTGTACTCCCTCGTTAGGCAAAAACTCACATCTCCCCTCTCTTTTCTTTACTCTCCTTGGGCAGGAATTGGTCACTGTAACCAACTCTCCGTGGCACCCCTCCCACACCACACCCTGCCACCAATCCTGTGTTCCCTTTGAATGCTGTGGGATGCTTCAAGAAGAAAATGGGGTTGCTCCAAATGTTGACCTGCACTAAGGTGGACTGTGCTCTTGAAATGAGGCATAACTGATATTCAGCCAAGTAAAAATTAAAGCTGTTTAAAGGGAGGGGGGTAAATCTCCTGGAAAGCAGGAAAGGGTACCGACTTCAACAAGCTTGCATAAAATACACTTAAGAGTATTACAGCAAATTATGAGACTTCTGTGCCCTTATAAACACAACCATTAGCTAATCATTAATTAGTCATTTGTTAGCACCAATTAATCATTAGGAAACACAAGTAATAAATCAGCCCGTGAGGCCTCAAGAGTGAGAAATGTTAAGACCCAGGATCTCACCTTGAGTAACATATTTGGAATCTATCTTTAAATTGGTCCTCTGAAACCCAGTCAACCCACCTTCACCAATTAGAAAAGTTTGCATTAAGTCATACTTTCAAGATGACACCTCACCGAGCCCGGACGGGAGACAGCCACAGGTAAGCAAGCCCCTCTCTGCTCATTTCAAGAGCCAAAAGATGTCAGAAGAGATAATATTGCTCAGGAAGGCAGAAAACACTGAAGATCAAGTGTAGTCAACGTACCAAGTCTCTTGACTTTTCTTCTGGGGGCACTCTGTGCCAGGCCCTATAACAGATACAGTGTAGAATCATAGAATGTTAGGAGACAGAACTCCCGTTTTAGAGCCATTTACAGTTTGATTGGAATGTTAAGACTCACATGTGGGTGGAAATAAGAAAATAATACTATACATAAATAAGCAGAGACTGAGAAATGCTGTAAAAACTCAGGGAAAGGAAAAACAAATGTGAGTTGACGTTGATCAGCAGAGATTCTAAGGAAAGCATGGGGTTCTGGGTGGTCTATGAAAGCGCCGAAGTGGTAGAAAGGCAGGTAAGTCTTTCATCCAAAGATGGTGTGAATGAACGCAGGCAGAATGGTGATGGCAAGAAGCCTAGGGGCCAATGCTGGAGAAGACACAGGCCTTCCTGGAGAAAAGACCAGCTTTTCTGGGGAGAGGGGGACCTGAAGGCTGGGTAGGCAGGTGAGTTCTTAAGTCAGGAGTTTGCAATTGGTTCCATAAAGTAGGAGGGAGCCCCTGTGATTTCTTGAGTAGCAGAACCACCCTGTGCAAGCGGGCTCATGATGTTTATAACAAAACCAAACTCAAACCAGTGCTTTGGGAAGATGAATCTGGAATCTGAGAGGTAGATGGACGGATTGCTAAGAAGAGGGCAATGAAGAGATAATCTCATCACCCAGGTACAAATTAATAAGAGCCTGTAATTAGAGAGAGAGTAAGATTGGGGAAGAAGGGAATGAACCCAAGGAAAGGTAAAATGTAAGATTTGGTGGCTGATTCGTCAAGGAAGTGAAATACCAGGAAAGAATAGTGTCTTTGACAAGATAAGTGGCTTTTTTCATTCTTGGAAAAATGAGGGTTCTGGGGCATAGAACTAAAAATGAAGAAGTCAGGGAGCTGGTTCGTGGGAGTAGGTGAGAAGTCTGTTCTCAGCCATGCTTACTGTGAGGTGGGATATCCATACTGGAATTTGGATTAGATCTCACCATCAATCCTAGCTACAGACCCCCATGTCTTTTAGTTGACTATTTTTAATATAAAGCCAATACATACTCAAAGCTGAGGTTTTCACTGTAGTATCCTAGCTCCACAAAAGCATTTCTTAGTGGTTTTCATTTGTGTGTTTGCTTCATAAAATTCTATGATTGAAAGAAGGAGTCACCTTGATAATTTCAAGTACATGAGAGCTGCCAGGACGAATCTTTCAAGCCAAAATCAAAAGCCAGCAAGTGGCCAGAGAGGAGGAAGCAGAACCTCCAGGCCCTTGGATTTGAACCTTCTGAATTTCCTCTCCTTAACACTTCAGAGTGTCACTTTTTCCGACCACGCATAACCTCTGTTTAGGATTGTGATTCCCAAGGATTGGAATATTTTGCTCAGTTTCTGAAATCAGAGGTTTTTATGGCACCCTACATTTTAGTTAAAAAATCTCAAACATTAATGAACATCCCCAAAGGATGTACTATTTTTAGCTTTTAACTTTAATATTTTTACATGCTCCCAAAACATTTTTTAAAAACCGATTTTTCTCCCATTCATTCACATTTCATTCATCAGAATGTGGTCAGCTGGGCTAGAGAGACAAGAAGGAATCGAGTCATAGGATTGGTTGGTAAATTGTTGAAAATGTGTATTTGCCATTTGGTCGAGTGATTCATCCTTTAAGATGGAGCCTGAGCCTATAAAAAATTGAAGTGGGATCTGAACAAGGCAAAATGTGTTTGCTTTTCTTAGATAAATCTGTTAGTCTGTGCTGGAAAATGGCATCATTCCCCCATTGGAAATTGTGCTTCCCACGCAACATACGCCACTCTGCCTTCCCTCACAGATTTCCCCAAGCAAAGTTCAAAATCCCGCTTGTGTTTGTAGTCAGTCCCATGGTGAAACCATTAATTTAGTCTTTCCATTTGAGCTCATCTGAGAAGAACTCCAAGATATGATTCTTTTCAAAAGAGTGTTTAACAATTAGCACAAAATATAGCTACCAATAACTACTGAATTGGGTTTCTCAGAGCAAATTGTCAAGTCAAAAAGAAAGCCAAAACTCACAGACAATGAAGAAGGAAGACAAAGAATGGAACTTTATATTTAATAAAACTCAAAGGTGATATGTGTAAAAACACTGGTACTATAGACAAATAGCTTGCTTCCTGGTATGGTCATATGGACTTACCAGATTTAGGAATGTCAAGTACTTCCACTGTCCGCCATTGAGAAAGATTTTGGATTTCCGCTGGTCTCCTCCTTGTTGTGAGATGTAATAATTGAGAAAAATATACCAGATCAAAACAAGGAAGTGGTATACGCAGGTACAAGTCTTCGTCATGGCTAGCTCTGACCAGGGAGCTGTGAATGACTCAGGTAGCTTTCCTCTGGTGTCCTTCTGTGGGTCACAGCCGAAGTCATAAGGCATGCCCCAGAGCTGTAAAACACACCCCTCTGGGATTGGGAGCTCTAACAAGACTGAATTTTGCTCCTCTCATAGGCTCCTTCCCTGATAAACTTGGGAGACAGGATTATTGCTGGTTTTCAGATGATTTCATTTAGATAATGATAAGTAATCCCCAGATTTGCCTAAGTTTCAAGGCTTAGGCTTTGAAGAGGAGCTGGCGGAAGGCAAGATCTGCACTTTGCACTATTTGGCTGGGTGGCGGTTAAGGGACCTTATTATGAAACACCAGTAAACTCTAATCAATATTGTCAGGGCCATATCCTCTGTTCTTTCCTTTTTATCTGGAACAAGGAAGTTGGAATCAGAGACAGGATCAGGTTGATAGACGACACAGGAGAGATTATGGGCATATTTATGGCACAGGGGAGGTCAGTAGAAAGGGAAAGGATATTATAATCTTGCTCCTGAGGTCTCTAGGGCCCTACGAAATCTGCAACAAACTGCTCCCCCAAGGAGCAGCCCCAAGGCTTTTTTTTAATTTTAATTTTTTTTTTTAGTGTTGTATCTATACCCTAGAGAACCAAAGGTTACCCAGGGCTGCCCCAGATCATTTACATGGATGTTTCTGTGCTCTGAGAAGAAAGAAGCATAGCAAGAAGTCTGTGGCCAAGGAAGCATGGGAAGAGGTTTGTAGCCGTGACCTCAACATACCTGAGTTTAGACATTTCTGGGAGAGAGTGAGGGTCTCTGCATTGCCTTAGAGGGGAAGAGAATGTGCTTAAGCTGGGCAGAGTTTGCAGAACCGGGCCCCTCTCAGCAGAAGGCACCTGAGAGAGCGCTAGAAGTGTGATACCTTGTGACATCACCAGCTTGTTTCCCTGGGCAACTGACTCAGAGGGTTCTGAACAAATCCCCAAGGGAAAAGCTCCCAATGCTGTTATGTAAGTCTGGAGCTGGTGCTGTTCAATGATTCAATCAGGGCTAACAAGTACTGAGAGAAAGAACTACAGGCTACACATGGAGGACAAAACACAGCCAAATCCACCTCCTAAGAGTCATCAAGAACAGTATATGGTGGCGGGGGTGGGGAGAGCAAACCTGAGCCAGCAATAGAGGGTCTTCATTGAAGGTGTTCACCAGGGAAAGGATGATCTCACAAATGATGACATAAAACTCTGTGCACAATTTCATGGCCTAGGTTGAAAATGCAAGTAGAGCAGCTCAAGCTTTCACCGTGTTTATTATGTGACAGGCCTCGCTCTGAGTGCTTTACACATACGAGCTCGTTTAACACTCTAAACACCAGTATGAAGGAAGCACTGTTACGAACCTCACTCTGAGGAACCTGGGGCTGCTGAAAGGATGCCCAAAAGTAGCAAGATGCAGAGCTGCTGTCTGCACTCTACCCAGTGTGCCTGACCACAAAGAAGCAACGTTTGCATTGCATACCCTCGACTGCCTTTGCGATGTTTCTCCACCCCCTGCTGAACCTCTTTTATTCCTCTCTCTCCCATGGGAAAATTCCCTCAGGAAGGGATCAGATCTGTTTTGAAACTTGGTGCACATATAAGTTATTGTGCTATGTCTCCTGGGGTGTTTTCATGGTACATTGTCATTATAGATTTAGGGGTTTTATCTCTTTATACAAAAATCTCAAGCATAAGTCTGCAGATGGGTAAGGATTTGAGGCAAAAGTGAGAAAAGAGAGGAAGACGAAGACCCAAATCTCTGGAACATGTACATCCAACCTGGAAACCGGCCTTTTAACATCTGGATTTTTTTTTCTTGCATTAACCTCAATGCTCATAGATGAAGCCTTTCATAAATATTGATACAGTTGGGGCTCCTGGGTAGCCCCGTAGGTAAAGCATCCGACTCTTGATTTTGGTATAGGTTATCATGTCAGGGACGTGTGATCAAGCCCCATATCAGGCTATGTGCTTGGTGTGAAGCCTGCTTAAGATTCTTTCTCTCCCTCTCCTTCTGACCTTCCCCCCAAAAAAATATATATATTGATACAGTTATTTATATGTATCTGTACGTTATTCAATGTTTGATATTGGAATCCAACTGTTAGCATTTTAATCAATGATAACATCTATCTATCTATCTATCTATCTATCTATCTATCTATCTATCTATCATCTATCAGGATTTGTATGTAGAAAATATGTAATTTTTTTAATGTAATATATTTTCTTTTAAGAATTTCCACAAAAATGTTGTCTAAAGGAAATTCTACCTTGTGACCGTGTTCACATCATAATTTGTATCTGTGGTTGAATAACCAGATAAGTTTCCATGAAGCACTTTGACCATCTGTTTCCTGCTCTGAGACCAGGTGGAGCTTTGGGGAATAAAGACAGGGTTACCACTTAGCTACACAATATTACTCACTAATACATACTAAATCTGCTGTTAGCCTGCTTTTCTCCGCTCTCCAAGTATCTGGAGGCCTCATGTCATATCCAGGAGGAGAAGAGAATTGTTCCCTAATTTAATAAAAACCTGCCAGAAATGCACACTTTTTTCATGGGAAATACTAAAAATATAAAATAAGCATATTTCACATTTTGAATGGAACAGATGACTATTCAAAGTAACGTTCTTTGAAACTTTCCCTTCTGGGAGTGTAGAACACCAATCTTTAATTTCACAAATACTTACTGATTCAGCAACTGCTAATTGCCAGGTACTTACAAGGCTCTGTGGATTCCCTGGGGAATAAGAGAGATCCAATCCCTGCCCTGATGGAATTTGTATTTTAGTAAGAGAGATGGACATTAAATAATAATACAATCAGGTGTTAATTATAATTATGGTAGCTTCTGTGGAGGAAAACAGCGTGAGACTTGGGATGATCTGAGGTCAGGGAAGCTGGCCCTAGGAAGCCACCTGGGAGCAGAGCTGTCCTCTCAACACTCCCAACAAGCTTCGACTGTCCTTCTCAATCGTTTTTGTGAGCTCCTCTTTCTCTTCCAGTTCCTTATGGGGTCGCGTTTCCCAGGGAGCTGCTTCAGCCCTCTGTCCATCTCCCTACATACTCACCCAAGAGATGCTGCCCACTATCTTGGTTTCTGCCACGACTTTCCAGTCTATAACTGCAAATTTTATATCTGTATTCCAAGCCCTCCCCCATCCCCACAAAGCTTCAAACATGTTTTGACTGCTTGTTGCATATTTCCTGAATGAGTCAGATGCACCTCAAACTCAAGATGTCGAAAATGAACTCACTAGTTCGCCCCAAACCTGACCTTTTGTCTCTATCCTCTGTCTTGGGGGGATGGCCCCATTGTCCTGGGAGTCTTCTTTGTCTTCCTCTGTCTCCCTCACTGCCCAAGTCCTTCCAACTTCATCTCCCAAATCAAACACATGTCATTCCTCCTTTTTCCATTCTGTCTACAACTGCCCTAGTTTAAGTCTTCCCAATCTCTTCCCAGTTGGTACTATTTTCTAATGGGTTTTCCAGATTCTAGTCTTAGCCCCAACTCCATTCTTCCCTAGGTCAGGAAGTGAGTCTAACCAAAAAGCCAATCTAGTGTATTCCTCCCTGGTTTAAATCCCTTTACTGCATCAGTATCACCTACAGGAGAACATCCAAGTTTCATGACTTTTTATAAACTGTCCCTTCTGGCTTTGGTACTCTCTCCAGCCTCATCTGTGGTTTCATATTTGATTTCCTCCAACTGCACTTGGCTAGGTCACATGCTAGTGCTCTGCTCCTATCACCTCCTCTCCTTGATGGCCTCCTCTCAACATGTCTTTGACTAGATGTCTCATAACCATCCTCTAAAGTGCAGCTCAGCAGTTCTCTAGGAACTCTTCCTTGAACATCTCCTCAACCAAGCCATGTTACATATCCCCCCCCTAGTCTTCCTTAATTCCCTGTGCATCTCTGCAAATTGCATGATGATTATTACCATCTTAGTCCATTCAGGGTGCTATGACAAAAATACCATAGACTAGGTAGCTTATAAATGACAAAAACTTATTGCTTACAGTTCTGGAGTCTGGGAAGTCTAAGATCAAGGTTCCAGCAGACTCAGAGTCTGAGTGCTTCTTCCCAGTTCATTGACAGTCATCTTCTTGCTACATCTTCACCTGTGGGAAGGGATGAGGGATCCCTCTGGGGACTCCCATGTAAGGGCAATAATTCCATTCATGAGGGCTCCACCCTTGTGGTCCAATCACCTCCTTAGGACCGCACCTCCTAATACCATCACTTTAAGCGTTAAGATTTCAACATATACATTTTGGAGAAACAAAATATTTAGTCCATAACAATTAGAAATGAATCTCTTTTATGAACTGTTACCTCCCTAGTTTCAGAGATGGTGTTTTTGGATTCTTAGAGCTTAACATAGTGCTGGACACATAGTAAAAACTTAATAAATGTCTGTTGAATAGACAAATATCTATATATCAGGCATACTTGTCTACTGAGCTTTACTATAAAGCCAGCTCACTCATGAAAAACTTACTATGTTCAAAGTGTTCAGCTGCTGATTTCTTGGGAGGAGCTGGAACACTAAGATGAGTAAGATATAGCTCAGGCCCTGGAGGAACTCACAGTCAAGTGGCAGAGACAGAAATCTAAACAAAAAAATTATAGCATGATGTGATAAGTACTATAATAGAGGTATGCGTAACCTACTAATGGAACCTAAATTATCTTGCACATTTTCTGACATTCTAAATATACAGAAGATTGACTTCAAGATAAATGCATTGAGTGAATCATCAGAAACTCCAGATGCCACGTGGGAGAAGATAAGGATTAACATGATCTCACTAAACAAAATAGCCATGGTCACCAGAATGGACAACGGTTTTGTCTAGGAGAGATTATAACTCATTCCTAGGCCAGTCACAAAATGAGGAGGTACAAAAAGCAGAGGCTCAATCTGGACTCGAGTCTACTGTGTGACCTTGGGCTGGTCAGACATCAGCCTCATTGGGACATTAGTTACCTCAAGTATGAAATGGGACTTGGGGTACCTAGAGTGGTGATTGTCTTGCTTCCTAAAGCCAGGACATCTATGGAGCTACGGGAGCAATTGACCAAGGCTGGCTTCTGAAGGCACTGGAGAGAAGCCCCAAGCCCAGAGATACACACCAACTCCCACCCATACCATGGAGCCAACTAGAGCACAGGTGTTGGAAGACGCTCCATGGTGTTGGCTACAGGCAGCACAGTGGTGTGAAGGAAATCAGGATAGCTGAGCTCAGAATTCTTGAGGTTACGGGTAAGGTAGGTAGACTTCACCTTCTTGAGTTTAGGCAGGATGGAGCCCCGCATTGGGCTCGCTGCTCAGTGGTGAGTCTGCTTCTCCCTCTGCCCCTCCCCCCTGCTTGTTCTCGCTCTCTCTCTCTCTCTCCCCCTCAAAAATAAATAAATAAAATCTTTAAAGCCAGTATACCTCCACACACCTTATAGGCTCCCTTAACTTTTGCCCATGTTTCAGTGAAGAGTCCCGTCATTAAATTCCCCTCCGAGTGGGCTACCTTTTCCTGCTGAAACCCTAACTGGTGTAGCCAACTGGACACTGAGCTCCTCCAGGGGACTCTGATACCACCTCTGGGACCTCAGATCTATTCATGGTTGTAGGGAAATTCTAGATTCTGGTAAAAATCTGTTTGCAAGGATCCATTCTGATATTGTGGTATTCTCCATAGTGACCTAGGAGGTCTCTAACCCTTGGGTTTCCTGATTATTCCCATCCTCTTCACCCAGAGCTATTTGTATTTCCCTAAAAGCCCTGCTGCCTCTGACTCAGTATCGCCTCACTGACTTCTAAAGGACCGCTCCCCAGTGAAAGGTAAGTGATTCTGGAAATAATTCAATGTGCGTGGGATGTCCAATTGGAGCCAAGGTGCAGGGAAAATAGGCTCTTATTTTCAGTGGATTTTGCCTCCCTAGGAGACTGTCCATTTGCTGTACATGCAGCTATGAACTAGAATGAACCGTTTCACCCATTGGGTTGTTTATGCCACACCTCAGAACATTTGCTTTTCTCAGAGGTCACTGTGACTACCCTACTTTTTAAAAACTAGAACGTGCATTGAAGGCCCCTTCTTAAGTCTCTTTGGGGAGAACATGTGTGGGTTTCCAGCCACCAGACCAAGCCAACTCTGAAAGGCAGAGGACTCTATCTTTGTTGGTCTATGAGAACATTCCTGGCCTACCACTTTGCCATTGAGCTGGGAAACCTCATTCAAACTTGACTTACTCTTGGCTCTGGGGGTTGGTTTTCACAGTGGAATGCAGTGTTCTGTGCTGCTCTTCTCAGATTCACTCAGAGGAGCAAAGTTCTCCTTTGGCAGTTTTTTGAAGATCCATTTTCAGTCAAGAGGCCAAAGAACTCTTCCTGTTTACCAGCACGAAATTGACACATTGTTGTAAAAGTTCAGAGCAGGAAAGAACCGTTTGAGGTCAATTAATTCAGCCTTTTCATCTTTCAGAGGGGAAAATTGAAGCTCAGAGAGGTTAAGGGACTTACTCCAAATCACAGGGCTATTAATGGGGGAGCAGTGACTAGAATACAAGGCTCGTAATCAGACCAGTGAGCTCTCACTGTTTCTTGAATTGTTTTGTTTTGTCCCCAAGTTCTAGAATTTTCAGGTGAATTTCTCTTGCTTGAATTAGTTTGTGTGTCACTTGATTATGTGAGGTCTGATGATGTTATTAAAGAAAAACTGTCTTCCTAGAAATACCCTTTTCAGCCTCCATGTCAGATGTCACGTTTTTTGCAAATATCATGTTAATCAGACATGCTTAAGTTTTTCATAAGAGAACTCCGATATTTCCAACAGATTCTTATGTCCTGAATCAATCGGCACAATTGAGAAACATATTCAGTGCTGACCAATCGGCACATTTTAGTTTCAATCTTTTTAAATTCTCATGTGAATTTCTGCTCCCCTGGGAAAGTCACCATAAGAAGATCAGCAGTTAAGCTCTGGTTGTCTTGTTTTGGCAGTCACTATAGAAATACGTATGAGTCATATATAGTCAGCTACATGAACTCCACTTGGATTTGCTGATTTCCTATCTAATAATTAGATCATTTACTGAAAGGGGGTATTGGCATCCCCAACAATAATTATGGATTTGTGTATTTCTCTTTTCAGCTTGATCAGGTTTTGCTGTATGCATTTGAGACTCTTGTTTGGTACACACGTCCTTAGGTTTGCTATGTCTTCCTGGTGAGTAATCCTTTGATCATTATGTGATGTCTTTCTTTGCTTCTAGTTTCTTTGCTTAGATAAAGTCTTCCTCACCTGATATTAACATTACTATTCCTTCTTTTTAAAATTGATGCTTATATAGTACATATTTTTAAATCTTTTTCTGCCAATCTATCTATTTTGTTGAAATTAAAGTGAATTTCTTGTAAATAGCATAGATGGTTTGTGGGGGTTTGTTGTTTTTAAATTCATTGTGCCGATCTCTGTCTCATTTTTTTTCAATCTTGCCCTTTAATTGGGATATTTAGACCATTTACATTTAAGATAGTTGTCTACCATGTAATTATTTGTTATTCTTTGTCTCCTCTATTTCCTGTACCTCTGTTCCTCCTTTCTTGTTTTCCAATGTATTAATTGAGTACTTTTTAAGTATTGCATCTTGATTGAATTATAGTGGTTTTGAGTGTATCTGTTTGTATTGTTTTCTTAGTGATTGCTCGGGGCGTGACAATATACATATGTGACTTACTAGAGTCTATTCGCATGAACATTTTACCATTTCAAATGAAGTGCGGACTCTTTGCTTCCGCTTTAGTCCCTTTACTTTTCCCACTTCTAAATATCATAGTCTTGAAGATCAGATAGTGTTGTAATTTTTGTTCTACTCATTAAATATGATTTACAAAGCTCGTGAGAAGCGTTAGTCTATTGTATGTACCACACTTTTGCCCTTTACATTGGTCTTTCATTCTTCCCAATGATTCAAGTTTCCTTCTTTTATCGTCTTCTCTCAGTGTGAGTTACAGATGACCCTTGAACAATGCTGAGGTTAGGAATGCCAGTCCCCACCCAGTCTGCATGTACCACGTGATACTCTAGAATCTTAACTCCTGATAACTTACTATTGACTGGGAAGCCTTACCAACAACATAACTGTCGACTAGCAAGTTTTACGTATATGTATTATCCACGGTGCTCTTCCAATAAAGCAAGATAGAGAAAAAAAAAAGTTTTTAAGAAAATCATAAGGAAGAGAAAGTGCATTTATAGTATTAGTCATATATTTATTGAAAAAGTGCCATGTATATTTAGGCCGGGCCAGCCCAGGGGCAGCAGCGGTGGTAGGCCTGGCCCACGATGGCCATGCTCCTCTGCCTGCTGGCCTCAGCTCAGCAGCATCAGCTGTTGCTGGGCCCACAGGCAGCAAGAGAAGTCTGGAGGTACAGTACAGTTGCCCCGTCTACCCAGAAGTATGCCACCAGCCTGTAGTCCCTGGCAACCATGGCTACCAGTGATGCCTGAGGTTCCAGGAGGCCGCAGAGCCACGGCATCACATGGGAAGGGATCCATGGCCAGCCCAGCAGGGATCTGAAGCTCCCAGCGGCCCCAGAGCAGCTTCCAGAGACTAGTGCATAAAACATAGAGGGCCGAGGCATCAGGGGCTCAGACTCCCTACACAATGTGGTCCTTACCTTCTGGGCTGTTCCTTTGTTCAGCCTAGCCTCCTGCCAGTCCCAAGTACTGGACTGAACCACCCTGTTGACGCACAGGGAAATGCAGATCTGCATGGACCTAGGACCCCCAGGGGCTGCTGACAGCCTTGGTAGGCCTCCCTGAGTACTCAGGGGGCCGCAGGTGGGGCCTCTGCACCAGTCACCTTTTGATCTGATCCTGTGGAAACTCAGGTACGCAGTTGTAAGTAAACACTCTGTGGCTTTTGCTGTCAAAGTAAAAAAAAAAAAAAAAAAATCCACATTTAAGTTGGTCTAGGAAGTTCAAACTGGTGTTTTTCAAGGGTCAACTGATTTTTCCTTTAGCTACTTTTTTAAAGACAAGTCTGCTAGCAGCAAGATTCTTTAAGTTTTCCTTCATCTGAGAATCTTTATTCCCCTTTCATTCTTGAAAACTTTTGTAAGATATAGAATTTACTGTTGACAGTTTTTGTCTTTCAGCACTTGAAAAATGTACAACTTTTCTCTGGACTTCATGGTTTCAGGTGAGAAATCTGTTTTTATTTGAATTTGTGTTCCCTTATGGTTGATGCGTTGTTTCTCTCTGGTTGCTTTGATGACCTTGTTCTCTAGTTTTTAGAAGTGTAATCATGATGTGCTGTGGCATGGATGTCTTTGGGCTTATCATCTTTGGAGACTGTTCAATTTATAAATGTCTCCCACCAAACTTGAGAAATTTTCAGCCATTATTTTTTTTTTGAACACTCTTTTATTCCAACTTTTTCCATTCTCCTTCTGGGACTCCAATGATATGAATTTTGGGATTTTGTTATTGTCCCACAGTTCCCTGAGGCTTTGTTTATACTTTTTCCAGTCTATTTCCTGTTTTTCATATTGAATAAATTCCATTAATTCGTCCTGAAGTTCATCGATTCTATCCTCTGTTATATCCATTCCATAATTGAGCCCAACCAGTGAGGTGTGTTGTTTTGTTTTTTTAGTTTCTGTTATTGTATCTTTCAGCTCTATCATTTCAAGTTGGTTCTTTTTAATAATTTCTATTTCTTTGTCGATATCTTCTATTTTTCTTTTGTTTCAGGAGAATTTGTAATCGTTCATTAAAGCATTTTTACAATAACTCCTTAGGATCTTTGTCAGATAATTCCAACATCTGTTTCATCTCTGTGTTGGTGTCAGTTGATTACCTTTTTTCATTCAAGTTGTGCTTTTCCTGGTTCTTGGTGTGGCCGGGAATTTTCATTGTGTCTTAGACATTTTGATCACTATGTTAAGAGTCCCTAAGTCTTTTTTTTTTTTAAGATTTTATTTATTTATTTAACAGAGATAGCCAGCAAGAGAGGGAACACAAGCAGGCGGAGTGGGAGAGGAAGAAGCAGGCTCATAGTGGAGGAGCCTGACGTGGGGCTCGATCCCATAACGCCGGGATCACGCCCTGAGCCGAAGGCAGGCGCTTAACCGCTGTGCCACCCAGGTGCCCCAAGAGTCCCTAAGTCTTATTTAAGTCTTTTATTTTATCAACCAGTCGCCCTGTTTAGGTTTAGCGCTCAGATCCTGGCTTACCTTTTGTAAGCTATGGTTCCCATGATTACTTAATTTCTTGAGACTTTGTAATGCCTCTTTGATGTGCTTTGTTTATCTGGTGCCATTAGAGCTCCCAGTAGGACAACCAAAAATATCTCCAGACATTTCCAAAAGTCCCTTGTGGAGTATATCACCCCCAGTTGAGGAGCATTGCTTGACAGAAGCCAGAAGAATTCAATGTCCCCAGTGGGGGACAGGCCATGATCCTGTGGGGAGGGGAGGATATATTCTCCCCCAGAGCCTCATGGGAGAACCTCAGGATCCCAGTCTGTGTTTGTGTGCCCTAACTCCTCTGGCCTGGGACAAGGAAAAGGCTGTATTTGCCTCTTACTACATCTGCTCAAACTTGTACTCAGGGAGGATACTGACAATGCCACCTATAATGAAACAGGATTTGATTTCTTTATAACCCAGCTCAACGGCTAATCTAGCCCCAAACAAACAAGTGGTCTTTATTATGGAATTACAGCTATGAAGTTTCAAGGTGAAATCCTCTTAGCACTGCATGTATATGTATGCATATTTATATTTTCTGCTTTAAGATATGCTGCCAAAGATCGTTATCAGATACATCCTTTTTGCTTGTTAGTTGGTTTTCTTCTTATTTCTACATTGCTGAGATGACATCACATGACCTTTTGAAAGTTTTTGCTTTTCTGCCTGGAAACATAGGGCAGCGTTTCATAAAAGTGAGGAAAAGGTTACTATGCTTTAAAAAAAAACCTTAACTTTGGAAAAAAAAAAAAGAAAAGAAAGAAAAAGCTGCCAGGTTGTTTATTGCAGAGTTGACTCATTTGGCCAAAAGGAGTTGTTTTGGCTAATCATTTACTCAGGTGCCCTCCGAATAGAAACGCCATCCTCAAACTGTATGAAAATTAAATGACACCTCACAGAACACTTGTTTACCAAATGGCTGAAGTTTAAGGTCAAATCTGATGGCCTCCTTGGCATTTTCTGCATGCCAAGCAAGTCTGAATTATTACATATTAATTATTCAGCTTGAATTGTTTCACATTTTCTGATTGGGGGAGGTGCCTCTGTGATCACTAAGCAATCGCCACCATTCTCCTCCAGAACGTTCGTGGCATTTGGGGCTACTACAAATGAACGCAGTATGTCTTGGCGTCCGAAATAAACCATATGCCAACACAGAATAAAATTAGCCTCTCTCTCTTACCTTCAACAAAAGTAGATTTCTTTGAAACATGACCTGCTCGGGATATGAATGTTTTATAGACTGTGAGCTCCTGGAGCAGAAGTATAGCTGCAGGTGATTGGAGGAAATGTCTCCTTCTGGCCGTCTACTCGGGCACCAACCCTTTGTATACTTGTCTTCTTGTCTTCAAAGAGATAAGAACTTTTGTCCACGATATTCTGCCTATTCCCCTTCTCTGACCACCTTCCAAGAGTCAGAGGAAATCTTGTTAGAAGGATTTGGAAAAGTCCTAATAGGGGATAAATGAAGCATAGCCACTTGTCTTCAAGGCTGTCCTCAAACCCTGAGGCCTTCTTGCCAATGAATTTACTTGAAGTGCTGGGAAACTTTTCTCTTCTGTTTTGGGAAACAATGATTACTTCACTGAAGGCCTGATGACATCCTCTCCTACCATAGTCGTGACATGAAAAGAGTTTTCACATCGTTTTTTGGCTCTTTAGTGGCATTAGTGTGAACATCTCTGGCTCTATCATTCTGGTTGTAACTTCGAAGGTGAAGACTGGCTCAGGAGCTCGGAGAGAATGTACTGGGCCTAGAAGCCCTGGGGTCAAGGGCCAAGCAGAAAAATCCAGCCCTCGTCTTAGCACTGCTGTTGTTCTGTTGTCTGTCATCAGTGATATCATTGTGGGGATGTTACGAGAAAGAGGGTGACAGAGGAAATGTCTGCAAGCTGCTGGATGATTTTGATGGCTCTCAAATTGCTTTCTGTTGTTTTGGTGAGGCTGCCGGCCTGCAGTTCAATGTTGGCTTCTAAAGAAGTGTGGCCATCAAAGCAAAGTGAGGCATAATATCTTCACACGGTGGTCAAGAGTGTGACTTCCAAGGTCAGTGTGCCCTACTTCAAATCCTGGTTTCACTTCTTCCCACCTGGGTGCCTGTGAGCAAATTAATGAAACTTTCCGTGTCTCAGTTTCTTCAGCTGTAAAGTGGGGATAACAGTGCACAATTCATGGTGTTGCCATGTAGGGTGAATGAAATAGTATACGTGACGTGCTAAGCATAGAGCCTATAAGGTAGCAGGTCTCAATAAGCATTAGGTCTTATCACAGAAAGTACTGGGAAAGTGTCTGTCCTCACAGCCACCACCCGATCAGAGTGGCCCTCTGGACCGCAGGGTCCTCACCACTGGGAAGGATGTTTGCAGCAGCAACTTCTGCTGTGTATCTTTGGTGAATGGCATGGTAGAGGTGCTTAAGCTATCGACAGGCACTCCATTGCAAGAAGCCTAAATTCTTTCCAAAAAACATTGATGGGAACAGCTTTCAAACATATTTCAGAATTGTCTTAAGGGCAACATTAGCTTTTAAACCGAAGAAAAGTTATTACCCTTGACCTGGGGATTTCCACTCAGATTGTAATGATCCATGATTTCCCAATGCCACTGCTAAGTTTGTTAGGAATTCAAACGAGCAACTGAAATTGACCTGAAGTCCAGTGTTGGTGAATTATCACTACCTCTCTCTTTGAGAGAGAAACACAGAGAGAGAGAGAGAGAGAAATTATGCTGGGGGGGAGGGGCAGGCTCATGTGGACAAGAAAGGGTAGGAGGAGAAGCAAACACTCAGTGTTGAGCTGGTGTCTTTGTTTTAATCGAGGGGGTGCTAAGTGATCATCAGAAATGTCTTCTAGTGCTCCCTTTGGCAGCACATATACTAAAATTAGAATGATGCAGAGAGGGGCGCCTGGGTGGCACAGCGGTTAAGCGTCTGGCTTCGGCTCAGGGCGTGATCCCGGCGTTCTGGGATCGAGCCCCACATCAGGCTCCTCCGCTATGAGCCTGCTTCTTCCTCTCCCATTCCCCCCTGCTTGTGTTCCCTCTCTCGCTGGCTGTCTCTATCTCTGTCGAATAAATAAATAAAATCTTAAAAAAAAAAAAAAAAGAATGATGCAGAGAAGATTAGCATGGCCCCTGCACAAGAAATGTCTTCTGGAAGCAGAGAGAAATACGGAAACAATTCAAGTATGCCCAACCGTTTACAAAATTTTGAAGCTTGAGAAAACCGATTTTGAATGCATAGCCCAGAAATTATCTAGATAGAAGTATTTTCTTCTAAAGAAGTGAGATAGTAGGAGAAACTGTTGGTTAATGACGAAGGTAAATGTGCATGACCCTAACGGACCACACAGAGGCCTGTAGGGAGTCCTGAGAGTTCTCTGTTTGTGAGGTAGAGAAACAGCCGTCAGCACCTCAGAGCTCACAGACAGGGAAGAAAAGAGAAGACACTGCTTGGCCTTCCAGTCTCTCTGCCCTTCTACATTCCCAGCTCGGTAGGGCAACACTGGGAAGCTGAGTTATGGATCGTTCACCAGCCCCACAGAAAAGGGAGTCCTGTACCCATGCCCAGAGTTCCTGGGATGGTGCTCTGTGAGCCCCCTCAGTAAGCTCCCATTGAACAGACCGCAAAAGAATGTCCCAGCCTCTCATCCTGAATGGGTGCCATGGACTCCATGTCAAAATTCACATATTGAAACCCCCGTCCCCAAGGCGATGGTATCTGGAGACGGAAACCTTTGAAAGGTAATTAGGTCATGAGGGTAGAGCCCTCATGATGGGATTAGAGCTCTTTTAAGAAGAGACTGGAGAGAGTGTTTCCTTTCTCTACTCTCTGTCATGTGAATAGACAATGAGAGGAGCATCTTTTGCAAACCAGGAAATGAGCTCTCACCAGACACTGGATCTGCTGACACCTTGAGATTGGACTTCCAGCTCCAGAACTGTGAGAAATAGATGTCTGTGACTCTTGGCCCCCTTTTAAGCAGTCTGAACTGCTAAGGCAATGGGTATATCCATTCCATCTTCCCTACGTTTCTTTAGGTGGGAAGAGCTTGCTGACAGTGTGGGACAAGAAGATGGTGGGTCCATTTGGCCTGGCGTGGACTGAGCCTGGATGGAGGTTAGAGCTAAGAACTCTTTCAACTGCCTAAGACGAGGAGAACAATAAGGAACAAAATGGAATTTATCCTTTGAAAAGCTAAAACTATAATTGTAGACACTGGCCACTTAAAATTATTGCAATGTCTGATTTTCATTAATTTCTTAAAACAAATACATCATCCATAAAAATAATAGTAAGTACTAATGTTTATTAAGCACATTAATGGCCCAAGCATGTACAAAGCACTTCACACATCTATTATTTTTTCTTTCCTACAGACTTCTTTTTTTTTTAAGATTTTATTTATTTATTCGGCAAAGATAGAGACAGCCAGCGAGAGAGGGAACACAAGCAGGGGGAGTGGGAGAGGAAGAAGCAGGCTCATAGCGGAGGAGCCTGATGTGGGGCTCGATCCCAGAACGCCGGGATCACACCCTGAGCCAAAGGCAGACGCTTAACCGCTGTGCCACCCAGGCGCCCCCTTTCCTACAGACTTCTAAAGCTAGTATTATTGTGTCATTTTATAATTCAAGAAGCCGTATCTAAGTACATGGGTGCTTAAATAATTTGTCTAAGGACACGATGACAAATAGCAGAACTGGAACTTAAAGTCATTGCTGTCTGAATCAGAAACCCACTATCGTCTGGGAAGCTCCATATACTTTCTTTGCAACTATTCCATAAATGTAACATAATTCCAAAATAAAAAGGTTATTTGAAAAAAGTAAAAGCCATTATCTAAATTGCCTTACTATTCTATCTTCCCAAATAACTTATGAAAGTTTTTCTTTGTTTATATGCTACATTTCCCAGAAATTTTGAAAAATAGTGCATTATATTTTCACCTGGGGATCCTTCCAGCATCTATATTCCCAAAGTATTATTTTGTATTTCTTCATGGGAATCACCTAGAAAAGCACTTGCCTCTTGAACAGTTCCCAATAAACGTTCATCACCATCGTCGTAATCATCATCACTGACTTCACAAATAATCATTTGTTACATTATACTTCAAGAATCAGTGAACATATTAAACTCCCCCACTAGACTGTGAATGAACTAAGGGTAGAGACCACAGTAGGTGCTCACTAACATTTTATAAAACCAATAAATCCCTGTGCTCACAATTAGATCTTTCAGCAATGAATCATCAAATCAACAGGTAATTTGTTTCTGTTTCTGTTTCTAACTTGCGTTTGCCCTGGAGGAAGAGGGTAGTTGCCAATGGGCTGCCTTCTCCATGACTCTTGGCCACCTTTGTAAGAGGAGAAACCCCATTGCTCCATCCCCATGTTGTTTGAGGTAGGGATGTGATTGACATAAAGCCACACATTCAAAAGGTAATTTTCCTGCAGCATGTCCTCCCTCAGCTCTAACCCAGTTAAATCCAGCTGTCCTCTCTGCTGCGCTGTGCGTCAGGGGGAAAATCTACACATGGGAACAAAAGTAATGTGACCTCATGCCCTTTGGACACAATTTAAAAGGGGTCCAATCATCTTTTCTAGCTGTCAGGTTCCATGTTTCTTATGCCATGTCCCCATTTTCCACTGAATGCCAACACTGTTTATAAATTCGTGGGATCTAGGAAGAGTGAGGGCACAGTTCCAGAAGCCTGATGCATCAGGACATGTGAACTCTGGAAACAAAAGTGTTCGCAGTGGCTTTGCTGAACCAGCATACCGTGCGCGTTCGCTGCAATGGCGGGCCCATCACGTGTTTGCTCGACCAACGGGTGACGATCAGTTTTAAAAGATGTTAGTTCTAGGTAATTGAGGAAATATCCTTTAGCTCAGTGCTATTCAACAGAACCTTCTGCGGTGACAGAGATTAATGCATCTGTGTTGTCTAATAAGGTGCATTGGGAATAGGGGCCACCAAGACAACTGCAGTGTTGGGTAAAACCATCTCGACTTTATTATAGGGTGACCACTGCTCAGAAGCATGACCTTTGTCAGAGGAGGGCGTGGCATGGTAGGCGGGGGTATAGATGTGTATAAACGTAACACTAGGTTTTTATGTATGAAGCAAAACACTTCTATGTCCAAAGAGTTATTTTTGAATTCCTGCCTCATTAACAACTGCGCCATTTCCCCGCATTGGAAAAAAAAAAACAATTGTTTAAATTGGATGTCTTGGTTCATGGTTAACAATGAG
This sequence comes from Ursus arctos, assembly GCF_023065955.2. Lineage (NCBI taxonomy): Eukaryota > Metazoa > Chordata > Mammalia > Carnivora > Ursidae > Ursus > Ursus arctos. The sequence goes on from NW_026622997.1 coordinate 15,861,547, forward strand.
ACTTAGGTCAGGTGTGAATCTTGGTTCCAAGATAAAATTGTTATTAGGACATTAAAAACAAACAGACAGACAAAAACACACACACACAAGCATCATATGACCTCCAACCATACATTTTGCTATTTGCTCAAGTGAGTTATATAATTAGGAAGGTGAAAGAAGATGGATAATTTACCTCCTAGAAATCTCTTTATTTTATTCCTTTTTTTTTTTTTTTTTTTTGGAGAGAGAGTGTGAGTGTAAGCAGGGAGGAGGGACAGAAGGAGAGGGAGAGACAGACTCTTAAGCACACCCCATGCTCAGTGCAGAGCCAATGTGGGGCTCGCCAGGCTTGATCTCATGACTCTGAGAGTCTGACGCTTAACCGACTGAGTCACCCAGGTGCCCCTACTTTCTAGAATCTTCTTACACTCCAGGAAATAGACCCTAAATGGGCAAGCCAGCTCCTCAAATCCTAAACACATCCAGAACTGTCTGTATCCCAGCATGAACACAAGGCACTGTTCTGAAAGTAGGAGCCTAGATCTATTCATTGATTAGAAGAATGATAGGTTTTGTTGAAATAGAAATAGAAAATCTTATTTCAAATACAGGTTCTTCATAAGTCCTATTGCAATTTTTAAACCTTCACCATTTTCTTCGTCTTGAGGCATGACCTTGAAAAATCAATAAGTCAGAAAAGTCCAATTTCTTTCTTCATTGCTTATAGAAATTAATTTGGCAAGATGTAGTTTAAAAAAAAAAGCATGTTTGTACGAACCATATTTTGTATATCTAAGCCATTGTGTTCAATTGTGTCCTGTGATTACTTTGAAATGCTGCCTACAACCTATGTTGTTTCAGAGCAAGGAGGGTTTCTTGGTTGTTTTTTTTTTTATTTCTTTTTTTTTTTAAGATTTTATTTATTTATTTGAGAGAGAGAGAAAAAAAATGAGTGGTAGGGAGGGGCAGAGGGAGAGGGAGAAGCAGGCTCCCCACCGAAAAGAGAGCCCAGTGTGGGGCTCGATCCCAGGACCCTAGGATCATGACCTGAGCCAAAGGCAGACGCTTAACTGAGTGAGCCACCCAGGTGCCCCGGGGGGTTTTTTGCATTTCATAGAAAACATATCTTCAAGCATAAATTTCCTATTTCTTGCTCACCAGAATCTTGTCAGTCCCAAGAGAATATTCCAGAGATCATTGTGCATCAAATCCATGGGTTTTCTGACCCAGGACTCCTGAGATTTGCTATTTCGGGTCAATAGGAAGATCTAAACAGGAAGACCACACCGTGATCTAGAAGGTTTGCATTGGCGTCTCACGGTACCCGCTTTCCTTCCAGGGCTACCATGCGTCCCCACCAAATCTCAGCTCCCCTCTCCCATATCCCTTCAGGATGGTTTTCCAAAGGCATAGCAACTAATCTCATCTCTGGTAAATAGAGAGTCTAAAGATGGCTGTTGCGCTTGACCAAATCGCACAATGATTTCTCCGTCAGCTTGCAGTGTGGGGGGGTGGGGGTGGGGTGGGGGGGTGCCTTTTCCTTCTATCCTATCACTCCCAGCTGGAAATTTTTGTCACAAAAAACTAGACACCACACCGTATAAATCTCTGGGACACAGGAAGCAAGACAGGCCGGGCTGTAACAGACTGTTCTTCATCCTATTCTTTCTCGGGATATAGGAAGAAATCTTCTTGATTGTGAAGAAGACAATAAATGAGAGGTGAACTTCTAGGCTATGAAAGGAGCCAAGAATGAGGAAAGGGGGCACCTTCTCGACTTCAGGGCATGTGGTGTTTCAGGGATGACTCAGTGTGTATTCCCGTGGCTGCAGCTTGGAGACCCTGCCGCTTACCTGGATATTGGAGTCGGGCCCAGCCCAGCATGGGTGTGTGCACCAAAGCAGCAAGTGGCAGGACAAACCTGAGCTTGCTCTAATCTGTATCTCCTTAGATCTTGTGGTCTGGGGAGCCCACAAAGGGGTCACCCTGCAGCTGAGTCTGCGACCCTATGTGTACTTTACCAGGGGCCTTCTGGCAGCCATGGCTCCATATTGATGGGCCTGACCTGGCAGTGATTTCAGTGGTTTAATGTTTAGAAAAGTTTTGGCTAGATTAGAGAAGGGGAGTGGTACCTGGGCAACTCATCGGGGGAGGGTTTGGAGGTGAGGAAGTCCGTCTGTCATTTTGGAAGACACATCCTGCTGACACCGGTCTGTTCCACAGTTTCTGTGTGTAGGTTCTTTGGGCCCAAACGATCATGGTCAGTGCCTAATGGGAAGCACCATTCACCCTATAGGCGTTTGGTAATAAATACTCAGGTGAGTAATTTTTGAGAACCAAAGGAAACAAGATGTCCTGCATAACGTGTGAGTTGGGGAAACCCCCCAAGTGGAGGATAAAATGGCATTCCAGTTTTGGATATCAATTTCTCTGGTGTGCAGGGAATTTTCCCCTTACCCTTTCCTCACCTCTGACCAGAGGAGTAAATAACATTAAGCCTCTTCATGTGATTTCACACCAGAGCCATGATTAAGCAGATACCCGGCAACAATTTATTGGCACGCAGCACAGAGTCAACGTTCAGAAAGCCAAGATGCACGCAGTTCTGAGAGGCTTCACGAACCCACGTGCCCACAGCCACGACAAGGCCCCTCACGCCCTCTACAGGTCTGGGTCTTCACGGAGCCTTGACCCTCCGATGCCGACTCTAATGTGGGGCAATTCACCCAGGGCTGCTGCAGTGTCCCAAGAAGGGAAATGCGGAGCCGGGGGCCAGACCTACTTCCCCGCACAGGGGATTTCCAGGCCCAGAGCAGCGCCCCCGAGGCGCCCAGCGCTTTCTAGATGATCGGAAGTGTTCAGTGGGAATGGGCAGCCTCAGGACCCCCTCCCTGGGCCACACAGCTCCCTCTCCCTCCGAGCCAGTTGTCAGACTGGGAGGGCAGTCACCTGCAAGCTAGTTGGCTTCAGATTTGGCCTCAGACCTGTGTGTTTGGGGCACAACGGCTCTCTTCCTGAGTACCGCCAACTGACGAAGTGCTAAAGACTCCCTTGAGGGTTGGTGGTAACTCATTTTGCTGACTGAAGAGTGAAAGAACAAGAGAGCTGTCTCTGGTTTGGACAGTCTCTGAAGCTGTTTGGCTGCGAGAACGCTATCAAAGGTGAGCCAGCCGCATACCTTACTGATGAATGGTGACAGGCTTGGTGGCCAGGAAGTCGTGTGGGTGTGGTCCCTGGCAAAAGCTACTTTTAATCTTTTTTTTTTCGGTGAGTGGGAGTTCAGACATCGCCCACCTGGAGTGGAATGTGCTGGAATAGCATGACGGAGGGAGTGACTGTGAGTGTGTTGGGTGAGGGGTGCAAACACAACACAACAGGTTTCTATCAATGAAGCTAAGAACTGGTTTCCTTTTAAACAATAGCTTAATTGAGGGTCACCTGGGTGGCTCAGTCGGTTAATCGTCTGCCTTCGGCTCAGGTCATGATCTCAGGGTCCTGGGATGGAGCCCTGCATAGGGCTCCCTGCTCAGTGGGGAGTCTGCCCCTCCCCTCATTCTTCTCCCCCCTGCTCCTGCTTGCTCTCTCTCTCAAATAAATAAATAGCTTAATTGAGGTACTATGGATATACAACAAACTGCACGTATTTAATGTGTCCAATGGGATAAGATTGAACACACACAAGTATGTGTGACCCCATTACTTCAATCAAGGTAATATACTTATCCTGCGCCCCCCTAAGTTGTCTTGTGTCCCTTAGGCTTTTTTGGTGGCAGTTTTTGTTTTTTTTGTGGTAAAAACACTTATCATGGGATCTACCCTCTTAACAAATTTTAAGTGCTCAATACCGTGTTGTTAATTACAGGCACTGCATGATTCAGCAAATTTCTAGAACTTACTCACTTAGCAAACTGAAACCTATACCTTCTGCACAACAGCTCCCCATTTACAACCGACTTTTCTTCAAACTTCTATATTACAAGAAGTTATAAGAACTTTCGGATTTTCTTCCATGAAGCAGCATGATTTAACAGTGGTTTTCAAATGCTTTTTTAAAGCACTGGAAGCTTCTTCTTCTTCTTCTTTTTTTTAAGTCCTACACCTGAGCCCCAAATTATAAAAAAGATCAAAGCAGAGTTGCTCTGTTAGGAGTGGGTGCCGGCCCCAGGGACCCAAACCTGCTACGGATCCCCCTTCCTCTAGCCAGGCAGCCCCAGAGGCACCCACATGGAGGCCCTAGAGCATCCCAGGACAAAATTTAGCAAACATGTGGGTGAGTAGGAAGAGGTCTGGCAGACCTGGGTTTGGATCCTCTCTCTGCTGCTCGTGAGCCATGGAGACCTTCAATCATTCACGAGCATATCTGCACCTTGCTTTCCTCATCTGTAAAATGGGATTAATAACTCTCATGTTGCTGGCAGGCTACAAGGATGGAGGCAGATGCCGTTAAGGCGCCCGACACCACATCTGGCAGGTGGAGTCTTTACATGACTTCGCGTGGCTGTACTTAGTTCAGGGAGACTTTGGGATGAAGGCTACCTACTAGAGGCTGGGAGAGAAAGAAAAAAATGACAGCAAGGAGACTTCCCCTAGGTCAGCACTGTTAAGGCTGTTGCTGCCCAGTTTGGTACTCCTTTCTCCAAAACATCCACACGCTTTGCGTCATATCTCCTGTTTAAAAACAGGACAGTCAAGAGAGCAAATAGACAACCCACAGAATAGGAGAAAATACTTGCAAATTGCATATTGGTAAGAGTTTGATATTCCGAACATTTCAAGAACTCTAACAACTCAGCAACACAAAACCGAAAGCAAGCCAATTAAAAATAAGCAAAGGCCTTGAATAGTGATTGCCCAGAGAAGAAATACAAATGGCCAATAAGCACATGAAAAAATGCTCCACATCCTTAGTCATTAGGAAAACGCAACCAGAACCACAGTGAGATAGCCCTTCATAGCCACTTTTGGCAATGAAACTGCAGAAAAATAACAAGTGTTGGCAAAAATGTGGAGAAATTGGAACCTTTATACATTGCTGGTAGGAATGCAAAATGGCACAGGCTCTAAGGAAAACGGGTTAGCAGTCCCTTACTAAGGAAAACATAGAACTGTCATATGACCTAGCAATTCCACTGTGGGACATGTACCCAAAGGAGCTGAAAACACAGGTTCGAACAAAGCACACAAATGTGGATAGCAACACTATTCACAATATGTGAACGGTGGGAATAACCTAAATGTCTATCAACCGACGAATGGGTAAATAAAACGGTCTCTCCATCCGATGGAATATCGTTCATCCATAAAAGGAATAAGTCCTGACATGGGCTACAACATCGATGAATCTTGAGAACGTTATACTAGAGCGAGAGAAGCCAGACACAAAAGGCCACATATTGTATGATTCCCTTTCCATGAGATATCCAGAAGAGGCAGATCCATAGAGACAAAAGCAGCTCAGTGGTTGCCGGGAGTGGAGGAGGTAAGAATGGGGAGTGACCGCTAATGGGCACAAGTTCCTTTTAGGGTGCGGAAAAAGTTCTGGAACTAGAGAGTGGGGGTGGTTGCACAACATTGTGATTGTACTTGATGCCACTGAATTGTACATTTTTAAATGAATAAAATATAAGCTTTCTGTTATGTGTGTTTTAACACAATAAAAAAAAGACAGGACAAGTGTCCATCCAACCAAAATACAGCTGGTGCATTTTTTTAAAGCAAATTTGAAGACTTGTTTTTTCTTTTCTCTTTGACCTTCTTGTAGGGACACAGCAAAACAGAGCCCTGAAATGCCAGGACATTTGTGCTAAGAAAGGCTCACTCTTGGGGTGCCTGGGTGGCTCAGTCAGTAAGCGTCTGCCTTCAGCTCAGGTCATGATCCCAGCGTTCTGGGATCGAGCCCCGCATTGGGCTCCCTGCTCAGCGGGAAGCCTGATTCTCCCTCTCCCACTCCCCCTGCTTGTGTTCCCTCTCTTACTGCCTCTCTCTCTGTCAAATAAATAAATAAAATCTTTAAAAAAAAGAAAAGAAAAGAAAAGAAAAGAAAGGCTCACTCTTGTTTCAGGGGTACTTCCTTCCAGAAGGCCAAAGAAAACTGGCCTGGAAAATATGAGAGCCCACTCCTCCCTCAAAGGACGACCTAAAAGGGAGAACTTCCAGAAGCCCAGCCAAGAACCCAGCGGGGCATGACCCAGCAACCCAGCTCATTGATGTGGACATGGCTACTCTCGGCTCAGTCAGAGATGCCACAGTTCAGGTCTTGGCTTGTCATGTTGCCCATTAAACCCAGAACCCGTTCCCTTGGCTCCTTCCGTAGGAAGGGGACATGTCAGAAACTGAAGTTTCAGAGAAAACATCTCCTGATTTCAAACGAGCTCAGCTCCAGGGTAGGTGTCGTGGAATCTGTGGGCTGCTTTTGGCCCAGATATCACACCTTTGGCTACTTCTGCTGATGCTATTATTTTTAATTGGTGGGGCAATCATTGTATCCCTTTGCACAGGTTTCATCTGAGTATCTCAAAGCTCTTTACCTCCATTCCATTCCTTTGCAGCTCTTTTAGCAATGATCGTCCTTTTGCATTCCAAGCTGGAAAAACAAAACACTTGGTGAGGCAAACTCCCTTCAACCAAGTAAAAGACAGCCCTTAGTGAGGGAAGCCTGCCTGCTCACCCGGGATGACCTCACTTCACATCTGACCTTTACACACGAATTCTTGTCCCATTGTGAGTCAGCCAGGATTTGATTTTGTTCTTCTGTCTTTAGTTAATTCCTGTTTTATCACTCCACAGCTTAAATAGAGACCAACACTCCATCTTTATAGTACAGATTTCCAACGCACCATCAGAAACAGCAGTGATTCTGAGTGGGAGACATTGGAGACAGATTGATGGGGTGGGGGGGGGGCACATGAGGCCCAGTAGGGAAGACGAAGGGCCACCATATTAGCAGCACTGAATTCTGACATTCCCAGACTGCCCTCAGACACATACCAGACCCCCGTAACCACAGGATCCCTCGGATTCAACTAAAGGGAGGTCCAGAGCTGGCCGCATCGGAATAACTCATCAGTTCTCTCCTTCCCACCCCGTTCAGCAGTATGGCGTGTTGGCCCAACGCACAGTACTTGTTAACCACTCCAGGAAAAGAAAGAGCCACTCACCCTGATGGGCTGTCAGAACTAATTTTCAGCCATGTTATTATATGGTAAAGAGGAAAAAGGAAATCCAAGGAAACTGTGATTAAGGCCAGTGCCTAATCAGGGTTTTTCCCCTTCATCTGTTTCATACAAAAGCTGCCTAGAATCACTGTGGGAGCCGTTAGGTTCCTCTCTTCAAGTGTTAATTAAATGTGATATTTTAAAATATACACTCCTTCCTCCAGGTAGAACAAACTGAGCCCTTTGTAAATTGCTCAATGCCCGTTGGTCCCCCTGGCAGCTCTACTTCATTGCCGTGTACTTTTTATTCCCCTGTTGGGCCACAACTCCAACAGCAATAAGTATAGAGTAATTATTTCTGCCAGAAACGTTCCCCCTTAAAGGGGCTTGGCTTATTTTGGTTTTGTGTGTGTGTGCTTGAAAGAAAGGCATATTATAATATCAGTCTTCTTTGTTTTCCCTCTTTTACTACCCACTGGTTCTCCAAGTCGTTGGCAAACACAACATCATTTGCTTTTGTTCCCTATACAAATATTTTCCACTTGAGCCCTGTTTCTTACTTAAAACCGCTGAGTGTCTAGCTATGGAAAGCAACTGTTCCCAAGTAGTAGATTGAATGAATGCCTGTGCAGCTTTGACTTAGGAAATGTGTACTAAACTTTGGCCTGAAATGTCTCCGAATCTGGAACAGCTTATAGTCGCTTGGGTCCTTGAAGGCAATTCAAACAGTAGGCGTGTGTGTGTGTGTGTGTGTGTGTGTGTGTGTGTATGTATGAGGTGGGAGCTGAGGGCAGATGGGGAGACCTGGAAATCCAGTTAATTTGTCTGTTCCAATCATGCAACTATCCACTCGGCAATGACTGAATACCTACTACGTGTTTGCTACTTCTGGGCAAGGTGGGACCCAACTTTGTATTCATAACGTAAAACAAATAAGTTTTGTCTCATGCCCATAGACAAATCACGTTATTGTCTCTTACTCCGATGTAACTACCAGATAATTTTACAGAGGGCCCAGTTCTTGTCTTGCCAGAGTTCATTGCAACATGGTACTTGAAAAAGTTCTCTCCTTCCAGGTCAAGGTGATCTAACAAAGCTTCCGATCCTACTCTAAGCTGTGACAACAATGGGCCAGGCCGTTGGGAACCAAGTGCCTGGACAACATGCTCAAGATTTTGCCTTCTCTTTCCAAACCTCCTGCACTCCCCAGAGAGCCTCCAGTTTTAATTTGAGCATTCTACTATGACTCATGCCCCTAGAAGAGTGGTCTGTATCTTACCCTAGATCAGATTCTACCAACCATTTCTTTTTACGGCATTGTAGCAAGTCAAGCAATGATTCCTTAACTTGTTCTCATTAAGCTCTTGATAGGTTTAGCCAAACTTCCAGAGCTCTCAGAAGTATGGGGCTAGGTAGACTTTTGGGTGCTCCATCCGAATGGGATGCTCATTTCAAGCATACATCTAAGTATGGAAGACCTGTGGGCAAGTGCTGGAGGGCAAGGACTGGCCCTTTCTCCCTGTGCAGCCCACCATGCCTAGTCTAGTGCTAACAGTGAGGAGCGCACAAAATGTACCGCTGTAGGGTAATACACGTGGGAGGCTCCATTCGTTTGTGCCAGCTCGTATTTCATTCAGGTAGTGAACCCTTTTCCACCCTGTACATTGATTAGGAATATATTGAATCCATTGAATAGGAATATACCTCTGTAACGAGAGGGCTATCAAAATAGGCATCCCATTCTTTATTTTCTTAAAGTGTTATAATATTTTTCTCGCCATTTTGAATAGTTCAAGTGCCAGGCAAGATTTTAAAATACCTCATCATAGACTACATTTTCTTTTCTTCTTTTTAATTTTTTTTTACATTTAAGTTCCATTTATTTAACATACAGTGTAATATTAGTTTCAGGTGTATAATATAGTGGTTCAACACTTCCATACATCGGCCAGTGCTCATCACACAAGTGTACTCCCTTTTCAAAGGTGCCCACGATAATGTCTTTCATTCTATAGTTCTTTTGACCTATGACCTTGCCATTCTGTCCTAAACAGGTAGAGCCTCTTTCCTTCTCCACCCACCCCCACCCCTTGCATCTGGGTTGGCCCAGTGACTTCTTTTGACTAATATAATACTGCAGAATTACACTGTGTACCTCCAAGGCAAGGTCCCAACTTTGCCTTTAATTTTTGGAAGGCTCCTTCTTAGAATCCAACCACCATACTAGTAGGGAGCCCAAGCAGACATGTGGATTGGCTCATATGGAGAAGAACTGAAGCTCCTAGCTGAGCTCCCAGACAGCCACCAGCACCAACTCCCAGCCATGTGGTGGAAGCCATTTTGAGCCTGTCTCAGCACCCCTGCAACATCATGCAAAGGAGAACTGCCCAAATTGTGGGAAATAATTTTTAAAAACTTTTCTTTGTAGCCCACTAAGTATTGTGGTACTCATGAATGGACAGCCATAATTGATCCTTTAAGAGCCCATTTTTTTGCCCAGATTGTGTGTGTGTGTGTTGTGTGTGTGTGTGTGAACTGATGTTAAAAAACAAAAAACCATGTTCTTGTACATGACATTTATGTAATGCTTTATATTTGCTACTTACATGGCAATTTCTAGTAAATCTCACAGTTTGGGTAGGGAGAAAAGTGTTCTTCATTGTGAGGTTGAAACCTGCTTCTTCAATCATTTCTGCTCTGCTCTTCACACTGCTTCAAGAGCAAGGGCTCTAAAACACAGACCAAATCATATCAGTTTACTGTAAAACAACTAAACATTCCTCATTGATTACATAGTAAACTATTTACTTCAACAAATGCTTTTATGTTGAATTGAAGGTCAACTTTCCAATACAAAGATGCTGTTTGGAGTAGAGGTTTGCTAGAACAAAAAATGATCATCACTGTGTAGAGGCTGAGGTCAGAAAAACAAAACAGAAAATCAGAAGGCACGAGAGAGTTCAACTTCAGATTAACATGGAAGATTTGAAATACCTGGATACTTATAATGGAGAAGTCAAGGGTTGGTGTAAGTTTTGAACAATGAGGTAGGGCACATTGAATTTGGATTCTTAGAGGCCAAGTTGGACTAGCGTCTAAACAGATTGTAGTTAGAGCTCCTATATCTGTTCTAGAACAGAAAAAGATGAAATAATATACATGGGACTCAACCTCATGTACAATTGATCAGTTGAAACAGCCACAGTGGGGGAAAGATAATGCTAAAAATTGTCACAGATTTGTCTGCTAACAATACAGAATTATCTAAGCAGCCTGGATCATGTCTTGCCTCCCAGGGGTAGGCAGCCCGTGCAGAAAGAGAAGAATCACATCTGTCTGATGAGGTGGGTTTCTCTTGGACCCAGGACACTCAAAATGGGAGGTAGAAAGAAGATTCATTTTATCATGAAGAGTCTGTATTTTTTTTTTAAGATTTTATTTATTTATTTGACAGAGATAGAGACAGCCAGCGAGAGAGGGAACACAAGCAGGGGGAGTGGGAGAGGAAGAAGAAGGCTCATAGCGGAGGAGCCTGATGTGGGGCTCGATCCCAGAACGCCGGGATCACGCCCTGAGCCAAAGGCAGACGCTTAACCGCTGTGCCACCCAGGCGCCCCAAGAGTCTGTATTTCTGAGTCCCAAGGCCCAAAACAAACAAGTTAACCTTGGGGATTGAAATCTTGTCCCCAAATCATCATGTATGTGCAGTAGGACCTGTGGCTTTTAATCAACCACCCTGAGATTTCTAGAATATGAATGAACATTCCTCGAGCAAAAACATTGATTAATGAAATTCCTGGCATAGGAGGGCAGGTGGTGGCAGGGGTATGGGATAACTAGACATTCCCAATATCTGAAATCATGCCTTTTGGTTTCCTAACCACTCTTTTGGGAAATTGGGAAGAATGGAAGGTGAAAAGAATCCAGAAATATTTAGATAGGGACATCTTAAAGACAGGCCCTGTGTGGCCTAGTCAGCCTTCTTTGGTAAAGGATGCTTATTGGGCAGGGGGATGAAGTCAGAAACAGCTTGCTTCCCTGCTCTCCTGTGGGTCTTTACAACCCTCTTCTTCTCAACCTTTCCCTATTCCCTATGACTAAGTGGTCTTTTGTTCAAGCAAAAATTAATATTGCTTATCTGTGAATACCTCCAATGGTATTAAAGCTACATGAGCTTTTAGCTAGGACTCCCAACGTTAACAGAAGCAATGAGTGTGTTTTCATTTAGGGACCTTCAAAATATTCACATGAAAACAATCCTTTTCCCCCTCGGAGAGAGTGTCGAACAAAGATCCATCTGCCCCATAGAGGCTGAGATTCTGTTTCACTAGAGTTGGAGAAGCTGGAGGGATTTAGATTTGGGCATTAACTACAAATAAACAATACAAAATTAGAGTTAGTTTGCCATGATGTTCCTCTCAGGGACACATCCGACTCCTTAGGTCACTCTGCATTTGGGGCCTCAACTGAACTTCCCTGTGGCTGGAAATAGTATGTTGTAGAGCAGTACTTCTCACGGTTTAATGCACATACGAATTACTTGAGATCTGGATAAAATGCAGATGCAGTAGGTCTGAGGAGTGCCTGAGGTTCTCCATGTCTAGCAAACTCGCAGGGGATGCTGATGCTGCTCGTCCGAGGAACATGCTTTGAATAGCAAGGACGTGGTGAATTTACTCCATTGCCAATGAGTCAAAAGACATGGGTTCAACCCACCTTCTACTTGACTTTGTGCAAGTTGCCCTAATCTCACTAAAATTCTGATTTTTCATCTATAAAATGAGAAGTAATAACATCTGCCCCAAAGTATTGTTTTAAGAGTTCAGTGAGATAACCAGTAAAGCATTTTATAAGTTTACGTTGGTTGGTGATCTTGAGGTTTGCATGGACTCTCCGCCAAGCCTGTACTGAACAGCTATGAGTTTTTCATGGTAGAACTGAGAACCGAGTCCCTATGGCTGCTTCCTTGGAGGGCTAAACGAAAGTTAAAACTGATCATGGTGACACCACCAGACGCTAAGTGAGACCTCAGTCCCCAGGGAATATAACAGTATTTGCCTCTTCGTTTCTGAAGAAAAGCCAAGGATACATATTTAGCTTTTGACTCTATTTCTTATTAAAGGGGAAAGGGTGGAAAACAGAAAATGTTGCTTTTACTGAGATATTAGAATCAATGAATTTATTGGACAGATGGAGCAATTCTCTCCTAGGATCAAAAGTGATGTCATGTCAAAGGCCTTTGAAATCTGTGACACTTATTGCAAGTCTAAGACCCTATTATAGAAGTTTAATTGTTGAAAAAAGACCTCTTGGGCCACATGCTAATCATATTGAACAGGAAAAGTCTTATAATTCATCCAAATAAGAGTGGCTTACCTAGGTCTTGGCTAGTTAAGCTGGGTTATAGCTAAGTGTGAGTGCTATGACAGGGGGAAACTGCTTGAATAAAGGTTGGACAAAAATCACATCCCCTGGAACAGTCATTAAACTCCCAAAGCAAATTCATATTAAGCCCCTTATGATGTTCTGTAAGGTTTCTCCAAGTCCTTTTTTACTTTGGTTTTGGGCCAGAAGTAGATGCAGATGCATCAGCTACCTCGCAAGGAAAACCTGTTCTCACAAGTTTTATCACACCACTTGGCAGTGAAAAAGGCTTGGGTAGAGGCTGAGAACTTTCACATAGATCCAGAAAGCTTGGGAATTCAGCCATTTTGACTTACTGCCTACCACCAAAAAGAAACAGGCAAACTCTTGAGTGCCAGGATCTAAGATTCCCCTAATTAGAAAAAGAGAAAACTCCATAGGATTGAACTTTCTCTTTGGGACAAATTCCACAGACTGTAGCAAAGAGAAACCACTGCAGAACTTTTCAGGGTAGTGACAGAGCTCAAAGTTGCCATGGCTGTCTACTCTCACATCCCCTGGCCCTTCTCCCCCCGACCTCCACTGGTCCAGAGTAAGTTTCCTCAGGAGACTGTACCCCCTGGAAAATGCCAGAAAGGGGAGTAGGAGGAGGAATTATTTTTATTGGGCCATTCCATGCATTTGGGAGTCCACAAGAAGTATGAGACTGTCTCACTGTAATTAAAGAGTAAACAATGAAGACCTTGGGATATGTAACTGGGAATCTATTGAGAATGTCTTCACATTACTCACAAGTTAATAATTTCCCCAAGAGTGGGAGTTTCTTGAGGATGTTTGCAATTTATTTTTAAACCTTTTAGAGCTTAAGAATAACACTTGCAGTTTCTCTTCTACTATTTTCATGGTATTCGAAGGTTTCAAGCCCAGGCATTTTTGAGCCCACCCACTTTCAGAGATGTAGACAAATTAGGTAGAAACACACAGGGGCCTCTCAAGCCCTTTACAGAGCTCATCTGGAACATGTGAATGATATAAGCTACGTATGTACCTCCTAGACCTCATGATCTTTATGGGACACTGCATGTTGATGCCATTGCAAATTTGAAATGGTGACATGCTAACTGTATATAATGTACAGTGATGTTCCCGAGCTATCATCATTGCTTATGCATATCATCATTGCTTTATCATCGTTGGTGCTGTCAAGGGGGATTTTCTGAGAACCTATTAGGTAGTTACCAGTGTACTAGGGACTGGTGGGGAAGTATGCCATCAGAAGATGTGGACCCTCCCTGCTTGATAGAAGAGGCTTCTGAAAAATTATAAAGAGACAGAAAAAACAGTCACGTATTTGGATCTCATTCAAATGTGCCTATGTTCCCAGTTTACTCAAAGGGAAAATAAACGACTGAACTTGCTTGCCATTTGTTGATTTCACAGATAGTTTTATTCCAAGTGCTACTAGGTCTAATGGACATACAAAGATGAATATACAATGTGACTAAATGAATCTGAATCAATATTGCCCACTAAAGAATGGCACACAGTAAGAGCATAATAAATGTTAGCTCTCCTCCTCCTCCTCCTCCTTCTCCTCCTTATCATTTTTCCTGTTGTTAAGAACCTCTAAATCTAGTAGGATAAATGATATGCACATAATTATAATAGAAGGCAGAAAATATATAGATTATGTTGTTGGTACATATAAAATGCTGTAGGAATCAGGGAAATGAAAAATAATTTCAGATTGGAAATAACAATTTGAGATGTATGACAACAGAGAAGCCCAATATGCTCATCCCCTCCGTATTATGTGCCTGAAAAGACCACCAGGTAAGATATTTGCAGGAAGCAATGGTTAATTTGTAGAACCCCAAGTGTTTCTGATTTCCTTAGTAATATACTGCAGCTCTGTGCACCATTAACTGATTCCAATCCTTCGATGATCTCTTTGCATCTTTAGCCATATGATCACTAAATAAGGGATTCTCCAAGCTTGTTTTTTGCCAAGAGTCTTCAGGTGGTAGAATCACAGGTTTAGCAGGTAATTCTGTGGTCACTCTATTTTTATCTTCATGATTTTGTGAGTTTTAATTGTACTTCTTATCATCCTCTCTGGAGTCTGAATAAAGAATTCCAGTATGTCAATTGTTTTTCCTAAAATAATGCATATAATCACTTTACTCTTGGAATGCCTTCCCATGGGTCTCTGCGGTTCTCTGATATCATTTTTAAGGTATGACCACAGAATGGCACACAGAATTCCTCAGGTAGGTGTATCCTGATTAGGCTCAACACTGTGATGCTGTTTCAATTCTATTGCTAAAAATCATCCCCGGGTAAGCAGGAGCAACTTCGTGTTGACAGGCAACGGTATGCGCCATTGGTCATGGAGCATTATCTAGGTTACAGAAAGACACGGTGTTCAGTAATAAATGGGTGGTGGCAACTTATGAAGTTGCCTTAAAAAATGACATAGTATAATTAATTTTCTCTCACACGTCCTTGTTACACTATGTGCTTGGGAATATATCAATCACATTATTTTTTGAGCATGCCTGAGTACTCTGCATTGTGTAAGGCACTCTAAGGGTTTCTAAAGAAGTGTTTGGGGGGTCCCCTGCCCTTCAGAAGTTTTAAATCTACCTGAAACAATATGAAACATAAGAGGAGAACACGTGACCCAGTATAATCTATAGTAAACGTTTTGCCATAAGCTGCAGGCAGAAAGAGCTTTTAAGAGTACAGAGAGTAGAGAAATGAATGTCGACTGGAGTAGTTAGATGGGGGGGTGTTTGGGGGGCTGAGGAGAGCTCTTTTGGTGTGCATTATAGAGCAGAAATGGCCTCTTGTCATGCCTCCCAGTACTTAAGAGCCTTTAGAAATAAAAATCACAAGTGGGCTCCTTGTCTAATGAAGAACATCCTGTGTGTCCTCATCTGTGTTCAAAGGAGGTGACTATAAAGAATGGAGCCCTGTGAGTGCTTTTATACACTCCATGTTATCCTTGAGCAGAGCCAAATGATCAATCGCCTTTCCCTGAGGAAAATGTCTGAGTTATCTTGTCGGGGAAGATCAAAGTTTGCTGTCATCCTCATACTTGCCACAAAGGCGAGGGGACTATTTCTCAGCTGAAAGGGAACGAAAGGGCCTGGTCATATCCTCGACATTAGTGGGTTTAAAAAAAAAAAAAAGCAACATCACATCTGCCCCCTTTTGAGAACATGCCTTGATGAAAAGGCATATAAGGCAATGGTTTCACAAAATCATCAACTGTGTGTTTCTCTTTTTCATAAATTAGCCTGTACTACAAAGCCAATTAGTCAGAGCAGCAAAACCAGGTTGAAAGTGGGTCTGGCTGATCCAAAAGCTAGCATCTCAGCTTAAACCTCTCAGTCTCCTCCAGAGGAAAATCTCCTGGGGTCTTCTCGGGTCATGGACACACCACCCAAGGATACTGCCACCAGCAGAGGATGGTTTACTGAAAAGACATGACCTGTGCAGCACTGACCCTGATGGAAAGTTCCTCCTTTGCTTGCTGTGGCAGACACCAGGCAAGGAAGAGTCTGCAACCAGAATGAGCACTCAGGCAAAGAAACCTGGATCAAAGCCTCATGGCTCAGTGGAAGCCTCCCAGTCACTCATTGGTAGACTCATTCATCCAATCACAACTCTCTGAACACCTATGATTTGCTGACCACCTCTTTAAGAACCACCCATGCAAAGATAAATAAAGCCTCACCGCTGAGCTCTCTCTCAGTCTGTGGAGAGCTAGACACAGAAGTACATCATCAGAATGCAACCTGGGAAGAGCTATGGCAGTGTGACAAACCAAGCATCCCTGATCGCAGCAGAAGGTGGGACTAACTCTGCAAGAGGTGTGATGGTCAACACAAATTTTGAGCCACTGTATCTTAAAGGGTTAGTTGGAGTCCTGGTGGAGAAATGGAGAAGGAACTAGACTTTTTAAGGAATTGCAAATAATCTTGCATGGATGGAGTGTAGGGTCTAGCAGATTGGGTCTAGGAATTTATGGAAAGAGATGAAAAGCAAGCTGGACAGATGGGCTGAAGACAGACTCTCAATGGGAACTTTGATGCAATGATAAACTTTAGAGTCAAATGGAGGATCTTTGGAGGTTTGTCTTTGGGAGAATAATATGATGAATGCGGTGTCTGTTTTAGACACTTTACGTTGTGGCAAGGGATGGGCAGGAAGTGGGACTGAGGCTTGAAGAGAGCTCTTAGGCTATTAGCTCTTAACCTGGAGGGTGTGTGGGGGAGCGACAGTGCTCTGGGCTTAAACGACTAGTCCCATCAGCAAGAGAAAGCCTACCAGCTGATTACTTAAGGCTCTCTGTGAGTCCCAATCTGTCTTTCCAATCTCATTTCCCTTTGCCAGCTTGGTAACGCTACAAGTAAATTCCACGTGGTTCTTGTTCATTCAGCCATCATTTAGTCACTCGAACATTTACTCAAGTCTTTACTGAGCAATTATTATGTGCTAGACACTAGGGCTACAAAACACACATAGCTCTCCCCTCTTGGAATTTAGATGGTAATGGAGAAGATGACAATTAAATCAGCAATTAGAATTGGATTTAATTCACTGGGACCCAAGTTAAATACCTTTAAAAAAAAAAACCACAATTTGGGGCCTCTGGGTGGCTTACGTTGGTTAAGCAACCCACTCTTGATCTCAGCTCCGGTCTTCATCTCAGGGTCATGAGTTCAAGCCCCATGTTGGGCTCCACATTGGACGTGAAGCCTACCTAAAAATAAATAAATAAATAATATCCACAGTTTAAGGCATGTCAAAATAGTGTCCTTTAATTCTCATCTGTATGGCCTGATTTCCAGCCCCTAGTTATTTGTTGAATGGAGGAATGAAAAAATGCAAAGAGGAGATTTCATCCCCTCAGAGTTACATGCCTCCCTCTGGCTGTGGGGTTCCTATCTTTTCATCTTCGTTCATAGAGAGGAACAGTCTAACATAGTGGGTATTTGGATGCTGGAGTCGGGGAAACCTGCTTAGGTACCAGCCCCTATACCTTCACAGCTGTGGGAAGTTGAGCAAATTCCTTAACCTCTTTGAGGCTCAGTTTCCTTACCTTAAAAATAGGGATGATAAAAGCTCCCTCACAAGGGTACTATATAAAGGATTATATATAACAGATTAAAAGGATTTAAGTGGAAAGATTTAATGAAAGGATATATTTCAGTGCCAGGAACAAAGGAACACAGTGAAGGGGTAAGTGTTATGACTCTGTTGGGTCCACCTGTGTGAGCTTTCTACCTACAGAGAACTTGAATGAGGTTCAGAGTAAATCCCGGACCATGCTACTCCTCTACCAAAACCTTAAATGACTCCCTATTGCCCTTTTTCTTGGTATAACATTTAAGGCTCGTCATGAGTCCCAATCTGTCTTCCCAATCTCATTTCCCGTTGCCACCTTGGTATCACGACAGCTGCTCCCAAGGCCTCTGCATGGCCGAGAAGCCAGGGATTTCCCTCCGATCTGCCAGGTCAAGGCCACAAGCTGTAGAGCAGCTTACGTAGTAGCCTGGACCTGTTGCCCATCCTTCTCTTGCTCTCGACCCCTCGCAAAACTTCTGGCTGAGAGAAAACTTGGTGGATCAAGTAGAAGAGCAGACTTAACTGACACAGGCTGCCTCTAAAATGGAAAGAATCCCACCAGCCCTTGTGCCTCTGTCTTAGTGGCGGGGGTACAAGAGGATGCAACTTTGCTTTTACCTCAAAAGTAATACGTCAACACTCACCAGACCACTGGGCGCCTAGAAACTTCACCATAGATGTGGGTTTCTGCTCTGCGCCACGAGAGGAGTATACCCCCGCTGAAGAGCGCTCCTTTAGCCTGGTTCCCTAGAATAAAAAGACACTTGGTGTAGGACCCAACAGAGCTGCAGACAGCCAGCAGATTTATGAGCAGTCCAAAA
Source organism: Ursus arctos (assembly GCF_023065955.2). Taxonomy (NCBI): domain Eukaryota; kingdom Metazoa; phylum Chordata; class Mammalia; order Carnivora; family Ursidae; genus Ursus; species Ursus arctos. The sequence goes on from NW_026622997.1 coordinate 15,880,004, forward strand.
AGAATTGTGACAATAAACTCTGAGACATGGGAGCTATTTGTTATCACAGCAAAAGCTAACCGATACACCTTCGGAGACCTTTATCTCAGCCAAATGTAACGTGAAACTCTGTCCATGCCCCCTTCTTTCCCATTGCCATTTCTTGACTGGCAAATGAAAGTGTTCTTATTCATCGTCCTGTGCCTGATTCCAGTCTGCAATTCAGAAGTCGGTTCTTTCTTTTTTTTTTTCTTTTTTTTTTTTTAAAGATTTTATTTATTTATTTGACAGAGACAGAGACAGCCAGCGAGAGAGGGAACACAAGCAGGGGGAGTGGGAGAGGAAGAAGCAGGCTCATAGCGGAGGAGCCTGATGTGGGGCTCGATCCCATAACGCCGGGATCACACCCTGAGCCGAAGGCAGCCACTTAACCGCTGTGCCACCCAGGCACCCCAGAAGTCGGTTCTTTCTTAATCCCCAGCTGGAAATAAGTTTCTCCAGGTTTAACACCCAAAACACTTCAGTTATGTTTCTTTGATAGTTCATCACTCTTCATCTTGCACTTTATGATTTGTTTACATGCCCGCTGTAACTTTTCTGGTTGACTCCCCAGTATCTATCTAGTCCATCTGAAATGGTTAGTCTAAGCCAAAGATAACAATCCCATCCTTTTATTAGCAATAGTTTTAGCAATGGTCTTAGAACTAAATTTTGGCTAGTGAAATACTAGGGAAAAGCTCTGGAGGTTTTCTAGGGAAAATTTTCTTGCTTCTAAAAAAGAGAAATAAATAAAAGAAGGATCAAAAAAAAAATGGCAGAAGCAGCCCCCATGCCATCCTTTCTTTCTCTCCTTTGGTAGCAACATGACGATGAAACAAACATAAAAGTGCACCAAACTGAAACAAGCACAGGGCAGGCCCGTCCTGCATGATTTGGGGTCATGTGCCATTGCCTGGGGAGACTCTGGATCAATGTCAACTGCAGACTTTGTCCAGAGCACTCAGCGCGGGCCTTGCCCAAGACAGACACCCAAATAATTTATTATGTGAATAAATTAAAAAAAAACTCTCAGGTTATTTAAGTCTGGGATAAAAGATCTTTAAGTAAAGTATCAGACAACAATAATTATTGCAGCCTGGAAAGTTGGCGAAGAAGTTCCTTAATCAACATACAGGTATATATTTTTTTAAAGCAGATGAACACACAAAACTTTTAAGGGAGTAAAAATCATTGTAGAGAAGAAAAAAAAAACAGGGAAAGAACTTTCTGGAACAAAACTTGCATCATCTGTCTGTCTTTCTGAGATCTTTGTAAACTAGACCAAAGATTATACAGATTTTCATCTGTACGGGAAATCCAAGTTTAATTCCATCCATAGGATTCCAGTAACTGTGGCCAAACTAAATAAGGATGGGAACCAGAATTCACTAGTTCTCCTGACCAAAGGCCACACTTAACAAATAGTAATTTATTATATGAAATAAAATTGATATATCTCTGTGTGGTAGTTTCATACTAAGTCTTTTAAAGAACATTGTATTACATCTCATTACCACAATTCAGAGCAAGTTTTTCCCAAGCGGCAGAGGCTGAATAGAAAGGTCCAACTGCTTTCCCCAAGCTGTGCTTTTCCCATTTCTGTTTTGAACAAAATAGTAGGCGACACGTCTTTGGGACCTTCCTAGGATTGTGAGTCCATGACATTGCGACTCCAAAATAAGAATGGTCTTTCGGAGACCGGAGAATACTCTTTTCTTTCCTCTGAAATGCTGAACTTTTTCACATGGAATAATTAAGCCTCCCAGTAAATGAATGCTTTAATGAAGGTGAGTGAGGTTTTATAGATGTTTGTTTGTTTGGTCTTCAGAAACAGCAGAAGATGCTGGTATCAGTACAACATGGATAGGGCCAGTTGAGCTGCCTTCAATCCCAGAAGAAAAAGGACAATATTATAGACACTATATTAGTTATGAATTCCTGGCTTCCTTCACCCTGGAAAAAAAGAGAAATTCATTTTCCCCGTGATCTGTGATCCTCCCCCCCCACCTGTCCCCAACTTTAAATCCCAAATACATAAATATTATCGGGGAGAGTGACAAAAGCAGGGATTAACATGGTCACTGGGAAATTAAAAACAGAACTTCTCTTTTGAGTAACTAATATACAGGGAGGCAGGAAAATCTGTCCTGTGGCTATTATTTTATTTTCTTCTGCAATACTGAAAAAAATTGCTTTGTTCAAATGAAATGGTATGTCTATTATAGACAGGCCACTGAAGAATCAATATTCAGTTTCAAAAGTCCAGTTATTTCTCCTCTCATGCACACACAATGCATGATTCTCAGATATTGATGTGCTCGGCTTGCAGAAGCAGCGCCAGCTCAATGTAACGGGTCAAGTGTGGTGCACGATCAGAAGCCCAGATTTCTGACTTTGGGATCATTCACAAGGAAATGTAAAGATAACATCTCGGGACTCAGTTGACTTCTTTTGAAAATGAACACATTCTATTACAAAAGTCTTAGCTCACGGTGTGGGGAAAAGTCATCCAGGTGTTCTCCTTCAGACTTTTCCTTTATTAAAAAATCATTAACCTTTGACTCGTCAATACCCATCTTGCAAAAAGCATGTTCTTCGTACATGATCGTTGCATCCCATTTTTACAAAAACACAAGTGTACGTTCAGGGATAGGTTTCCTTTGAAAAATAGATTGGGAGCACATGCTTTTGTTTGGCTTTCTGGGCTAGATGTTAAGCAGCAATATAAGGAGTAACTTTGACAGGAAGAGAGGGAGAGGGAGAGAGAGAGAATGTAAGAAGAGGAGGCAAGCTGACATCTGGGCTGATTCAATTAAAAGGATAAATAGAAAGCAGAACAGACACAGTGTTCTTTGTCCTTTTCATTTTTCTTGTCTTGTCTATTAAAAGCTATGAAATCATTTTATCAGATAATGATAATTTATGACAGAAGATTCATCTTCTACCAATTTAAGTTGTCTGAATTATGCTTTGTTGCCATTTGTTGGCTTTTTTAACTAAGTAATATTATGGGTATTCAGGCAGTTGACTAGAGACTGAGAAAAATAGTTTTCCATATTTCCTTTGGTACTCTTACTTATACTCAATCATTTACATAAAGTATTGAATAAACAACTACATGGGAGGTAAGGTGGCTGTTAAAAGTTCCTCTCAGATCTTGACCATAGGTGGTATGATTGACCAAGAGCCCCAACTATTGCACTCTGACAAATACCACCACATTGATGTCAAGGACATGCCTCCAGCCAATAACTGTCTTCTTTCCTGGAAGACAAGGATTCCCCTGACTGGCTTCCATGGCTTAAGGATTCCCCATCAGCTTTGCCAGTACTTTCTTCACCGGGCTGCAGAGTAAAATACTTCCACTCAACCATCCTGCCTTCCTTACGTGTCTTCTTTAAGGTCGAATGAACCCCCTCCCAATCTTTCTCACAAAGGCCTATCCCCTAATAAATCTCTTTCATGGCTAATCTCATCTTGGTGTCTCTTTCTTGGAGGAACCGGACTAACACAGAATAGAGGAAGAAAACCATTTCTTGCCTGATATCTACTTATCCAACAACATTCATTTTTAATCCATTCATTTGATAATTATTGGTTATCTACAATGTCCCAAGTATTGTGGTAGCATTTAATGGCATCAGAAACAAAACCTTGAAGTCTATAGATACTTAAAGACCAAGTTATTTTGACTTCATTTCCAGACTTATCATTAAGACACAAAGAGGTCATTGTGATTTGATTGGCAAAGAGGCAGCCGATGACCTAGAGAGGGCAGCTGGACACATAGGCAGACCATGAAGGACGTGTTTTTCTTGGGATTGTTCCCTCTACAATTTGATACACTAACTCAACTTTTCAGTGCCTGAGAATTGATTAGGTTCTTAAGAACTGATTCATATTAAGTAAATTTATATTTAAGGTCACCAGTGACCTCCATGTTGCTGAATCTAATGGTCCCCATCTTACAGAACTAGCATTTGGCAAACGCTTTTTGATCTGGAAATATCATCACCTGGTTTCTAAGCATCATACTTTCCTGGGTTTACTCTTACCTTCTTGGCTACTCATTCTTATTCTCCTTTGCTGGTTCTTCCTTATGCATTTGACCCCTTATGCATTTGACCCCCTTATCTGCAGAGTTCAACCCTTGGATTTTTTTTTTCTCTCTATACCCACCCACCACTCAGCAATTTCATGCATTCTTTTATTTTTTAATACCATCTATATCATAATGACCCAAAATTTATACCTACAGCCCACACTTCTACCCAAATTTCAGACTCAGGTTCAAGTACCCACCAGATGTCTATATTTAGATGTCTGGTAGGCATCTCAATCCTAACATGTCCTAAACAGAATTCCTAATCCTCCCTCCCCAGTATACTTGCCCCATAATCTCTTCATCTCTGGTGATGGCAACTCCACTCTTTCAGCTATTCAGCCCAAAAACCCTGTAGTTATTCTTGCGTTTCTCTATTATAGCCTACACTCAATTCAAAGGCAATTTCTTTTGGCTCAACTTCTAAAATATTTCCCAAGTGCAAACTCTTATTACCATCTTGACCATCTTATCACCTTGGATAGAGCCATCCAAATTTTTGCAAAAGCCTCCTAATTCTTCTCCCTTTGTTCACTCATGCATCCCTAGAGTTCGGCAATCTGTTCTCATCATAGCAGCCCTGTGATCATGTTAAAAATCTAAGCAAGGTGGGGCACGTGGGTGGCTCAGTCTGTTGAGGAACTGACTCAAGATGTAGGCTCAGATCATGATCTCAGGGTCATGGGATTGAACCCCGAGTTGGGCTCTGCACTCAGTGGAGTCTGCTTGAGATTCTGTCTTTCCCTCTCCCTGTGCCCCGCCCCCATGCATGTGCACACTAATTAATTAATTAATTAATTAATTAATTAACAAATAGACAAATAAATAAAAGCCTTAAAAAAATCTAAGCAAGGTGTTATGAACTGATTTGTACCCCCAAATTCCTACGTTGAAGACCTATCACCAACTACCTCCGAAAGTGGCTGTACTCGGAGATAGGATCTTTAAAGAGGTAAATAAGTTAGAATGGAGCCCTAATCCAATACAGCTGGAGTCCTTATAAGAAGAGGAGGTTAGGACATAGGCATGTACAGAGAGAACACCATGAGAAGTCACAGGGAGAAAACAGCCATCTACAAGACAAGGAGAGAAGCCTCAAGAGAAATCAGCGCTACCAACACTCTGATCTTACACTTCTGACTTCCAGAACTGTGAGAAAATACGTTTCTTTTAAGTCACCCAGTCTATGATGTTTTCTTATGGCAGCCCCAGCAGACCAATATATGAGGCGATAAAATTCCTCTGCTTCAAACTTTCCAATAACTTCCCATCCTCCTGGGGGTTCTTACTGAGACCTACAAGGCCCACAGTCTGGTCCCCGCATTCCAGATGGGAGTGAATGTTGGAATGACCTTAATCACTAGACACCTAAACCCTCCTATACATTTTTCCAAGAGCTGCTTGGACCCTCCGAGGCTAACAGTGCCCTGACCTCCTCTCCCCTCCCCTGGACAGCAACACAAAAGTGCGCTTGGTTTTGCCTTCCTAACTTTTCATGTTTTATTTTCGCTTAGGGTATTTTCCTTTAGTTAACACATTCTTTCCTTAAATGTGTCTGCATTTAAACCTTGGGTAAGTTATTTAAATGAGTGAGTCTTAATTTCCTTATATATAAATTGGAAATAAGTTGGGAATAATAATAATGTCTACTTTGTAGGGTCATTCATTCAATAAATATTCAGTATTCAATCAGTAAATAGGTATTGACTACCGAGTAAGTCCCAGACACTGTGCTACAAAGATAAAATAAAATATATAAAGCAAGATGCTTGCAACTTGGGTTATATTAGTTGGTCAATAAATGATAATATTGATTTGTTGTCATTTGTATTATTATTGATGTTATGATCGAATTCGAATTCTGCTGTTAAATCTGAGGGATATTTTGTCTTTTTAAGGTGGCTTTTGCATAGATGATCTCATTCATTATTTGTTAATTTTCAACTTTAATCCTTCTAATCCTGAAACTCCACATCTCTCCCAGCATATGACTCTTTTTCTTTCTTTTCATATTCAAATTTTGTGAAACAGTGATGTTCCTTGTCGCTCTGTGGACTTATTTCGTGCTCATTCTTCAACATATTCCAATCCGGTTTTCTACTGTCATCACTCCCTAAAATAACTTTATCATAGGTTATCTTTGACCCCACATGCTTATATTAGTTGCTGGGTCAGCCATCACAAAATACCACAGACTAAGTGACTTAAACAACAGAAATTTATTTTCTTCCAGTTCTGAAGCCTAGATGTCCAAGATCACGGTGCTGGCAGGGTTGGTTTCCCATGAGACCTCTCTCTCTCTCAGCTCATAGATGGCTGCCTTCTCCCTGTGTCTTCAATGGTCTTTCCTCTGTGTGTGTCGATCCTTATTGTCTCCGCTTCTTCTTAGGACACCCGTTATACTGGATTAGGGCCCATCCCAAAGACCTCCACTTAACCTTAATTACTTCTTTGAAGGTTTCATATCCAAAAACAGTTACATAGGTTAGGATTAGGGCTTCACCATACAAATTTGGGGGGATATAACTCAGTTCATTGTATGTTAAATACTCTTCTCCTTTGCTTACTTTACTTGATCTAAGATGAGGATTCAAGAGTATTGGCCATACTTACCTTCTAAAAACCCTCTCTTCTCTGATTTTCTGCATCCCCTATCCACCCCTGGTTTGTCCCCTGGTTTGTCTCAGAGTCTCATTTTCAAACTTATCTTTCACTCCCTAATGATGAAATGTTGGAGTTCCTTAAGACTTTGACCTCAACTCCTTCCCTTCTCACTCTATACTCACTTTCTTTGTGAGCTCATCTCTCCACGTGGCTCCATCACACTAATACACAGAAAACTTGGTGTTTCTTCTGCAGACCAGTACTGTTGCACTGGTCTCCCCATGCATTTGCCCCTGCCTGGAGTGTAACAGGCATTGAGAAAAGCACAGTGCTTTTTTCATTTTTCCTGTTCAGAACGGGTGTTGTATAGAAACACACTTAATGTGTAAAATCACCTCTCATTCCACTGTACCATAACACCCATAGGAGGGAATTTCCAGGGTAATCTCAGATGAACTTGTGTGACCCTTTACAGAGGACCCACATGTATAGCTCCTCTTGACATCAAGGTGACAGGGTAAGGGGGGGAATTCCAAGCTGCAGGGCGCATGAAAATAATTTTTTAAAGTTGACTGATAACCATCTCCATTGCAAACATTCTGCGACTCTGTCATTTTACGATTAAGGGCTCTGCTGCTGTTACCACACACTGCCAGCGTGGAAGAGGGGGATTTTTTTTTTTTTTTTGTCTGAGCTGGGGTATTTCATGTGTTGGGCTATGGTGGACAGTTTCAAGATATTACAGTGCTCTAGATTTTAGATGTGATTCTACATTCCTGAGATAATACATAACTATTACTAATTAGAAATGAAAAGAGAAAGTCCAATCATTCAGAAAGAACACATGCATTGAGTACTAGGTATCGAGTGTTATGCGAATAAGTGAGGGAGACAGGCAAGAATAAAGGAAGATGGGAAGATCCCAAAGACAAGCCCCCCACCCCCAAGCTCACCAGTGTCATTATCTCCCCAGGGTCTGCCTGTTTGCTCCTCTCGAAATGACTCTGACCATCTTGGCCACATTGCCTTTAGCTGGCCGACCTCAGAACAGCCCACAGGCATGTTTGCCCTGAGGCAGCCGAACCCCACTTTTGACCAAGATAGGGAACTCTGGCCATTTAAGCTCCATTAACCAGAATCTATTGAACCACAGGCAGTCCATGTTTGTCCTGAGGTGAATTCGCCTCATTGATAAAAGTGTCTAAACCTCCAACCTAATTTTGCACCAGGGCATCTAACTTAGGAAATGTCATATAATTAACATATATGTACTTGAATATTTATATTCTCTCAGAGGTTGTAACCCAAAAGAGTTCCAGTAGATATTGGTTGGCTATTTCTAGGGTGTTTTTGTTTTTCTCTTTTTGCCTAACAAGGGTAGTTTTATTTAAAAAGAAAAAGTAGAAGGGCGCCTGGGTGGCTCCTCAGTTGAGCCTTGAACTCTTGATTTTGGCTCAGGTCATGACCATGGAGTCATGAGAGCGAGCCCCCCATCAGGATCCTGGCTTGGCAGGAAGTCTGCTTGAGATTCTTTCCCTCTGCCCCTCCCCCTGCTCACCCGCTTTCTCTGTCTCTCTCTCAATATAAATAAATAACTCTTAAAAAAAAACTAAAAATAAATAAAATTAATTAATTTTAAAAAAGAGAACTTCAAATTCTCCCTTTCCTTGGGGACATCAGAGCTCCCTCGTGTCACCTCCATCCACTATGACTGATTTAACCACACCCAACCTTGTCTACAACTTTAGGATAAGGATAAATGGGATTTTGGCACAAGTGCCCAAAACCAGTGAAAGGAAAAGAAAAAGAAAACCCCTCTAACCACTAGGATTAATGGAGAGAAAGAAGCCTTATATAACTTGTCTTTGAAGAGAAAAATAAAAGGAATAACTTTCAAGTGCGCTTAAGTGGGTTCCAGTAATATGGAGATTAGCCCTTAGAGGGACCTGCCCCCACCATGCCTGCCCCTCACCCATGGATGCCTGTGCATTTTTCCTATATAGGGGGCTCCCCTGCAATTCAAAAGGAACTCAGGGTAGTGAAGACCTCCAAGCAAGGGGAAATGAGGGGAGATGAAAAACGAACTCCTGACTTGAGCTGAGCTCACCCAGATGGCAAAAAGGAAGAAAAAAAAAAGGGACAATTTTGACCTTAGAAAGCGGTATAGTAGTCTGGAAAGTCAACCTGAGCTCAACTCCCATTTCCCCTTTGAGGGCTAAATAAATGTTAAATTACTTTGCAAATATTTTTAAATGAGTGGTTTTGGAGTGGGAGTGGTGGAGAAAGAAAGGGGGAGAAAGGTTAACTACCCCACATAAAGCAACCAGCTCATACGGTCTATGGCCAATTTTTACAGCTGGATTTTTATAAACTCCTTGAAGAGCTGGGCGAGGGACGGGTTTATGATGTTGCCATGGCAGTCCTGTAGTTTCTGACAAAATATTGTGACACTGAAGCAGATGTACTTTGGGGAGGTAGGCATAGCAGTTGGGACAAATATGAAGGAATTTAAGACCCTCACTAAACATCTCAGCAAAGAATGTCTCACTAAACTGTCGCTGGATTTAATTAGCTGTAGAGTGAAAGGTGAGGGGGTAATCCAAGGTCAGTGTGGGGGAAAACGAAGCCTGTGACATACAGCTATTTGATATCTGCTGAATGCCACACTGCAGTCAATGGGAACAGTAAATGAGCCCGGCGCGTGAAGGAATAGACACTCCGCTGCTTTAAGTCATTTTGATATGACGGTGTTCAATTATTTAATTTCCATATGCGTTTCTCTAAGATTCTTTCTGTCAATCCAGTCATTTCTTCTCGAGTGTTGAAAGTAACTGCCAGGTGAGTAAGAAGCATTCACTCTTCAAAGGGAGAAATAATTTGATTGAACTCAATTAAAAACAATTGAAATTTGTTTAGTAGCATTTGGTGTCTATATGTGCCTGTTTATACTACTTCAATTTTTTTTTTCTTTCTTACGTACAAGGGCGAAAAAAATCTCTGCTGGGCTGACATTTTTTTTCTCTTCCCACAGAATCCATAACAAGCTCGTTTGTTTGAGAAGAACGAACTCTGTAACTCTTGTCTAGGTTATGGGAAGATTTGTCACGTATATTGAACACCTCAAGCATTCATTAGTCGATTCAACAAATATTCCTTCCAATTTGGGCCAGGCATTGTGCATGGGCCCGCTAATCAACGGGCAGATGTGTCCTTGTCTTCCTAGAGCCCTTTTGGGACCAGAACAATGGCATCTCTTCAGAGCAAAGGTCTGAGCTGGGCAGAGGGAGTCTACTCCCCAGAAGGAGGATTGAATGATTAGTCACCCGGGCAACAAACCTAAGTCACAGAAGAGCTGGTCGATTGGCCAAAGATAACTGGCTATTTGAGTATGTAGACACATCACGAATAGTCCTCTGATTTCTATGTTTAATAGTTTCTGATTTCACCATGAGGTAGACTTTCCATAGTATTTCTCATATAAATTCCTCATATAGACTTTTATATAATATTAAAAACACATTTTGACTTTTTTTCAGGATTTGTATTAACAGTATAACTTCACATACTATCAAAAGTGAGTATTTAGGCTGGCTTGAGTGATGTGAATGAGCAAATATCTCCTATTCACCACACATGCAGTAGAAAAAGAGAGAGGAAAATCAACTACGTTCATCAGTCATACTCCCAAGAGTATAGTATACGCCCAAGTATAGTAACTCCCAAGAGAGTCCCAAGTATTGCTAATATGAAAAAAAAAAAAGTGAGCCCACATTTAGGCATGTTATCACAGTACGCATAGACATTGACCCAAGCCAAGGTACGGTCCAGCGTTAGCAAAGGAACACTAGCTTTAGCAGAAAGCTCTGGGCAGTTCTAACTGCATTGGTATCACTGAAGATACTGAAGGAGCTCCTTTCAGCAGCGGGTTTAGAGGGAATGACCAAAGATTAAGCATAAGCCAGGGTGAATACTGCAACCTCCACCAGCTGCCCTGCTATGGCTGACCTTGGAGCTTAAGGGCCTAACAGCTGTGAACTTTAGCAGTTGTGGAAATAAGATACTGGAGTTTCTTCCTCCTACCCCAATAGCTCATGCAATTCCCCCAGTTGAACTCTGGTTCCTGCATGCCTGTTCTTCAATAGGTATTGTCCTGGGTGCCAAGGATACAGTCCTGGACAAGAAAGACACTGTCTTGTAGTTCCATAGAATCAGTGGTGTGGGAGTGTGAGCTGGTGGTCTGGATACATCAGTGAACTGACTTTTTATTGCCTTGAGTTGAGTTTTCCGTGCCCTGGTCCCATTGGTGATCTCTGTCATCCAGGCAGACACAAGGACAGGGTCTCTACTCCAAGGTCAGATGAGGCTGACACAAAGAGGGAAGTGTCTCGGGGGTCCCCTCTTACCCAGCATTCTGCATGTGGCAGGAGGTGACAGAAGGATGTGGTCACAGTCCCCAACACCTCCTCTGTCCCTGGGGCGTCTGCATTAAGCACCTAGCCGCTACTCAGCACGGTTACATGGATGCAGCCAAACTGAAAATGGTTTTTACATTCCACCTCCCCTAATTGCTCAAAGCCAAGCACTCCTTGGGAGCCATCCCGTTCTGCAAGTGGCATATACGAACCCATTAACATGCATGTGCACATCCGAAAGAGACATATGGAAGAACAACAACAGGGGACATGGTGCTCAAGGGCACATATTTTCATGGGATTCTTGGTTGATTACTTTATAAATTCTCAAACTAAACTGATGCTAATCATTCTTATTGACTCATGGATGTTCATCTTCCGCTCAAGGAGTAGATCCACTTAATGTAAACTAATCGGAAAATAAACAACATAAAAATTTTTTCCTAAAAATAAGGAACATAATTTTTAAATAATATGACTTAAAACCAGTTTTGGAAATTAGTTGACTCCTAGGAAAAAAGGAAGTGGGACACCAGTTCACAAGCACACGCGTTTCTGTGATGTGAAATCGATGGCACGGTGAATCCATTGCCCTGACCCTCAGTTAACCAGATAATTATCAGAAAATCCTCCCTATGGGGTGCCTGGGTGGCGCAGTCGTTAAGCGCCTGCCCTCGGCTCAGGGCGTGATTCCGGCGTTCTGGGATCGAGTCCGACATCGGGCTCCTCCGCTGGGAGCCTGCTTCTTCCTCTCCCACTCCCCTGCTGTGTTCCCTCTCTCACTGGCTGTCTCTCTATCACATAAATAAATAAAATCTTTAAAAAAAAATCCTCCCTGGCATCCTGTTAGTAGGAAAAATACTTTCCTGAACATAACTCTCTTCTTATTATGTCAAGTAGAACGATTGCTTGAATATGTTTAGTATCAATTAAAGCCATAAATGCATATTCAGCGTAAAAGAGAAGCAATTTAAGAAAAGGCTGATCCCGAAACTCCAAAGTGGTTAAGCTCTTAAAATCTGTAGAAGAAAACAAAGGTGAGGCTGGATTTATAGTTTTGGTTGGGAAATCAAATCATAAGTTAAGGGTTACCATTAAAGTCAGCTGTGTTGATTTCTTGTGAGCTCAATCCTCCATGACTACTTCAACGAGCATTTATTGAGCACCTTCTAGGGACAACAGCTTGTACTAGGATACTTCCAAGATGATAAGATTCTTCATGAAGATTTGAGACATAGTGGTTAGACTTTGTTCACAGAAGTGAGGTATAAATAGTGTTTGAGCTTATATGTCAAGGCACCTGCCTACAGTTTGGTCCTCTTATCTGTAAATGTCCCTCTTGGAAGAAACAATGCTAATCAAAGCCCCCAAAACTTTGGACATTAACACTTTAAAACAAAGGGGGGGAGGGCTTTAACAACAAAAATTTTCCAACTCCAATCAAGAGATAAATAAAATAGAGGACATTATGCTAAGTGAAATAGGTCAGCCAGAGAAAGACAAATATCATACAATCTCACTTATAGGTAAAATCTAAAAACCAAAAAAGAAAAAAAAAATGAACTCAGATTAAAAAAAAAACGTGATTGGTGGTTTCAGGCAGTAGGAAGTGAGCAAAATGATTGAAGGTGGTCGAAAGCTACATTTCCAGTTCTAAAATAATTAAGTCATGGGGATGTCATACACAGCACGGAGACGATAGTTCATAACACTTATGTTGTATATTTGGAAACTGCTAAGAACGTAGATCTCAAAAATTCTCATCATGAGAAAAAAACCACATGATTGTATGGTAACAGATGCTAACCAAACTGATTGTGGTGATCATTTTGCAATACATGCACATATCAAATCATTGCACTGCTTACCCGAAACTAACATAACAGTATCCATTAATTATCTCACAAACAGGCAACAAAAATAAAAGATATTTAAGCTACCTTCTGAATCTTTTTAGCTGACAAAGACCCACGAGGGCAGCAATTCAAACTTGCACTTGGTTACGAGTGCTTTTTGGTCTTGTGTTAATGCTAGTCTTGAGTGTGAATGCGTGTATGTCACCGTTTGGAATGACTTGAATTTTCCTTAGCACTGAGCAGGTGAGCCTACTTACAAATGGCCATGGCATAGAAAGCACACGTGTGTGTAGACACACCTCACATGGGTTTATGACGGATATCCCAGGTTAAGCTGCTTCGGCTTTGCACAATAGGGAGACCTTTGGGGAGAAAGTGGATGGTGAACTCTTCTCAGCAATGGAAACACCACCATTCTGGGAGAACAACCAGTGTATCAAGGAAAGAGTCAGTTGCAATCAGGGAGGAACCAATGCAGCTGTAGTTGGCAGAGAGTATAATCGTGGGGAGGCTGGGAGCTTTGGCAGACCTTCAAATACTACAATTGGGGTTTTTGAGGTTAAAATTGATGGTAATGAGGAGCTATTGGATGATTTTGTAATGTGAGTGGGTTTACTTAGTGGAGTTGATGTAAATGGCCTCAGAGGGTGACAGTGATTATTTTTGTGCATTTGCTGTCCTTCTGACCCTCCAACAGTGGAAAGGCTCTGGAGGCCAACTGGCAGCTTGCAAATGGAAAGAGCTAAGGAGAAGCAAGTTATGGTGGCTGCCATTTTTCCATGGCTCTGGAGAGAATGATCCTCTGAGACACCTCCCCAATCAAGGTCCCTTGGAAAGATGTGACAAGAAGTGCTCAACGTGAGAACACGGGCGTGCAAGTTATTTATGGCGAGTCCCAGCTGCTGCCAGAATTCCCCTTCTTAAAATAACCAACAGGTGGGTGACCTGGCCTTTGCAAACATTGTGTCAAAGCATCTATAGGATACTTTGGGGCTTGCTTTCTCTTCTTGCTTAGATAGGGCCACATTTTTCTACTTATCGATTTACTTTAATTTTGGAATTCAGATGTCAAAGGAAACTGCTCGTGCAGTGCCGTTCACATAGACAGTTGATAAAAGCCTACTGATTGGTTAGCGGCTCTTGAAAGCACGTGTGTATGTATGTATATGTGTGCAGAGATTACGGTTTTGAAACAGTCATTGGTCTACATACATCAAGATAATCATCTATTTATCTTGTTCTCGTCGCTTATTGACTTTTTCCCTATAATGGGTGTGCCAAGTATTTGCTGCTCAGCTTTTTTTTTTTTTTAAGATTTTATTTATTTATTTGACAGAGACAGCCAGCGAGAGAGGGAACACAAGCAGGGGGAGTGGGAGAGGAAGAAGCAGGCTCCCAGCGGAGGAACCCGATGCGGGGCTCGATCCCAGAACGCCGGGATCACGCCCTGAGCCGAAGGCAGACGCTTAATGACTGTGCCACCCAGGCGCCCCTGCTGCTCAGCTTCTTAAGAGAATGAAAAAGTTCCCACATTTCTTCTCTGTCGGAGAAAACAAGGATGAATTTCCAGAAATCATTTGAATTAAAATCTATGTGCCTTGCACACGAGAAAGGAGAGTGGCACAGCACTCACGTTCCCTCCTCTGGCTGTACCGTTCACTATTGGAGCCAAAAGCTGGTGCTTGAGCTCAGGGCTGCTGGACCGGTCACCTCCCCCCGAGGTCTTCTGCATGCCCTCCTAAATGCAGAGCAACAGTGAAAGAGTTTGCCCCAGGCTCCAGTTCAACCAAAGGCTTTATCGACTCAGCTCAGGGCACTGTCTCTGGCCTCTGTGGCTCCACTGAAGACTCTAGCATTTGTTCCCCAGAGACGCCATTCAAATCTCAAGAGGTTCATAAAAACACAAAAATAACAATGTGTGGTAAGAAAACAGCTTCCCTGACTGGTTCCTCGGCATTCTTGCTTTGTGTTGAATTTGGATGCATTTGGTTGAATCAGGGACACTGCTCGACCATGAGAAAGGCAGAGTGAAGGAAATGGGATTTCCAGAGGCTGGGAGCAGAGGCTCTCCAGTAAGGGAGGCACCCACAAGTGAGTGATGAGCGATCTAAAGACGTGGTAGTAAATTTAAGGATGAATAAGGAAATCCTCTTTCCTCTGCAGAGGCAAGGAACCAGATCAGGCGATAAGAGAGCCTGGGGTCACTTTGGAGTATGAACAGCTTACAGACAAATGGTACAATCTGGGGATGATATCTAAGGTGAAGGAAAGAGAGAATCCCAGAGCTTGGGAATCAGAAAATTTGAATTCTGGTCTTGGGCTGCTTCCAGCCAGCTGTGGATTCTTGGCCAAAATATTTTATCCTATCTGAGCCTCAATATCCTCATTCTGGAGTATAGGCATGGGATCAAATGACTTCTAAAGTTCCTTTCATTTTTTATAATGATTTTTTATAATGAGAAGTTGTCATTTCGATTTGGCTGTAGGAGGGTTATGTCTTTTAAAGCTGCATAACAGGGAAGGCTTGCGTGATGAAGTGTGCTTATCTCTTTCAGAATTATTATCTCCTTCCATCTTTCCCATTACCCCACTCGGTGAGGTTCATTAAGTTTACCCTGTGCAATGGACCTAGGCATTCCAATCCTGATATGATAAGACATCTGATGGGGAGGGCTGGGCTTTGTTGAGCACCCCAGATAGGTTATCGGCCCATTCCTCAGGGCCTGTGGGATGACAACGGAGAATACATGGTTATGATTCACTTGAGCAAGGCCCTTCTATGATTTCCAAGAAAGGTTTACATGCAGCAATGATCAGAGGCCAAGAAAAAGTTTCCCTGAAAAAAAAAATGGGTGGGCAATGAAACTTAAGCTTGGAAATATTCAAGGAGAACTATCTGTTGGAACTTAGACTTGAAAAGATTAATTTAAATATTCAAAAAATGATTTGATGTAAAAGTGTAAGACGGATAAGGACCACAAAACTCACCTTCCTGCCTTGGGTTTTTGTTTTGTTTTGTTTTGTTTCGTTTGTTTTGTTTTGCAGAGGAAAAAGTTGGAGCTCGGAAAAGTTGAATGAACTCTCCAGAAAAACATACTTGGTTAAGCAGATCTGAGGCTTAATTTAGGGCATCTGACTTCCAATCCAGTACTTTTTTCTCCTTTCCCACCTAGTTTCTTCTGGACAGAACTGGCCATATTTGTAGATGATGACATCACTCTCCTAAGTAGTAGGCATCGGAACCTACGCACTGCTTCCGGAGTCTCCCAAGAAACCTGTCCCAAGATCTAGAAGCTTCCCACAGCACCCCAGGCTGCCCCATCAAAGCCCTCATCTCTATTCGGGTGTCTATTCCCAAGTCAGTTGAATGAGGGCCCAGCGCATGTTCCTCTTGTTTTCAGCTGCACTTCCAGTTTCTGCACATTGCCTGGCACTTAGTCAACACTCCATAAATATTTGTTGGATGAGTGATCAAAAGCTTGAAGAACTGAGTGATGAACGAATGAAGATGAACCCAAGATCTGTTCCACTAAAGTCATTCCTATGGTTTAAGAGCTGTTCCGTGTTCAAATGCAAAAAGCCCTGGGTGATAATGACATACGAAATCATTTGCACAGCATCTCAAATTGCTTTGAAGAGTCTTGAGATAAGAGAGCTTTAAGGGGAGATAAGGACAAGGGAGTCGGGTGGAAGACAGGTGGAGGGCTGTGCCATATTTGTGTTTGGTGGGGCAGAGTGGAGGGAGGTGGTTCTCACTAGTAATCCTACAGGAAGCGGTACCTAACTAATGCCTCAGTAATTCCCGCTTTGCCTAAGGCTGGTGTTGCTTGCTTGTCTGTCGTTCCACCATCCAGAATGGGTTTCTTCCTTGTGGATTATAATCATACAGGTACAAAAGCACTAAGGTTGTGTATATTTCTTTTTTTTTTTTAAGATTTTATTTATTTATTTATTTATTTGACAGAGAGAGAGACAGCCAGCGAGAGAGGGAACACCAGCAGGGGGAGTGGGAGAGGAAGAAGCAGGCTCATAGCGGAGGAGCCTGATGTGGGGCTCGATCCCATAACGCCGGGATCATACCCTGAGCCGAAGGCAGACGCTTAATGACTGTGCCACCCAGGCGCCCCAGGTTGTGTATATTTCTGCACTGGATATCAATTAGAATTTTCCGGAGAATCATCACATCTTTTGCCTTATTTAATCTCTTTATGCCTTTGAGAAACCCAGGGCAGATGACCTTGTCTCTATGACTGTCCAGAAAAAAATGAGGCAGGGAAAGCGATCTCCAGCCTGGCAACTCTGTGCTCTCACCACCGCGGTTTTCTCCTGTTGGTTAAGACCAGTGTTGAATTTCTGAAAATATTTTTACTTATTCTAGGCAAAAGTGTGTGGGAAATGGTCTTCATTTTTCTTAATGAGGGCATTGACAATCTTGCAAACACATCTTGCAGTCTAAACCATTGCTACTTTAATGGATAACTGTCAATCTGGCTGACAACAGGCCTTCTGGAATTCCCTAGAGAGGCTGAAAAGAAGAGGAAAAGAGGGAGAGCCACATATTAATTCTTGAAAGAATTCAATTATGAATGCTCCTTACTTGATATTTTCTACCTGAAATGAAACATTGTATCTTTACCAGGGAGATAAATAGTAAAAGAGTAACAGAACAGCCATGACAAATTTGTTGTGCGGTTTTATTATACTTCTGCAAGTCATTTCTTTCTCCTCTTTGTTCGCACTGACCTAGATATTTGTGACAGGTTTGTAGACTGCCATCATTTTATATAAACAAGTCGTTATTTTTAAATATTAACTCTAATGATCGCTTTACCACCAGCGAATCCCTCCTTCCCTCCAAATCATGCAATAGATGGAAGACAGAAAAGCCTAGAAGATGGACAGAGTTGGAAACAGCTTTTCCTTGAAAACTTCTTTGTCAAGATCAAAAATCAGAATCCAACCTTTTAAGGAACAGGCCCTGGATTTAATTTCCTTTCCTTTGTTCTTAGTTTTAATTTCCCCCCAAACTACACTTGATCTTCCAATGTTCTTCTTTCTTATTTAATGCCAATAATTTGCACTTCTGTCACCCCTTTCATCTGGGAAATCACAAGGCCATCTGAAACTTTCTCTGATGAACTTCAGAGGGGTGCGTAACAGGTAAGTCCTTTGATGACCTTCTTTTCAAAGTGTGTAGTGACAGCAGACTTTGCGGTAATATAAATGACTTCTGGAGTCTGGGCTTAGGTGATTCCAAATAGTCACTGGATTTGAGTTGTTGGGGTGGTCATGTGGGGTGCAGGGATAGTGGATACACTATGGGGGAGTTCATGAAATTTTAGGTGCCTGCAATGACACAACCCCCTCCTAAGGAAAAAAAAAATGGCCCTAAATCCTTTGTCTTGTCTTGGTAGTTCTGACTCGCACAGGAAGCTTGGCTTGGGGAGTAACATCAGTTATTGTGTTTATTCTGGACACAGCTGATTGGAATTGGATGAGAACAGGTGTCTTGGCTATGTCACTAGGCTTGAGAGATATCTGCCACTTTATAAATAGGTGGTTGGCATCAAGTAGCCAATAGAAGTATTTGACACTGAGATAATATAATCAGATTATTTTGCGCGGAAAGTTCAAGCTCAAGGTGAACAAAGAACTTGAGCTCAAATTCATTTTCTAGTAACCATGAGATATTATCTTGGTAGAATCTAAAATATGCCACAGAGCCCAGGATGAGAAGAACTAAAACTCAAATTGACAACACGATGGAAAATTATCCTTCTACCCCCCATTTCTATGGATGTTTTAAATAAATTTTCATGTTACACTGTTTTGTGATCTATGGGTACATTGTCCTCACAGCCTCAAAGAATTTGACTGGCAGGACTAGTTCTATTAAGAAAGAATGAAAGAATACAATACTTTCACAAATTCAGGCTAAATGGGTATAAACCCGGGGCAGCCTATGGGTAAACATTAGTTGGTCCATAGCTCTTAGAGATGAAAGCAAACTTGAAGAAATAAATTAGCAATGGGTATGATGTTGTCATATTATGCCTTTTGAAAGAACTAAAATGTTTATGAGATAGAAGGGTGAGTAATATAAACATCTCTCCTCTTCAACATGAAAAAATGATGTGTTCACTTCAAGAAGAAATAATATTGTATTGCAACCCTTTATCAATGGGGCAGGCGACTGGCATCTGTCCCCAGATCTATGACTGTCCTTGTCAAAGAACCTCTGATGAAGCAATCAGCCAACAGCAGAGCAGGAAATAAGATTAGAGAATTCTAGCTTTCAACTTCTCCTCTCACTTTCAGATAACTTCCTCTAATACCAATCTCTCAGAGCAAGAACATCCTAGGTTACTAATTGGTGTGAAGGGGAAAGAAATGATGGAGGCATCATTTTCCCCTCCCCAAGTGCAGATAATTTTTCATATTAGACAGCCAAGTTGTTTCATTTCAGTTGCTCTATGAAAGTTAAATTAAGAGAATGGAAACTCAGTGGCTGCTCTCTGTTCTATAGGGATCATAGGCAAGTGCTCGCTATAGAAGATCACATGTCTACTGTTCCCTAGTCACACAAGAACGCTCCAATGTCCCAGAGGGAAGGAGACTCAACAGAGGGCAATCTGTATGATTCCTAGTACCACATTCTGATGCTGGATCCTCATATTATTTCTTGGCCTTCAGGGGCCAAGATCTTGATTAACATGGCTGACTCATACTTCTGAGTCAATGACAGCACCTCCTTCAAGCAGGTGGGCTGGTATCATCCAGATGTTTTTGTTTTTTTTTTCTCCCCAGGAACAGTTACCAGAGCATGGCACGTGGTTCATCTTATGAGTCACCCCCCTTTACTCAGGGCTCAGTGGCTTCTACAGAGAACCTTGCCAGGCACTGGCTCTATGTGACCCCTCTGAGGAACACACCCTTCTCCCTGTTGGAGTTATCTATCTATCTATCTATCTATCTATCTATCTATCTATCTATCATCTATCTATCTATCATCTATCTATCATCTATCTATCTTTGCTAGATATCATGGGTACCCTGTTTCCAGGGAGCCGCAGTTAAAGGGGACTTTCTGGAATTTCTTTGAAATAGACCTGACCACAAAGGGCCGGTTCAGGTTTAGAGATGGACAAGAGTAATAACTTGGGCTTGGTTATGTGCCACCTTCTTTTCGATTTACTACTGAACCAGATAAAACAATGCAAAAGGAAACATACATGATTAATGATGCAGGGAGTGGACACAGCTCTTGCTGCTGCCTTGGGTTTTCACAGAGATCTCTGCAGTGATCAGCACAACCCCTGAGAAGTAAGGAAATTGTGGGATCAAGGATGCCAGAGCTGTGGACTCCTTAGACTGAAGCATGTAGCTAAAGCCACATCAGTACCCAAGGGTCTACCTATTACTATATAAGGATATATTCACAGCATCACAGAATCATACATTTTTAAGTTAGATTCTTAGTGTGTCATTGGGCTCCTGCAGTGCTGAAAGTAAAATACCCTAAATTCTTTTTTTGAGTACTAGTGTCTGACTTCCTGCCAAGGGAAAAACATAATACAAATTTTGGCTAAGCGTCAGAAGACATATGTTCTAGCCCTGGCTCTGCCCCTAAATAACCAGTTGTGCAACCTTACACAAATTACATAACCTCTCTGGATGCAGATTTTCTTATCTGTAAAGGGAGCATTAGGTGGGCTCTCTAATTCTTTGAGGCATGAACTTCTACGAGTCTGATCCAATGTCTCCCCCAGATGAATAAGTGGTAGGATTATAACTACAGACGTTTGGCCAGATGTAGGAAATGGATACCACACTTTTGAAATAAATTATAAAATTGACACAAAAACAAGCAGCAGAAGCAAGTGATAATGAATTTTAAGCATCAAAACATCAGCTCTAAATCTCATTCAGCAAAAAAGCAGAGCATCTGAGAAATTCTAGACTGACTGTCAATCACTTCATGTCCCAGAAAGTAAGGGGGGAGGGAATCCAGATCTTTTTTAGATTTAGGGAAATTTACCAGCAAAATGAACACAATAGAAACATTAAGAGAAAGTGAATTCTTAGTAATCATGGTGAGGAAGGTGAAATATGGTCAAGTGAAAGACAAATTTTAAAATGTCTAAGAAACATATTAAGATATATCAATCACATGAGATATTAAAGGGGGCTAACAGTTCAACAGTTTCAGGATATTGTAGGGTATTTCCCCCTGATCATGCAATCACAAATAGTCACCAAGTATTAAGAAAAGAAAGAGAGAAACGGCAAATGATTGTGACTATCTAGGCTATTCCCAGAATAATTCTAATTTAATAAAATATGCGTGACCCTGGAAATAGTAACATAAAATCCATAACTTATCCCCATTCTTGGTAAATGTCCAACTATCTGTCCAATTAGTTGAGGACAGTTATGTAAAGACAGTTACCTTAGAATCTTGTTTCTCACTCCCATTCCCTTCAATCAATTGCCTAGATCTTCCCATTCCTGAATTCCATTGCTAAATGTGTCTCACTTTTACCCCACTGCCAGTGTCTTAATTCAGCTTTTCACTACATGCCTCTTAGGTTTCTACAGGGGTCTCCTCACTTGTAGGCTTACACCATACCAAATCACCTTCTAGAGAGATCTATTTAACCCACAAATTTAATTATAGCACTTTCCTATTTGAAACTAGTCATCAGATCTCCACTGTGAACAGAAGAATTTCAAAGTCCAAAGCGTGGCATAAAAAAATTATTCTTTGGCTTTATTACTAAGCATGCTTATTCAAAATGGCCTTCCACTAAAGGTTCCAGTGCCTAATGCATAGTAGGTGTTTAATAGGTACATGTTGAATGGAGGAATGGATTTGTGTGAGAGTTTCAATATTTGAGCCAAGCAAAGAGCACATACAGCTGTCTTATGAGCAATAAGCAGGTCTACTGGCCTAGGGGAATAACGTCCCAGGAGATGGAGAAAGAATTTACGGAAGAGTAATTGGAACCCATCACCACGGTTCTTTGGGGATGGAGCATAGAAAAAATACAAGGATATCAGAGGAGATAAGTATTGTAGTTTTTAATATTGACTGCTTAGACTAATGTCAATTTCAGAAATAATTATAATTGGGGTATCTTGTGAAGATTTGGTAAAAGGAAGTGGTTTTCACCAGAAACTGCACTAATCTCACTTCTTGTTGGGCAGGTTAACTTCTTTGGTGAATGAGGAGAATGAGATAAGGAAACATGTAACTAGATTTTAGTGATGAATTTGACACAGTGTCCACTGCTCCTTCCTGAAGTGAGGTAGACACATAAAAGCAAGATGGCAGTACCATTAGACCAGTTATCTTGATGCCAGTTAGTTAAAATGAAAGTAGCTTCCTAGTGACCTTCTTTAGAATTTTGTCCTCAGCCCCATCCTATTCAATAGTTTATCCAAGACTTGAATGAAGAACCAGAAGGCACATTGGCTGAGTTCATGGATGACCTCTGTAATGTCAAAATATTTTATAAGCAAATATAAGGATTCTAAGAGGACTCAGCATTAGGAAAAAATGGGATTGATATTGTAAAATTAAATTTAACAAGAATGTAAGGATCTGTATCTTCTTCCACAATACCTTCTGTGTATCAGTTTGGGAAACTTGTGGTTGCCCATATAATCTGAATTAACGGACTGATCTAAGACTTCCTTAAAAGAAGTAAAGAATATAGAATGAAGGAAAAGATAGTCTCCTTTTCAGCATGCTGGTAGATCACACCTAGAATATTGCTTTTAGCTCAGGTTGACATCAGATGTTCAAGTTGAATAGAAGTGGAGGAGAGCAAGTGGAATATTTTTTCAATTTAACTTAATTTAATTTAAATTCAATTAGTTAACATATAGTGTATTATTAGTTTCAGAGGTAGAGTTCAGTGATTCATCAGTTGTATATAACAGCCAGTGCTCATTATATTACGTGCCCTCTTTAATGCCTGTTACCCAGTTACCCCATCCCCCTACTCCTTTCCCCTTCAGCAACCCTCAGTTTGTTTCATATGATTAGGAGTCTGTTATGGTTTGTTTTCCTCTCTGATTTCATCTTGTTTTATTTTTCCCTCTCTTCCTATATGTTCCTCTGTTTTGTTTCTTAAATTCCACATGTGAGTGAAATCATATGATAATTGTCTTTCTCTGATTGACTTATTTCGCTTAGTATAATACCCTCTAGTTCTATCCACATCATTGTAAATGGCAAGATTTCATTTTTTGGTGGCTGAGTAATAGTCCATTGTGTATATATACCACCTCTTTTTTAGCCATTCATCTGTTGATGGACATCTGGGCTCTTTCCATAGTTTGGTTATTCTGGACATTGCTGCTATAAACATTGGAGTACAGGTGTCTCTTCGGATCACTACATTTATATCTTTGGGTAATTATCTAATAGTGCAATTTCTGGGTCATAGGGTAGCTCTATTTTTAACTTCTTGAGGAACCTCCATTCTGTTTTCCGGAGTAGCTGTACTGGCTTGCATTCCCACCAGCAATGTAAGAGGGTTCCCCTTTCTCTGCATCCTCGCCAACATCTGTTGTTTCCTGACTTGTTAGTTTTAGGCATTCTGGCTGGTGTGAGGTGGTAGTTCATTGTGGTTTTGATTTGCATTTCCCTGATGCCGAGCGATGTTGAGCATTTTTTCATGTGACTATTGGCTATGTATGTCTTCTTTAGAGAAATGTCTGTTCGTGTCTTCTGCCCATTTCTTGACTGCATTATTTGTTCTTTGGGTGTTGAGTTTGAGAAGTTCTTTATAGATTTTGGATACTAACCCTTTATCTGATGTGGCATTTGCAAATATCTTCTCCCATTCTGTTGGTTGTCTTTTGGTTTTGTGAACTCTTTCCTTTGCTGTGCGGAAGCTTTTAATCTTGATGAAGTCCCAATAGTTCATGTTTGCCTTTGTTTCCCTGAGCAAGTGGAATATTTAAGGTGTTGTAACCACATGTGAAAAACAGCAGAAAAGTATCTGGGATGAACAGCCCATAGAAGAGATGGCCCAAGGGCCACGGCAGCCATCTTACACATTACACCAAGATCTTGCTTGGTCTGTGTCTGGTCTTACACGTAGAGCTGAGACCAGTACATGGACGCATTCACACTTCATTATAAACAAGGAGTTTATAATAATCACAGCAATGATTGGAAATCCACTTACCATATGTTGTTGATTCAATCTTTTGATAGGAGATTGGTTTGAATGAACTTCTAATGTGCCTTCTGACCGCCATTTAAAACATATACTGGTAGCCACCTATGGTAATTAAAAAAATAAAATGGCCAAAGACTTCTTCCATTCCCTTATGCATACTCCTTTGCAGTGTAAGTTGGTAGCATCTCCCATCAAGAGTTTATTTCTTAACGCCTTGAATCTGGGCTTGGCTATATGACTTCCTTTGACTAATGCAGAAACTTGACCAGGACTTTGATGTCAGAGTTTTCTCTATTGCTGACCCTAGAAACCCTGAAGCTGCCATGAGCATAGGCTACCTTGTTGGAGACACTTGAGCCAGTGTGTTTCTCTCAGGCTAGGTGACAATCAGCACCAATAGGCAAATATGTAGTGTGGCCATCCTAGACCAAGCAGCCCCTGATTATCTGCCCACTGACCACAGGTGAATGAGTGAGTTCAGACAATGTCTGCAGAACTGCTCTGCTAAGCCTAGTCCAAATTCCTTGTTTCAGAATTGTTAATGGATACATGTTTGTTGCTTTACGCCACTAAGCTTTGGGAGGGTTTAGGTCACAGCAAATGAGTGCATGAATGAAAACAATCACCAAAAACACGAGCACACGAAAATGTGCTACGCCTTTGCTTTCCTGCAAAAATGTTTTCCACTAACTATAGAGTCAGATTTCAACTTCTGATTATCAGATCTTCAGGTGGTATTATTATTATTCCTGATATTAATAACTCCACATTGCATAGCCCATTTTGGCTTAACAAACATTTTACATCCTTCCCATCATGTATTTATAGTCAATATTTCACACTCCAAATATTAAAGGTATGTAAAACAGATGTATTTGAGTGGGGGTTTGCACAGAGAACCCAGTTCTTTCTATTTTCCTGCTGCAGTGAGGAATGGGGGTGGAGGGGAGGGAGCAAGGCTGAAAGCTGAAGGCAAAGCCCCCCCCATCCCACCCCCACACCACCCTGCCAGGAAGGAAAGGGTTCTCAAACTGCTGGCGTTTGAAAGAACAATACCTAACACCCCATTTCCTCTATTTGTTTTCCTTGGTGCAAGAGAGCATCTCAAGGAAACATTCTTTATTTTTAGGAACACTTCTCGTTTTTCCTTCACTGGGCCTCATTTAAAGCCCCTATGTCTCTTATTGAAAGAAGCAACGTAACCTTTGCTGCTTCTTCATTTCCAGTTTCCTTTTGAATTTTGTATTTTCTGAGCCAGGAGAAAGAAAAGAATGCCCTTTCTCTTTCTAACAGACTAGGCTGGGCAGATGCCTGAAAATGGGGTCTTTGGATTTTATCAAAGCCTTGAACTTCTTCTGTTGGGCACACCCTCCTTTCATTTTGTGTCTGGCTTTCTTCTTTCCATTGCTTCTCATCTTCTTGGTCCTGCTATTAAAAAGGTGCTCACTCTCTTGGGTAATATATATATATATATATATATATCCCTTGTTCATCCTTTCTCTAAATAGTCACACATGGCCAAAGAAGGAACATTTAATCATGGTTCTTAGGTTGATGTGTTTTCTTCCAACTAAAGTTTTGGACAGGTGGTCCTTCCGGAAGCTCAGGAGCTGTACCTACTGCAGAACTCTAGGCCCTTGAAGACAACTGGCTAACTGATGAATGGATTGACTGGTAGATTTAGCAGATGGCATTATGGAAGTGTTATTGTAACACTAAGAGAACAATCCCATCACCCTACAAACTAAATAGTATCCATCCAGTAGTGGTGGTTTTTCAGGACTAGATGTTGTTAAAGAAACCATATACATATATATATACCAAATATATATGTAATTATATTATAATATATAATATGTGTGTATTACATATGTATATATAGTATATGTGTATATATGCACATACACCCACTTATTTATATATGTATATCTAAGCTATTTTCACTTAAATATTCCCTTTCTTTCTAGAAATTTTTCATATTTTAACACTCTTCATCACTGCTCCCTTCCCATCCCCTGCCCCACTCCTGCCATCCTCATCCCACCCCCCTACCCTCCACCACCACCACCTCCAGGAAAGATAAGTTCAGTCGATGTTAAAGTAACAGAAAACTCCTTTTATAGGCAACTTAAGCAACATTCCACTGTCCATACAGTAAACAGAAGTAGGAAATAGTGTTAGGCAACAGTCAAAAAAATGCAAATGCTTTTCTGGAAATTGTTCTATTTCAGTCTCCTAGTTAGACTAATTCCTTCATTCACCTTCCAAGCATTTGGCCCGAGATGATCTGTCAGGGCATAAGTTATGACCATTAAGCAAATTTATCCAGGCAAAATGTGCAGCAAAAGTGGTCTAACGTATTCTAAGTTTCAATGTCTCTTTTTTAAGGCGGCAGCAGCTCCTTTCAGCAAAAATAGAATGTAGGGAGTGCCAACTACAGCATCCTGCTGACTGAGTCATCTTTACAAATAGTTGTTCTATTTCCAAAGTAAG
Source organism: Ursus arctos (assembly GCF_023065955.2). Taxonomy (NCBI): domain Eukaryota; kingdom Metazoa; phylum Chordata; class Mammalia; order Carnivora; family Ursidae; genus Ursus; species Ursus arctos. Next base: position 15,906,684 of record NW_026622997.1, read on the forward strand.
AATGTATTTTTTCAATCATGCTTAGACATTATGTAGCATAAAGGCATGCGCAGAGAGATAAATGGCTGTGTTTGTGCTGTTAGTAAATCGAGGCTGAGATTAATAACCTGCTCAGAAAACTATTTCTTGTGCCCACACAGAGTTTTCTTTTGTGTATTTCAGTACTACTTTCTGATGATCCCAAGGCTTCACTATATTTATATAAAGATTCTTTGCCTTTTTTTCTAGAGCCTGAAATGTTTATGTTTTAACACATAATGTTCAAAAACTCCAGTGGGAAAAGTAGAATGTATCTGTTATGTATTTTCCAGAGTTATATACTAGAAACTTTTTCTACTGGATCAGTGTACAGCAGTAGTCTTCAGTGGCGGAGGGTGACACCCCCCTAACCCCAGGGGGCTTTTGGCAATGCCTGAAAGACATTTGTGGTTCTCACTACTGTCTTCTAGTATGTAAAGACCAGGGTTGTTGGAAAGCACCCTACAATGCCCAGGACAGCCCTCACAGCAAAAATTTATCTGGCCCCAAATGCCAACAGTGCCAAGGCTGCATGTGTTCATAATATACCAGGACATCTATGAGTGGCCTGTGGAATTCTTTTGTCCTAGTACAGTGGTCCCCCTTATCCGTGGTTTTGCTTTCTGCAGTCTCAGTTACCCGTGGTCAACGAGGGTCCAGAAGCTTGTGATCCTGCTGAGTACTGGCAGCAAGTCCGTAGTAGCCGAGGGCTACATCACAATGTTCATGTCATTCGCCTCACTTCCGCTCACCAGGGAAGCATTTTATCATCTCATGTCGACACAAGAAGAAGGGTGAGTACAGTATCAAATACAAGATACTTTGTCGGAGGGACTCCTGGGTGACTCAGTCATTAAGTGTCTGCCTTTGGCTCAGGTCATGATCCCAGGGGTCCTGGGATCCAGTCCCACATCAGGTCCTTGCTGGGCAGGAAGCCTGCTTCTCCCTCTGACTGCTGCTCCCCCTGCTTGTGCTCTCTCTCTCTTTCTCTAACAAACAACTAAAAAAAATCTTTTTTAAAAAAAGATATTTTGTCAGAAAGACAGAGACCACATTCGTATAACTTTTGTTACAATATATTGTTATAATTGCTCTATTTTATTATGAGTTATTGTTGCTCATCTCTTACTGCGTCTAACTGATAAATTAAACTTCATCATAGGTCTGCATGTACAGGAAAAAAACATAGCATGCATAAGGTTCCGTACTATCTGCAGTTTCCAGCATCTCCGTGGATAAAGGAGGGACCACTCTACACAGCCTCCCTTCTTTATGTGTCTAAACAATAAAGTGGTCCCATTAAGACCACTTAACACCAGTTGGAATGGGAGACTTTAGCTGCTACTACTTATGGCTTAAAAAGTTCAGTATGTTTAAGGGAATTTGGTGCTTTCCTTATTAGTCATGGCAACTTTTCTGATTGCCTATGGAGAAAAGAGGCAAGAAAATATTTCTTAATTTGATAGGATGGGAAAGAAATTTGTTATCTTTTAAAAAAATATTTATTATTTATGCTACCACTGATTTGCAACATGACCTTAGGGAACTCCCTGGCTTTAAAACATAGTGACTCATAAATTCTTGAAGTTCTGTCACATGTTGAGAGCACATGGTCTTGCCTCTATCAGTTTATTATTCCAATTCATTTTTTTAAATCACTATGATTCCTTGATAGATATAACATATATATTTAGCCTACCTTTTCTCTCCACCAACAAGAGGGCTTTTATTAGAGGATGAATCCTAAATCCTACAATTGCTTCCTCCAGCAAATCTTATTTCCACTACCTTTACATCCTTCTCACATTTAGGGCACCACAAAAGAAGTGATTTGCTTGAGGTATAGTCAGGAAGGGGTCCTATAAGGATGTAAATATTCATGAATCTTTCTTTCTTTTATATATATATATATATATATATATATATATATAGTAGACAGAACTTGCAAACATGAACTTATCTGTTAATCACCACTGTCATAAACACCAAAATTTCAAGATAGCAACGATTCAACTTTCCAAGTGTAAAATCAAAGTGTTTTATACTTTGTAACATGAGTAATCTTAATTAAGATCGTCAGGTGTATTTCAAGTCACTACAACCATAAGAGAGTGGAGAAACCAGGCAGTGACATGAGACAGATTGTTTTCTCTCTCTAAACTTTATTTGTAAACTGGAAATAATAATCATACTTTACAGAGTTGTTGCTAGTTAAAAAAAAAAGTTAGAAGTCTTCATATTGAAAACATCTGCTGAGGGTTAAGCAAATAGATGGCGGGGAAAAAAAAGACAAGAAAAGAACCACCAGTCCTGGACCCAAACTGATGAAATGCCAAAATTCCAAAGAATAAGTAGGAAATTCTAAAAACTTCCCAAGAGGAAAACTGACCATAGGCCAAGAGATTAAAAGCAAATTGGTTTCAGACTTTACATTAGCAACAGTATACTCTAGTGAGCTAAGTCTTTATTCTAATAGAAATGGACTTTGGTTCTTGAATTTTATACCCAGCCAAATAATCAGTAAAGCACAGGGTAAAATAAAAGCATTTCCTGACTTGCAATGATGCAAGAAGTACACTACTCAACAACCTATACGAAAATACTATCTGAGGGTTGCTCCAGAAAGAAAGGGATTTTCGAAATATAGTAACACAAGACAGAAGAAAGAAGAACAATGAAGTTTGACTTAGAAGAGATGAACAAGACTGGAGACAAATTGAAAAGCCTCAAATAGATATCACTTGGACATTCTCTTTGGAGCATTAAAGATTAGTAGCCCAGGATCACGTTACCCCTTCATGGATTCCTTTATGAATAACATTTATATAATCATAATAGTTAAATACTCTTTTAGAATAAATATCTAGGAACAAAGCATGCAAGTCCTCAATTGAATTTAAATGTTATAAACTTGGAAAAGAAAAGATTACATAACTAATCAAAAGATAGTCATGAAATAGTGCAGGTGACCAATATAGTATATTTTAGCAAAAGTCTGCATTTTTTTGTAATAGAAATCATTACTTTCTAAGATAGAAAATTCAAGAAGTACAGAACTACAGAACTTGATACAGATCCCCATTGCCCTATTACTCTTAAAATTTGGAGGCATTAAGCAATGCAATTTAATAAAACAAATTACAGGTAAGGATTGGAAAGGTGGTAGAAAAACTGTCACTCTTTGTAGATGTCATGTTTATGTAATTATAAAACACCGGAGAGTCTTCCGAAAAACGATTGCAAACAATAAATTAGTTCCATAATTAGTAGAATGTATCACAAGCCAATAGTCATAATAAAATGTAAAAATGCAATATTTACAAAAATTGCAGAAGATAAATTACCAAGAAGAAACTTAATGAGAAATATATATAACGTTTATGAGAAAACTCCCAAATTATTCTTCATGGATACAAAAGTAAAAGCAAATAAATGGAAAGACTTAATGTCTTACCAAGACTCAATATCATGAAGATGTGAATTCCACCAATGTTAGTTCACAAATATAACACGATCTAAATAAAAATACCAACTATCCAGGAAAACTTGATAAAGATGAGCAGTTATTCATGCTAAGTATTGAAATACACTATAAAACTTTAAAAATTAAAATAGTGTGGTAGTGTGGCATGAATACAGACAGACAAAAAGAAAAGAACAGAAACATATACATAGTTCAAAATATATCCTAAAATTAGTACACAGTCAAGATGGTATCTCAAAAGAACAGGGTAAGGGAAGACTTTCTTTTCTTTGTTTTTGTTTTGTTTTTTGAGTAGGCTCCACTCTAACATGCGGCTTGAACCCATGACCCTGAGATCAAGAGTCATATGTCTTACCGGCTGAGCCAGCCAGGTGCTCCTGGGAGAAGAGGAAGACTTTTTAACAGATGTTTCAGGGACAATTGAGTAACCATCTGAATGAGATAAAGAAGGATACATACCTGTCACTGCATTGTAGATAACTCCAAAAAGACCTAGGAGTAAACTGTTTTAAAAAAAATAAAAAGTATTCCATGCTTCATTGCTCGTGTATAACACCCAGTGCTCATTGCAATACATGCCCTCCTTACTACCCATCACCAGGCTAACCCACTACATCAAAAACTAATGAAGTACTGTATGGTAACTAACATAACATAATAAAAATAAAGAAATAAAAAATAAATAAAACTAACAAAAAATTTTAAAATTAAAATTAAAAAAATAAAAATTAAAAATTAAAAGTAGCAATTAAAGTACTAAAAGAAAACACAGACAATACTTTTTATAACCCTGGAACAAGCCCTTTCCAACTATGACTCAAAATCCAGGCGCACACACACACACACACACACACACACACACACACAAAAGATACATCATTTCGGCTATACAGAAATCAGTCCTTTTTCAGGGCACAACATCATAAGCAAAGTCACAGGACAAATTACAAACTGGGACAAATATTTCTAACTCATTTCACAGAGGAACAGCTCATCCCCCAAGTGTATAAGGAGTTCCTAGATGGTAGCAGGAAAACAGAAGGTAAAAAGTAGAAAAATGGGCAGAAGATATTAACAAGGTTCACAGAAAAACACAAACAGGTAGCCTTTAAACATGAAAAGTTGCTTAGCCTCACTAGTAATAAGAGAAATGAAATTTAAAACTGTGCTGTGTTACCAGGTTTTTTCCAGCAGATTAGCAAAAATCCAAAAGCCATGGTGAATACATGAAATGGCAGAAATGTAATCTGTGCTCATGGGGAATGGAAATTGGCACATCCCCCAGGGGAGTGATTTGGTAATATCTACCAAAATTAAAAATACACTTACTCTTTGATCCAGTAATCAAGTTCAAGGAATCTACCCTACACATACATCTCATATGTAAATGACTATATATTTACCAGTTTTTTTATTGCAACTTTTCTTTTATATAAAAAGAGTAAAACAATGTCACTCGGTGAAGCACTGGTTAAATAAAGTATAGCACAACCACTCAGTGGAATATTATAGAGCCAGTAAAAGAGAAATATAGAAAAAAGAATGAGGATGTTCGCCGGGTACTGATACAGAAATATCTTTAGAAAATATTAGTAGTGGATCAATCCAATACTCTATCTTTTGTATAAGAAAGGGGGAAAGGAGTACACATTTTTGTTTTTGTTCTATCTACATAAAGAATGATTAAAAACATAAAGAAAATAATGTAAGTGGCTATGTATATTCCTCCAACATTAAACATAAAATTACAATATTATCTAGAAATTCCACCTCTAGGTATATATCTAAAAGAATTAAAAGCAAGAATTTGAACACGTATTTGACTTTTTTTAACTTATTTTTTAAGTAATCTCTATGCCCAATATGGGGCTCAAACTCATGACCCTGAGATCAAGAGTCACATGCTCCATTGACTGAGCCAGCCAGGCACCTCACGAACAGGTGTTTGTACACAAAGGTTAATACCAGCATTATTCATAATAGCCAAGAGGTGGAAACAATCCAAACGTCCGTTGACAGATATGTATAAACAAGATGTGAGGATATACATATCATGGAACCTTACTCAGTCTTAAAAATAAATGGAATTCTGACACATTCATGCTACAACATGGATAAATGGAGACCCTATGCTAAGTGAGGTAAGCCAGACACAAAGGGAGAAGTGTAGTATGATTCCACTCATACGAGGTTCCTAGAGTAATCAAATTCATAAAGGGAGAGAGCAGAATGGAGGTTCCCAGGACTGAGGGAGAGGGCACAATGGAAGTTATTATTTAATGGGTACAGGCTTTCAGTTGGGGATGATGAGAAAGTTCTAGAGACAGATGGCAGTGATGATTCTACAACAACCTGAATGCACTTAATGTCACTGAGCTGTATGTTTACCATGGTTAAAATGGTAAATTTTATGTTCGGAATACTGACCACAGTAAAGAGATCTAGCTCCCTTTAGAGTCAGGGGATAGGGGAGAAGATGAAGGGCTAGGAGGGACACTACTTAAAGTATACCATTTGAACTACCTCTTACCTAATTACCTGATAAGATCAATAAACACATTCTATGAAAGGCCCAGGGTTTCTTCTTGGATCGCTTCTGTAATTTGATTTTTTTCTATATGCCAATATTATTTTATTTTGTTTCAATATTTTAAAGACACCTTTGTCGATAGTGGATTGATTAAGCATCCACACACCAGAATATTAAACAGCAATGGTGAAGAATAAGGCAGATCTATATTTCCCTCTCTTTGATTTATAGACTCACAGGTTCTGACCTCCAGAGAATCTGTGCTCTCAACTCTGATCCTCATGGAGTTGGTTAATGAAAATGCACTGTGCCTGCCCTACAGTCTTAGCCATTTATCTGGGGGGAAGATGAGGCAGGGGACAGCTAACATTGTATGTATGCCTCATGCTCCAAGATTACTTGTCAGAGCAAACCCTGCCTTGGGCATGATGGGGTCCTTGCTTGGCCATTAACAAATCAATCCTTTGTATTATCTGGCTGTCTTCTCTTTTGTGGGTACCTCCCATGGCAGGGAAGCTGAAAGGCAGAGGGACTGGCAGTAGGAACAGGGTTCCAAATTTCACCTGTATGCATCCCTATCCAGAGCTACCCTGAACAACAGTAGGACACCCCACAATTATGATACCCATTCCACTAGCCAACATCTCCACTGGCCAGAAAGTACTTCCTTATGTTGAGCAGAAATTTGTCCCCATTAATTCTACCCATTGGTCCTGTTTTTACTTTCTGGAACCAGAAAACAGAAATACAATTCCTCTTCTGTATGATATCACTTCTGATATTTAAAAACCATGAATATATCCCTCCCAAAAAAGTGTCTCTTTCCCAGGCCCTGAAGGTCCTTTGTGGAAGCATACCTTTTCAGCAGCTAAAATTCCAGTAACTCCAGCACCATTTTGCATTCCCACCAACAGTACAAGCTCTTCTTTCTCAGCATTCATTTTATCTGCAGTCCATTTCTATGGATATACTTTTGATTATATTCCCACCTCTCCACCTACCTCTTACAAATATCTTTTTTCTCCTTTAAGAATCAAATGAAACACACCTGTGTAGAAGTTGGTGTGGTAGGTAGTCTTTAAAATGATTCCCAATGGTCCTCCTGCTCTGTGTAATCTCCTCCATTTGAAGGGCTGGACCTAGTGACTTGCATCCAATGAACAGAATACAGCAAGAGCGATGGGATACACTTCTGAGATTAGGTTACGAAAACTGTGACGTGACTTCCGTTTCGCTGACTTTTTCTTTCCGATTCTTCCTGCTTGCTCTGCTGAATCCAGCGCCCACTTGAGAGGTTCTGATGGAGAGACCCCCATGCCAAGAACCGAGGACACCTCCAGCCAAAAGACAGCAAGGAGCTGAATCCTTCCAACAATCATGTGAATGACCTTGAAAGCAAATCTTCCCATAGTCAAGCCTTGACTCGCAGTCCCAGATGACCCCTTGATTGCAGCCTTCTAAGAAACCTGAAGCAGAGGACCCACCTAAGCTATGGACTAGGACTTTCTGCCCCCAAAACTGAGATAATAAATGTTATTCCTAAATCACTAAATTTGTGGTAATTTGATATGCAGCAATAGATTACTGACACCGCCACAGAGGAGGGCAAATGCTAAAGAGAACTAACCTTGACCCACTTGAGCATTTCGATTCCTACACATAACCAGTCAAATGAAATTCTCCCGAGTCTGTCATCAGGATTATATTTTCCTATCACATTGAAATTAGCTCCATGAAACTTATGGCAAATATGATAGCTACTTTAGATTATCTTAATGTCACTATTTTAAGTAAAGGCAAGAATTCTACTTACTGGTATTGTTTAACTGTTTTCCAGAGAACAGGGCCTAAATAAGTACTTAGAGGTTTTCTCTGAAGAACACAGTATTGTGTTGGTAGTAAGCCATTGCAGACTGAGATAGCAATTTTAAATTACTTTTAAATAAAGTAGCATTGCTTTGGTGTCATTATGAAAAATAAGTTAGTGTTAGAGTAATTTGTATTACGACCAAAAAATGGAGGAAAAAAAAAAAGCAGAGAAAAGTCAGAGCCATTACAGATTATGATGGTGTTGACCCTGAAAACCAGATATATTTCATTCATCCATGACTACATCACCCTTACAAGAGTCCTTCTGACTGATTTTTTAGCCTGTTTATGTGTGATTATCTCCAGTAAATCACAACTCGGCTCTTCATTATATTTAGTGAATCTATTTCTTCCTTCACATAAGGAAAATTTTTCTAAGGGTCAAGATCTCTGTGGAAAAATTTCATTTCATAAAGACTAGGATGAAAAGCAGACTAATACTATCCAGTCTTTCACAGATGACTTGTGTCTTTTTCTTTTTAATTATTTTATTTTTACTTGTGGTAAACATCAAATAAAATAAAATTTGTCATCATAACCATTTGTAAGTGTACACTGTGTTAAGTATATTCAACTTGTTGTACGGAAGATCTCCAGAACTTTTTCATCCGGCAAAATGGACACTCCATTGAATAACGCTCCATTTTTCCCTACTCCCCAACCCTGGCAACCACCATTCTACTTTCTGCTCCAACGAATTTGACTCTTTTAGATACCTTATTTAAATGGAATAGGACAGTATTTGTCTTTCTGTAACTGGATTATTTCACTTAGCATCACGTCCTCAAGGTTCATCCATGTTGTAGTATATGACAGGATTTCCTTCTTTTTTAAGGCTGAATAGTATTCCATTGTGTGTATATATCACATTTTGCTTATCCATTTATCCATCAATGGACACTCAAATCATTTCCACCTCTTGCATATTGTAAATAATGCTGCAATAAAAATGGGTGTGTAAATTTCTCTTCAAGATCCTACTTTCAATTCCTTTATTATATACCCAGAAATGAGATTGCTGGGTTATATGGTAATTCTATGTTTCATTTTTTTGAACAGCTTCCATACTGTTTTCCACAATGACTGCACCATTTTGCATTCCCACCAACAGTACACAAGGATTCTAATATCTCCATAACCTCTCGCACCCTTGTGATTTTGTTTGGTTTTTTTAAATAAAATCTTCTTGATGGGTGTGAGGTGGCACATCATTGCGGTTTCATTTGCATTTCTCTAATGATTAGTGATGCTGAACATCTTTTTATATGCTTGAGGATCATTTGAATATCTTCTTTGGAGAAATGTCTATTCAAGTTCTTGACCCAATTTTTAATCAGGTTATTTTTTTGATGTTGTTCAGTTGCAGGAATTCCATATGTGTTCTGGATATTAACTATCAGGTATTTGAAGATTTGCAAATATTTTCTCCTACTTTGTAGATTGTCTTTCACTCTGTTAACTATTTCCTTCGATGTGCAGATTTCTTGGATATGAAACTGAAAGCCCAGCAACAAAGCATAAATAGACAAATGGGACTACAGATGACTTTTTTTTTTTAAACAACGTCTGTCTCATCATCAACCTGTGCAAACCATCTATCAGTCTCTCTATCCATCTACTCTCTCTTTCTCTCTCACCCACACTCATCCGTGGTTAGCATGGTGATGACATTCTCTAGCTTCTAAACAGCCAGCTGATTTAGAACTCCCTTTCTTCACTGCTATCATCTGAGAAATTGGGGTTCTCAAGGGTCAGCTCTGGAGACCATTCTTAAAGAGTTGCCTGGTTCTTGTTATCTTTGCTTAAGCTATTGTGTCCATTCCATGCATCCAGAATTATTTTCTCTCATCCAGTGCCACAAAACTGTTCACAATTGTTTGACCTGCAACAACTAATATATATTACTCTGCTTGGAGTACAAAACCCTTTCTTATTTTATGGGTTTCAAGAGACACATTCATTTAATATTAATATTTATGATGGAGTCAAAAAACAGCAAAGGGAATTTTTAGTTCTTCTTAAACTTTTTCCGTTAGAGCATTGGTTGCAGCAGATTTTCATTAGCATTTAATCTCTTTTTAAAAGTTCTATTCCAAAATGAATTATCTCTTTTATGATATTTATCTAAATTTATCGAGTACACCAAAATAGGTAACTTCAGCGACGAATGTTGTGTTCCAGTTGCCGAATCTTGATGTTTAGCCATTCGTTATTACGTAGAGTAGCCCATCAAGGGATCTACCAGGATCTTCTCAGGAGGTACAGTGCCGACACACTGAGCACTTTCTTCCCCCCTCTCTTTCTTTATAACTCCCTTACCCAGAAACTTCCTGTGAATTCAGTCCCACTCCTTACATTAATAGGGCTAAAGACTACAAACAGAAGCTTATACACAGTATGACTAAATACTTAAAAGTATAAATCAAGCTAGAAAGCTACTACCAGGGGCGCCTGGGTGGCACAGCGGTTAAGCGTCTGTCTTCGGCTCAGGGCGTGATCCCGGCGTTATGGGATCGAGCCCCACATCGGGCTCCTCTGCTATGAGCCTGCTTCTTCCTCTCCCACTCCCCCTGCTTGGGTTCCCTCTCTCGCTGGCTGTCTCTGTTGAATAAATAAATAAAATCTTTAAAAAAAAAAAAAAAAAGAAAGAAAGCTACTACCTAAAATGTGTCCACCATCCAATCATCTTTATCTGCACATTTTGTATTTGCTCATTTGCCTACCACCTAAAATTTATTTGTAGCCCCAAATCAATGTTTGAGGTGCTTTCACAGCCATTTGTGGACATGCACAGAGAGGCAAAAGATGTGAGTTGCCTGACATGCATGTTCCCAGATGAGACTGAACAAGGCAATTCTCCACCATCTTATTTCAGCTCTCAAAGGACAAGTGCCTTTTTCGAGGTCTTCTTAGAGCCATGTTTTTCACATTTTTGTACTCTTTGTTGGTGATTTCACTGCTCAAAATGGCTTCAGCATAATGCTGAAGTGCTGTCGAGTGCTACTAAGTGCAAGAAAGCTATGATGTGTCTTAAAAACGTGTTAGATGAGCTTCTTTCAGGCACGAGTCATAGTGCTGTTGGCCATAGTTCAATGTTAATGAATCAACAATATACATTAAATAAGGTGTCCTTCAACAGAAACACATGTAAAACAAGATTATATGTTGTTTGGTTGACAAAACTGTTGTGACCAGAGGATGGCAGGAACCTAACATTCTGTTTCTCCAGGGGCAATAATTCAGCACTTGATGATTCAGTGAACTTTACAAAACTATCCCAAAAAATAAGAATCGACTGTACTAGCCTTATACCTTAATAAATATACATTCATAATGACAAAGTAAAACAAGATGGGAAAAACTATCGTTTTTGGATGACTAAAAATTTTTACCTAAAATATCAAAAGAAATATCAAAGAAAATGAAATTCAGATTTTCATGAATGTCTTGGTGTTCTATAGATAGGTTGGTAATGGTTGTATGAACAATAAAGACATACATATTTGATGCATTATTATACACATTTTCTGTGTATTTTCTTTATCTTGCCTTCATTTCACCAGACACTAATAATGTTGTTATAATAAAAATTTCATATAATTTATTTTATGCCCGGGACTAAGTCAAAGGGTTAAAAATGTAATTGTGTGCAATATGTGCAAACTATCAGTACATTTTTATCTAAAAGCAAATTGAAATAAATGCTTCAATTGAAAAATTAAAATTATTTTCATACATTTTTAAGTTATTTTTCTTCTAAATTATTTTTGACTATCAAAATTAAAAGAAAAATAGAAGCTATGATTTATGAAACCAACATGTATGATACAATTATTTAAGTAGAAATTATGATGAGTCAACATCAAATTGTTAGATAAAAATTATTTTAAATTGACCTTTTAAATTTATTAAACGTTTTTATAAAAACTATTCATAATTGTAGCTTTTAATATCCATCTAGTGGCCAACATAAATAATTGATAGCACCCAGGTTCCTCTACAGCTATATGTAAATTTAAAATAATATGAATTGTTTAGCATAGCAAAAATGTCTCTTAGCCATTATGTGCTATTGTTGAAAAGACTTTGCTAATTCCTGAGTACCTCTACCACCACGAACTGAAACAGCAGTGTCAGTCGTGAAAAGGGATAGTGGGGGTTGTCGGTGGCAGATCGGAGCACTGGATCTGAGCGAGCCAGTAAGAGAAGCCCCTTTGAGGAGGAAAGTCGCTGTACCCATTCTTGATCTAACTGCAGCGTGGTGTTCCTTGATTCCTGAGCTGGCCAGCTGCAAGGACACCGGAGGGATGTGAGCCTGGTGCCCTGCATCGAGAGCCCCTGCCTGGTTAGACTTCAGCCCGGGTCTGAATTAAACCTTTTCTCCTGCTCCTGGTCTCCTTACAGTACAGCAGAGATGCTCACTGCCTTGAGTACAGAATATCGCAAGGTAATATCGCGAGATGTTTGATTTTGTCCTTACGACTCTCCCAGCGCGTCTAACCACTGATCAATTCCCGCTCGGCCGACCGACCAAGATCTCTTGCCTCTTGCAACCTTCTCCCGACTTCAAGCAACACCTTTCTTTTTGTACCTGATTTTCATGTTCCTTCCACCTTGGACAACCAATTCAAATTTTCTAAATCAAGTTTCTAAATGTAAGAGCACGTCCTCTGTCCTAGGGCCAATCATGTTAATGACAGCAGGAATGACAACAATACGAGCTAGCATTTATCAAGTGCTTACTAAGATCCAGGCATGGTTCCAAGCATGGAATGTATGAACTTTCCGTGGATGAACTAATTTGTCCTCACAGCAGCCGGTGCTGTGGGTACAGCTTTACCAGAGTGGAAACCCAGGCAAAGAGAAGTTAAGTAAATTGCCAAAGTAAGGGTATGCAGGGAGTTTGACTGTAGTCCAAATTCTTTCCCCATTCACTACATGATACTACAAGAGATGGAGGAACGGTTCTTCTCACGGGCTACCAGGAGGTCTGCTTGGATTAATTTACAGGAAAAGTCGATTTTCTTGCAAATTGGTTGAAAGTGATATTTACAAGGAAAAGCATCTTATATGTTCACTTACTGCTTTTCCTTCTCAGAGATGGTTATCACTGATGCCATTAACACCAGGACTGCCTAATATCTGCCTCCCTTGTTAACACTTTTCCCAGAGGGCCTCATATAGATGAATGGACAGAGAAAAGTCCAAAAGACAGAGAAGAATCCATGCAATCACTTGTCAAAAATCTGCAAAGAACTTATAAACCTCGGGGATATGTTTGCAATGCCCCCCAGTGTCACAGCCACAGAGCAGGAAACAGTTAAATCACTCCCCCCCCAAGGTCACCTTGAATGTCAATGGCAGAGCTGGGCATGGAGCCCAGGCCTCTGGCTCCTGTCTCTGAGTTTCAGGAAGCAAACCGCATTCTGACATTTAATGGGTGAGACATTTTGTTTGTGTTAAAGCATTCCCTTGCAATATTTGCAACCCAAACACTATAGCACGGAGCCAGTGCCTGAGAAACTGGGAAGAAAATCCAACCCAAAGCCGAAGTGCCAGTCCCAGATGCAGGAAGTAGAGAGCTAAATCCAGCCAGGTTCAATAAATGATGGCATAAAAAATCATCTTTAAGGTTTTCTCCACCTAATCGCCAACATTAACACAGGTCAAATAATACTACAATAGACGTCATCATTATAATAAGATCCTCCACCTTCAGCTGACGGTACTCTTATTTCAAGCAATATTTGATGCAACCAAATTCCAGGACATTCTCTGAGAATTTGCTGCAATGGAATTTGGCCTGTACTCTAATGGGGTACCATCATACATCTTAAAGAGTTGAGGGCATACAACAGAAAGAGGACCTTCTATTAATAGGAGGGAGAACTGCATGGTCCATCTCCCAGAAGCCAGCTAGCTGCGCCAAGTGCAGAGCAAGAGAACGGTCATGAAGAATTGATATTTTAAGCCTGGGGCATCTGATTCAGCTTCTCTAGTACTATAGAAGGGTCTACATCCTACCGTTTTGGGTGGAAAAACAAACTGAAAAAAAAAATGACAAACCTTAAAAAGCAGTATAATATCCCCTTGTATGGACAGCTTCCCCGTCTTCACTTTGGAAGATGATCCTGATGATCCAGTTTTCAGAAGAGCTTCTTCCAGTGCTCCCACGCCCCAACGCTGGCCAAGTGGTCGGTTCTCTTTGCCAGCACAGAAAGGGTTCTTTTGTGCCCCATCAAGACCGTGCGAAGATAATGGACATAAACTGGAGGCTTTGGTCGCTCGTGTTAGAGTCACTGTTGCTTTCCTCTGCTCTCACATGGACGCTCGGCCAGGTTCCTGACTTCTTGTATGCCAGGGACTTTGGCTGGGTTCTTCATCACTGCCAGACTGTCCTTTGGGCCCCAGGATATGCCTCCTCTGGTCTGTGAAAACTGCCATTATTTCCTCAATTCCTGAAAGACTCGTATGGACTTTCTCACTCATCTGGATTAGAGTAAATGCAGCTTAAATATGTGAAGTCCCAGACCGGGTCACTCCTGGTTGATCATGTCCACCATTTAACTCAGTAATGTGAACCAGGAACACTCACACAAGGACATGCCTAAAAACTCGGCAGTGCACTCAGCAATCCTTTTCCAATGCGTGATGCTCATTCTACACCAGATTTGTCTGCCCAATGCCACAGCGAGCATCAATTTGTGCCCCATTTAATTGAAGTTGGGCTTTAGGCTATCCCTCTAGGACTTTTAGAGTCCTTCTAGAGGTTGTTTCAGTGGTCTTCCTTGGATCATTCTAATGTGATTCTCTGTGTACTTTCTATACCCATATCCACACCCACACAGAGGTCAGTTTGTAAGTCTCCAGAAGAACAAAACTCACTTGGTTTTCTACTCACGACACAGCCTGGACAATTTACTACTCAAAAGTAGCAGAATTAGGTAATAGCTTTCTATTTCAGATTAGCCATGGGACTGTCATCTCCTATTCAATAAGATACCCAAACTTCATTCTGAAAATCTTTCCTGGTTTCTTTTTTCCTCTTCTCTTTATTTTTTTCCTTCCTTCCTTCCTTCCTTCTTCCTTCCTTCCTTTCTTTCTTTCTCTTTCTTTCTTTCACTTTTTAATTCTTCCTTTCTTCCTTCCTTCTCCCTCTCTCCCTCATCCCCTTCCTTTCTTCCTTCTTTCCTTCTTCTTCCCAAATTGAATGACAACCATGAGTCAGACACTGAGAAAGCAGTCAATTACAATACCAGGCAATGCCTGCTATGCTAAGAATAAGCACACAGCTGTATTTGAAAGCCTCTTCATACCTTTTAAGATAAAAAAATACAAATATTCTATGCTATAAAATGCTACTTTATAACAAAGTGTAACTACCTGTTGAAATCATCATAAATAATTTATTATCTTAAATGATTTATATTCCCCATTACATACCTCTATGAGCACAGGCTGATTGAATTAAAAGCTGTCATACCTCATGCCAATCTATTACTTAGGTAACAACTAAAAGTAATATACTTAGGTACTATATACACGTGTGTGTGTCCTAATATTTCTGTAATCATGTCCACACATCTATACCCATGTCTCTATATATACACACACGTATGCATGTTTACCCTAATATTTAGAAAGAAATCAAAGTATCTTCACACACACATATAAGGATGATCTTAAGTAGGTAAGTATATAATATTTCTTTGAAGGGCACTATCATGGTCTCAGGAATCATTGAAATGATTCATTTGATAATAATATGCTATTTGTTAGTGGTTCATCATTCTGAGAGCACATCCAAAGTGTACTTGCAGGCAATCAGACATTCTGGATGACTCTCTCAAGGTCTTCTCGTGGTATATGAGGACATCTTCTGAATGGTGGAATCTGAGTCTTGGTCTTCCGTACTTGGAATCAAAATTCTAATATAGGGGCGCCTGGGTGGCACAGCGGTTAAAGCGTCTGCCTTCGGCTCAGGGCGTGATCCCAGTGTTCTGGGATCGAGCCCCACATCAGGCTCCTCCACTATGGGCCTGCTTCTTCCTCTCCCACTCTCCCTGTTTGTGTTCCCTCTCTCGCTGGCTGTCTCTATCTCTGTCAAATGAATAAATAAACTCTTTAAAAAAAAATTCTAATATAGAATGTATAGAACTAGAAAAAGAATTTATATACATCTATATAACTTAAAATTTATTTATATTTGTGTTTATACATATATTTGTGAGTGCTTTGTGACTTCTATTATTGCTATTGCTCGTTTTGTTTTAAATAAAGTTCACTCATGAGGTATGGAGCTACATGTAATAGAAATGATTGATTGACCTAAATGACATTGTAACTTTCAGCCGAAAGGCAATCCTTACATTTTCCAAACTCACTAATCTGATTTTCTTCAATGTTCTCTTCCTTCTTTGGATGTTAAGCTGCCTCTCTGCTAATAATAGCAAAATGAAATTTTTCTCCATAAATACATTATTTTAAAAATCTAAACATCCAGCCAACGTTGAGAATATTTAACCAGTCTCTCCAAAATGTACTTAAAATAATAAGTTTTACCAATCTAGTCATTTTGATACTTCATGATATCTGATTTTATATTTCATAAAATAAATGAAATTATCTGAAATGTTCTTGAAGGAGAAAAGTTTAAAAGAATTTGGAGAGAAATGTAGTACTTTCTGTAAAAGGCACTTATGAGAAGTATTTCTTTTTTATTTTTGTAAAGGTTATATATACACACTCAAAGAGTAATACGTTTTATAATGAACACCACTCTTCCCCAAACCCCAAGAGACGACACTTTCAACTTCTTCATTGTATCTCTGGTATTTACATTCATATTGCTAAATAACATACTTTCTCTGAGATTTCTCCATTTACCAATTTTAGAATTATTTATTGACTTTCTCAGGATTAGCTCTCTTATGTCAATATCACCTTTTCCTCCTATCTCACCTTCCCCAAAATGATAAAATGTTTAATCAATATTCAGCATTTATATTATTTTGATTATACAAATACTGTTAATTTCTGAGCCAAGATTATGTTTCCTTTCTCAGAAAATGACAGTGATAAACTCACTTTTTTATTGGTTGGTTTTCTAGGTGCCAAATTCCTTGCCAATCCTCCAACAGATTCAACCATTTGTTTATTCATTCATTCAACGAAATACTGAGTAATGGCTGGGTGTTGGGCACCATTCTAGTTCCTACAGACTCAGTGGTGGACAAAACAAACAAAAATCCCTGCTTTTTGACAACTTAATTTCTAGTGAGGGAAAGGTAAACAATTTAAAGGAGACATGGTGACTAAGTTTCACATTGTTTTAGAATATAGAATGTGCTCTGGGGAAAAATTAGAGCACGTCATAGAGAGGAGTGCGATCAATTTCATTTTCAGTAGGAGGGGGGAAGTGGAATTGCTGGGGGACGTTCTGTAATTTGAAATAGGTGGGCAGAATAGCCCTTGCTGAGGTTACATTGGGGCAAAGAATTGAAGGAAGTGAAAAAATGAGCCAGCAAAGTAGAGAGGGCTGCGAGGGATATTCCACACAGAGGCAACAGCAGGGAAAACTTAAACCCAGGGGAAGGGACGCGCCTGGGGTATTGAAGGACCCAGAAGGGTGCTATGATTGCCAGGACAGAGTGGACAAGGAAGAATGTGAGGGGAGGTCACTACTCCATTTGTAGTCTTTATAAGGACTTTGTTTTTTTATGCTAAAGTTCTGTTTTAGCGTCAAAAGTTATTTCATCTGAAGGCAATATTAACTGACTTTTTATCTAACAGTACAGCTACTGCAGGTAGGTCCACATATTCAATGGATCCAACAAATAGATAATCCCTAGTCTATATTACAAGTGGCCAAAGACCCAAAAGTTCTGTTTAAGCCACACCAGAGGCCGTGAGCTCAGTAGACAGGAATGCTGATTCATTCAGCCATGCGTGTCTTTGGGGGCTTGGGTGGGTAGTCTCAGTTATAATGTTCCTTGGGTAGAGTCTCCAGTCACAACATCACATATGTCATTTCTCTCGTCTTTCTAAACAAGGCCATCCTGATATATACAGAGTTATTTCCCCCTCGGCACAGACCCTGAACTTTACCCTTCTTAATGGAAGCTCTTTTTGTACCAAAACTCAAATGATACCCCTTAAGGTGCAAAACAGATGAAATCTATTTCAGACCGTCCGCTAGAACAAAACAAAAGTGATCTCTCTTGGTGAGATAAACATTTCTCCATCTCCTTTGCTTTAATTAGTGCAGCTAAATATATTCAAAGCTGCTTATACAGGATATAGGGTCAGTATTACATAAATAAAACAGTCCTAAGAAATGAACACGACAGCCGAGAATTAGCCTCCTAGCTTCTCAATGTTTCTGTTAATCCAACAAGGAATCTTTGCAGAGTATTGTCAGAAAAATGCCAAGACTCCATTCAATGCTACCTTTGCAGGCGTCACTACAGTTAACCTCTGTAATACTGTGATGGCACCGGGTTTGTCAATCATTTACTCCAGCTTCCGGAAGATCAACAGGAGTTGGTTTTGCAACAGTCTAAGTATGCAACAAGGTGGGGTTGGAGTTGGTGGCAGAACAGGACTCAGTCCTTGCTCTGCTAATAAATGGAACACATCCAGGGGGCGCCTGGGTGGCTCAGTCGTTAAGTGTCTGCCTTTGGCTCAGGGCGTGATCCCAGCGTTCTGGGATCAAGCCCCACATCAGGCTCTTCTGCTGGGAGCCTGCTTCTTCCTCTCCCACTCCCCCGCTTGTGTTCCCTCTCTTGCTGGCTGTCTCTCTCTGTCAAATAAATAAATAAAATCTTAAAAAAAAAAAAATAGAATACATCTTCCCCCCCGAGAAAAGACGGTATGGTTGACCACCCTCCCTCCAAGCCCACAAAAATATGGCCCAATGATTTGTCTGGGATACTCCAAAGTTCTACCCATACATTTTCAGGGCGGGTTTTAGACTTTAAGATGTCGAAATAGTTAGGTCTTGAATAATCCTGGGAGAGAGGTTATTTGTAAGGCGAGTCTCAGAAAGGACATATTTGGAAACAGAACAGAATGGCGATTAATATCCAAGAGACTGCCTCCAATCCTTCTCTGGGCAGCATAGATGTTAGTGTAAGGCAGGCTCTCGTCTTGGCCCCTGTCCAAGGGGTTCATTCTTGGGAATCCTGGGAAAGACCTTGTTATGACAAAGTTATCACAGAGCAGAGACCTCACTAGGAAGGCTGAACTCAAGGCTCCTTTTATAGATAAAGGGGAGTTGGAGAAATTTGCAAGTCCTAAAATGTCTCAAAAAGGAGTGTACCCAGTGAGATATTTTGCAATCCCTGCATTTTAGAAATAATGTGATTCTCAAAGACAACCCATAATAGAATCCACTGAACAAGAGTTGCCTGGCTCCCCAGGGCTTAGCCTGATTGGGCAGAAAAATTTAACTCAGGGATCTCACTTTGCGATTCAGCAGAAAAAACGCAGACGTGTGTCCTAAGAAATCAAGGAAGGACATGAGGAAATGCTCGTTTTCTTTTGTCTGTCCTAAATGGGGTAGGTCTTCGGGCATTTTAGCATAGCCTCATTTGTTTTGTACAACCTAGGAAGGCTTACCCAACCATTCAAGAAGACAATTTACCTACCATGGTTCTCTCCAATTACAGTGGGGTTCACATCAAGTGTTCGATGGGATTACTCATTTTGAAACTCACCACTTCAGAATCACCCAAAGCTTTCATTTCCCATGTAAGAGGCTTGAAGAACGTCATGATTACCTCTGAACTGAGGGGGCAGCCTGCGTCAGAGAATTTGGAGAATGTTTTTTTCTCTGAACACAGGCAGCTCAGAAAGCAAGCACCTGCAAATAGGTTAATGAGCCTCAGAATTGCCGGAGTCATCAAGACCAACTGTTGAGAATTCCCGTGGAGTTAAGTAGGATGTGAATCCGGCTCTGAGTAAATATCATTACCCATGCTTTGTGACTTCCTGCTCTCGGGTTTTGCAGTGTTCGTGGGTTTTTCCCTTCAGCTCAACTCTTTGGTAGCAGTTGGGTTGGGGGTGGCTGGAAGCCTTCTTTAAAATGGCTCTCTTGGCAGGCAGAGGCCCTGGTATTTATTCCTGGAGCTATCTGAGCTGTCGAGTACTTTTTAGAGAATGTATCGCATTTTTTTTTATTCATGTTTCTGTACCAGGAAAACAAATGATCAGCTCATGTTCTCAGAAAAAGTACTGTGACGGGTCACTTAGGGTGTCGCATTTTGGTGTTTAACAGTCATGAGACATGATAAAGAAGAAAAAACAGCAGTAACATCCTGAGCTCTGAACCCAGCTCTTTTCAATCCAAACCCTCAAATGCTATTCTGATGACCCGTATGAAGAACACTTGCAGCATAATTTTAGTGTGTTTTAGTGTAAATGTCAACCTTTGGCTAAAGGATGTCATAAAAACAGAAAGCCTACATATGCTGAGTGTATATACTCGATACACTGTCACAAAGTGACCACACCTATGGGACAGTAATTCAGACCAAGAGACAAGACACACAACACCCAGAAGCCCTTCTCGTACCCTCTCCCAGCCTAGCCCCTCAGGAGGAACCACTATCCCCACTTCCAACACCTGGGGTTCTTTTTCCTTGTTTTGAACTCTGTACAAATGGAATCAGACAGTATGACGCTTGTATCTGGCTTTTTTCAAGTATGCAGAGATGTTATGCATCCGTCCTTATGACCAACTTTCCACATCATTGTCCCATTGACAAGGAAACCATTAATCTGCCCCACGCAACAGTTTGCTCTCTTCAAAATGCGTCAAGTAAAGACATTTACATCGGAAAGAAATGTATATACATGGCTGTATTCTATGCTTCAGCCTGCCAAGAAGCACATCCGGTTTCTAACAGAGGAGGAACGGAACTTCCGTGCAGCCCCTTGAAAGCAGGAAGAGTTCAGAGCTTTGCTGTGCAGCCACAACCCGAAATTAAAGGAGGGCGGGAGACCAAGTTGGGGAAATCTGTGCTTTGAACTGAAGCAAAAAGCTAGTGACACGCACAACATGTTGATGGACCAGAATGAAGGTGAGAACCTGATGGATAATTACAGATGGTGGGGTTTCCTGCCACTTTATGCTGTGTGTTTCCCGTACACACACAGGTGGTCTCTTACTCCCTGCTGTTTGTAGTCGGCATTATTAGACAGGTGACTTCCTTAGCCTCTAGTCAACGAAGGGACAATCACCACCATCATCATCATCAAAGTCATCTTTCATGCCTGAGCTGAATTAAAACAGTACAACTTTGGGGCACCTGGGTGGCTCAGTCAGTGAAGCGTCTGCCTTCAGCTCAGGTCATGACCCCAGAGTCCTGGGATCAAGCCCCTCCCCCCCCAATCAGGCTCCCTGCTCAGTGGGGAGCCTGCTTCTCCCTCTCTCTGCCTGCTGCTCCCCCTGCTTGTGCTCTCTGTCAAATAAATAAAAATAAATAAAAGATCTTTAAAAATATATATATAACTGGCACAACTTTGTCACTAATGATAAAGCAAGGCAAAGGATTTAGAGTCATCAGAGTCATAACAGCAAGTTGCAAAATAATTACATGTTATTGCTGTGTGCAAAAATATTTAGGCGCCAACCTTACAGCGAATAAGTTAAGGGATTATCATATCAAATGCACGGGAGGCACATAGGAAGTTGCAGATTTATTTGACCATGCATCAAGCCTGACAACTGGATTCCAAGGGAATCAAGCACTTGTTTGGGGGGGAAAAAGAAAAGCAATCAAATGCGGATTATTTCAATAATAGCCAGAGTTTCTTCCTGAGTTTCCTGCCAGCAAAAGGCAGGGGATTTATGCCACTTATTTTTGAGCAAACCACATTTCTCTAATATGGCTGATCTCTCCCAGTCTAAACATTTTCTTTGAAAATGTGAAACCCTGCAATTAAATCTTTCTCCCTGAACCAGGGAGAGTTCACTGAGCTGAAAAACCAAGTGCATCTCCCATCGAGAAGACTGTGATCAGAGGGAGGGAGTGTTGTCTGGTGGAAAGATCCACTGACGCCATGAAAACAGGAGGCTGCTGGTGAGGAGGAGGGGGGGAAAATGCATGCTTGCATCTGAGGACCTGCCTTATTCAACAGATTTTCAAAGCCGGTCGTGTGCGCGTGTTTGGCCCTGAGACGCGGGAATACTGCTAAGTTTAAAATATTTTTATGACAAAGCTCACATTTGAATTAAATAAGCTTTGCTATTGATGGTTTTCCTTCTAGTCATGTTTTGCTTTGTGAGGAAAGGAAAAAGCTTTACTAAGAAAAACAACGGATTTGTTAATGAAATCATCCACTGGGTTAAAAAATGGCACCTAATGTTTCACAATGTGATTTTTTTTTTCCTTCTTGAGAATCTCATTTTTTAGCATTTAACCACAGTGGTGTTTCAAAAAGGTTTACTTTGGGGGAGGTCCAGAAATTCATGTCTTCCCCCTGACCATCATGTTGATAATAGTTAGGGGATGCTGGGGAAGACGGTCTGCTTATCAGAATATAACAAGTCTCCTAAATGTCATGTATTTGGGAGTGAGGGTGAGGCAACTGGGGGCAGGTGAGGGTGAGGGAACTGTTTAGATCACCTTCTAAAAACATACCTTCATTATCCTGCCACATGTCCGTAAGCCCCCCAAATTAAGGTAATTTAAGGCAAGCTATCTCCAGAATGTTCTGCTGTTAAAATATGTTCATTTTCTCCCAATAGACATTTATCAGGCCTAACAGCTGCCAGGTGTGTACAGTCCCAGGTGTAGCAAAGAGGAACAGAATTCAGCAATTGAGTAAGTCACAATCCCTAGCCTCTGGGATGTCTTTGTATTAAGGAAGTGATTTTGTGTCTTAGAACAAATGCCCTATTGGCAACTCAGAGGTTAAGTGAGCATTTGGAGAGGAGAAATATGGACATGATGTACACAACTACTGTGTTGAATAGTCCAGGCTGATGAGGATGAAGGCCTGACCTCAGTCAGTGATCATGGGGAAGGAGGCAGGGTAAGTATCTGGGAACATGACAGCCTACACCATTCAATATGGCAGCCACAAGCCACATGTGGTTCCTTAAATTCAAATTTAAATTAATTAAAATTAAATAACACTAAAATTTCTATTAGCCACACTAGCCATATTTCAAGTGTTCAATAGTCATACCTGGCTAGTGATTATCCCACTGTATAGGGAAAGTAAAGGATGTGTCCACTCTTGCAGGAACTTCTTCTGGACAATGCTGTGTCAGCCTTTATTGTTTCAGAAATGTACGATTAACTGTGAAGTTGATGACATGAGAATTGGTAATATTGTGGGGGTGTGAATTTGAACCATACTGTGGGGTGACACATGAGAAATAGCCGCTTGGCTATTGGTGAGCCACATTGCCCCTGCTGCCCCTTCCAAAATTGCCATAGCAATGATACTTGGCGATTATCAAATTGTCTTGCATAACATATGTATTTATATACATAGTGTTATGTATTTTTAAAAATATTTTACTTATTTATTTATTTGAGAAAGAAAGAGAGAGCATGAGCAGGGGGAGGGGCAGAGAGAAGGAGAAGAAAACTCCCTGCCTAGCAGGGAGCCCAACACAGGGCTCGATCCCAGGACCCCAGGATCATGACCAGAGCTGAAGGCAGATGCTTAACTGACTGAGCCACCCACGTGCCCCACATAGTGTTATGTATTATACAGTATTATGTAGGTAGAGAACATCTATTTCTATACCTATATCTGGATCTAGATTATAGATTTAGATGTAGATATATAGAACATTTGGGTCCCCCCCCCAAAAAAAAAGTGTATGCCAGGGTGGGAAATGCCTGTGAAGAAGAAAGGCGAAGAGAACCAGGGTAGACAGGCAGAGTCTTCAAACAGTGCAGATATGACACCTGAGGAGGTGAGGGAGAAGGAAGGCAAACTGACTAGGAAGAGTCTTAGAATTCAAGTTCCAAGAAAGTTTCAGTCAGGCTGATAAGGAGTCCTTGAGTCAATGTCACTGGTCAGAAGAGTCCCAAGTATCACGGGAATATGTCTGCATGAGTAACCCCCCCTGCGCTCAATCGGTGGCTGGGAGCAGCCCACAGGGAGCATGACCTTGGTTTAAATGTGGTGGTGGATTCAGAGGGAATCAGTTGGGGCCCTCAGACATCATGTTCTCCACCAGGACACCTCAGTGGAATCTTTTCTTGGCTTCCACAATAGTGCATTTTGTATTATTATTATTATTTCATATATATGTAATAAATAATAACATACTACATTTTGTGGTATTTTGTATATAATACAAATATATGTAATACATAATACTTCAAAACATTAAAATATGAGATATATTTTATAGCATACTGTATTTGTAATTATTATGTACTCAAGAACGGGGGAATTCATACAAATGCTCATGAAAAATCAAAGATTTCCTGTAATTAGGTGGTAGAATCAAAAAGACTGCTGGGGGCACTTCCACTTACAAAGATGGAGCAGACATAATTTCCTTTCTTCCTCCCACTAAATACAACTAAAAACCCTGGGCATTATGTGTGAGACAAACGTAAGGAGACTCTAAGAGATGGAGCAAAGAAGCAGACTAGCTGGGAACTCGGGACCTGAGAAATGACATGGTGATATGTTCCCTAGGTTTTCTGTTTGCCATAAATGTCCCAAAAGCCAACAACCCAGAAATGTCATTGAGCCCTTTTTTTTAAGCCCCCCAAAATTTCTAATCTCTTGAGCTAAAAGATCAGAAAAGAGGCATTCTAGCAAGATAGAAAACTTTTAGGAAAAAAACCACTCTACTATAGCCAAATACCACAAGATGGAACAAAAACTGTGGCCACACCCCACCCCCACCAGCAAAGGTTAAGTTGAGAACCTAGATTTCCATCCTTGTCAAGCTATAATTAAATGTTTCAACAGCATGTAAGGGTGGTGCCAGACGAGGTTGAGTAGGAAGCTGGGACTTTCGTCCCCAATGGGCAGTAATGAGTGACTCCCTTGAGGTGTTGTTATAGACCATATTGGGAGCCTAGACTTCCAATGCCATCCTATAATACCAAGACACTCTTCCTCCTTCCTCATAGGGTGTCAGAGGAAGCCCAGTTGAAGAGTCAGGACTTTTACCACCACCCAGTGCTAATGAGACCCCCCTCCTCTAGGGTGGCAGTGAAAATCTCATGGGGAGCAGTAATGAGACACTCCCAACCCAAAAGGTATGTGTGGAGGCCTAGTAGGAAGCCAGAACTCCCATCAACCCAACAATAATGAGAAGTCTCTTCCCTTGGGTATTAATAGAGGCTGAGTGGAAAAACTGGACTTCTATACCCACCTGCAAGAACAAGGAGACCCGCCTCCCCTCTCAAAGTGGTGTCAAAAAAAAAAAAAAAACAGTAAAATAAAAAGTTTAAATAAGATCCCAAGTATCATAATACTCAAAATGTTCAGTTTCAATCTAAAGTCACTCATCATACCAAAAACGAGAAAGCTCTCATGTTGAATAAAATAATAATAATAATAATAATACAATCAATAGATTTCAACACTGAAATGGCAGAGATTTGACAAAGATTTTAAAGTAGACATCATAAAAATTCTTTAACATACAATTAAGATCATGCTTAAAACAAATGAAAAAATAGTCCCAGCAAAGAAACAGAAAGTCCCCACCAAAAAATGGGAAATATATAGTAGATATAAAATGGGGAGTTTTAGAACCGAAAATACAATAACTGCAATAAGAAAAACTTAATGGATGGGCTCAACAGAAGAATGGAGGGGATTTAAGAAAGAATCAGTGAACTTGAAGATGAAAAACAAATCACCCAATCTTAAGCATGAGAATACACTGAGAAAAAAATGAGCAAAGCAAGGATCTGTGGGGCTATTACAGGAGATCTAACATTTGTGTTATTGGAATCCTAGAAAGAGAAGAGAAAGAGGTGGGACTGAAAAAATACTCCAGGAAATAATGGCTGCAAATATTCAAACTTTGGCAAAAGACATAAACCTACAGACTCCAGAAAAGAGAAATAACTCCTTACCTACAGGGGAAGCATAATTCAAATGATAGTATAAACTAAGGAGGCCAGAAGGAATTGGCACATTTTGCAAGTGCTGAAAGTAAGGAACTGTCAACACAGAATCCTATCTCTAGTGAAAATATTTTAAGGAATGAAAGGGAAATTAAGACAGTCTCAGCTGAGGAAAAACTAAGAGAATTCATTGCCAGCAGACCGATCCTAAAAGAATAGCTAAAAGAAACTCTCTAAAGAGAGAGCAAATAAAAGAAGGAATCATGGAATGTCAGGAAGAAAGAAAACCGTAAGCAAAAACACAGGCAAATGCAATAGACTTTTCTTCTTTTAAGTCCTTTAAGTCATGTTTGAAGGTTGAAAGAAAAAATATGGCACTGTTTCATGTAGTTCTAAGTACATGTAGAGGAAATATTTATGATAATTATATTATAAATGGAGGTAGGTAAAGGAATGTAAAAGAAGATAAGATTTCTACAATTCAGTCAAACTGATAAAATGGTGATGTCAGTTATGCATATTATATGTGTAATGCTATAACTTGAACAACTGCTAAAAAATCTTCACAAAGAGATACACTCATAAATACTATAAATAAAATGAATTTAAAAAAATGTTCAAGTAACCCACAGGAATCCAGGGAAAAGTAAACAGAAATGAAAAACAGAGAAAACAAACAGAAAACAGAAATTTCAATGCCAAACCGAAGCCCTGGAATACCAACAATCACATTAAATGTAAATGGTCAAAGTCTACCAATTAAAAGACAGAGGTTGGTAGAGTGAATAAAAACTTTATCCAACTACATGCAACCTACAAGAAAGTCACTTCAAATATAATGGTATTAGTCAGGTTGAAAGTAAAATGATGGAAAAAAGATATATCATATAAATATGCTTAAAAAGCAGAAGTAGCTATATTAATGTCATATAAAGTAGAATGCAGAACAAAAAAATTTCCAGAGACAGAAAGGGGTATTTATAATGATAAAAATCTCAACCCACCAAGAAGACATGATAATCTTAAATGTGTCTGCACCAAACAGCTGAACTGCACAATATGTAAAGCAAATGTGATAGAATCAAAAGAAGAAAGACACAAATCCACAATTATAGGTAAAGGCTTCAGTACCTCTCTGTCTCAATGAACAAAACAACTAGACAGAAAATCAGCATGGAGACTGAAGAACTCTGCAATACCATTAACCATCAACCAACAGAATCTAATTGATGTCTCTGGAACATTCCACCTAATAACAGCAGAATACACATTTCAAGTGTCTGTGGAACATGGACCACAATGGACTACATCCTGAGCCATAAAGCAAACCTCAACAGATGTAAAATAATCAAACTGTGGTGTCAGACCTAAAACTGAGGTCCAATTTTATGTTCTGCTTTGACATCTGGTGAAATCGAGAAAGCCTCATCTGGTCTAACCACAAGTTCCCCTCCCCACTCTGTTATTGTGGATAAGATCCCCTAACCAAACAACCCTCCTTATCAAGAGGAACAGCTGCAATTCTTGCATATCCCTGAGTAGCAGGTTTCAGTTCCTTGCCTGCCATGGAATTATTCAAACAATCACTTTCAATCAATCACATTCTTCTGTGGCAAGTACCTCATCCTCTCGATACTACAAAGCCTGCCTTTCACGGCCACTGGTTGTTTGCTCTGTTCCTGAATGCATCCCCTGTGCAGCCCTGCACAGTGTTCAGTGTCCTCCTCCAGGCTGTGAGTATAGGTGATTAACAAATTGCTGTCAATCTCATCTTCTCATTGTCCAGTGTCCAGTGTCCAGTGTCATGAGTTTGACTATCCCCTTAACCCTAGGGCAGGAGTCCCTCCCTTGCCAATGGTGTGAAACGGAGGTGAAAAACCATGAAATCACAAAGTGTGTTCTCTAAGCATAAGGGAATCAACCTAAATCAATAAAAAGGTAACAGAAAAATCTAAGACCCATAAGCCAAACAACACAATTCTCAATAATCCATGGATGCAAGAGGAAATCCCAAGGGAAATTAAAAAAAAAAAAGATGTGATCTGTATCAAAGGTGGAGGTAATTAAAGGAAAGAAGGAGTTGGGAGTGGTTTGAAATTCAGATGGTGAGAGGCAGGAGGTGAGCTAGCCATCACAGTCACTCTAAGGGACCAGTGCAGATGTATGGGTTCCATTAACTACTTAAACACCTTGGAAAGTAGAAGGAGATACAGTACTCTGAGGGGAAAGTTGATAGGTGGAATTTACGGGGTGAAAGTTGAAACAAAACTATGGGAGTGCTGACCAGAGACAAGAGAATCACCTTCACAGAACACAGGAGATCATGGAGAAAGGTGGGAAAAGACAGAGGCTGATGGCTGATGGTGTGACACAGAAGACTTCCTTCCTTCCCTTTCATGCCCTGCCATAGCTGAGCCCTTTAAGTGGGAATGCTGACAAGGAACTTGGACCTTCTGAGCATAACAATCATGTGATGAAAACTCTCTGCCAGCTGCTTCTCTCTGAGCAGCCAGAAATTATTCTTATTAACTTTTCTTTATCCTTGTCTTTTATCTGCCCAGAGTCTGCAGAGATTCAGGGGATTACTTTGCAATTATAACTACAAAGATACAGGAATAAAACTTTAAAAATCAATTTAATAAATATTTTTTTATTATTTGGGGGTTTGTTACTTCACCCAATTTGTTCAGCAAGTACTTCCTTGTTCATGGGTAAGTCAAGATCATTTCTATCCTGAAATTTGTGCATGTTAATTAATTTGATACTGTGACAGGGTAGCAATGACACTTAAAATTCAGTGTGGTATAATTGAAATAGCTTGAATTATGTGTAGCACGTATTATATAATACATATATAATTATATGGATAATTATATATATTTAAATATATATAGGTGTGTATATATCTATAAAAATGTACGGGTATGTATGTATGGTTGTTAACTAAAAGGGTAATTACTACAATGTTATTAACATTCATGTCTGGGTTATAATCCACATGTGAATATGAAAGGGGAGAAGGGGTTCAGTCACCAATTCATATACACACACCCTTCAAATCGATTCCTGCAGGAATGCCCACGGGCACGCATGCA
This sequence comes from Ursus arctos, assembly GCF_023065955.2. NCBI lineage: Eukaryota > Metazoa > Chordata > Mammalia > Carnivora > Ursidae > Ursus > Ursus arctos. Next base: position 15,935,745 of record NW_026622997.1, read on the forward strand.
CACCTCTATACAAACACAACCCATATTCAATCCTCTTTCCAGTTTGAGTAAAAACATCTTCCTCTGAAAAAAAAAAAAATCTAAAAATTTCCACAAAGTCATGCCACACCAGTTAAGAAATCCTAATGTTCCTTATTCGACACCATGCACCATGACCAAATGAAGATCTACAGGTGTTGGGGTAATAAAGGGAGATTCACACTCTAAAGGATTATTTTGTGACTCACTTTTCGGTCATCCTTTCTATGTGATTCTAGCAGTAGGTAAAATAGGTTCAATCATGTCCCTGTAATTGTCCTGGGGTCCAATTTTGGTAAAGAGCCCTCAAAGTTATTGCAGGAAAAATCACTCTCTGTTAACTGTTCGTCTTCATTGTCCTGTTTTACATTCTGTTTTCTCCTTTATAACATATACAAAGCCATTTAACACAAAGGACACCTAAAAATCTCTAAGCTGCAGAGGGAAGAGTCTATCAGGTGTGGTCAATAAGTAAATATTTATACATGCGCACACATAAAATCTCCATCATAGCATTATTCCTACTTAACAAGCGTTTTGAAGACTGCCATTCATTCTTAAATATTTAGTAAGTGTTTTAGAAGAAAGCGAAGGAATGGATAGCTTGTACGAACTTGCCCTACATAAACATACTGATGTTACAACAATGAATAATAAAAAAGTGAATGCAAAATTGTACAACTATAAGGAAATTGTGAGATCACAGATATGCCAATTTAAGCATAGCATAGCGAAAGGACTAGAAGAAAATATTCTAAATTATTATTTGTTAGAGGTGGAAATATGGTAAATATTTTTCTTAAGTCTGTTTCATAGTTTCTAAATCTTCTATGATGAGTTTATTTTACTTACATCTAATAAAAAGAATAATTTTTATGAAGTAAAATAAAATTTGCCTTCAAATACAAATCTTTAAGTCAAAAAAGTCACACTTTCTGTTTAAATTTTAATTGGAAACAGTCTCCTGTAGGAGGGATGTTGAACTTCTAAGAAAATAATTTCTGCTGGAAACCAGTATTTTTGTATTTTAAGTTCCGTACCATAAGTGATCTTATATTTGATCCTGTGGCACAGCTAGTCACTAAGGTACTGACTACCCAGTTTATGTGCCTCAGCTAAGATGCTGATCAAAAATGAAGCAGAAATTTGGGGAGGGTTGTCTAAAGGAAAGGGAAGGGAAGGAAAGAAAAGGAAAAGTCCTGATAGAGAAGGCTGATTAATATTGAGAGGTGAACATGGTAGTGATGAGACATTGTTCTATGCACAAAAAAAGCAGTAGCACAAAGTAAGAGCATACAATACTATAAATAGCACAGCCAGTAGAGTCGGATGAACTAGTGTTCAAATTCCTCTCTTCTCCTTGCTATGATTTCCTACGAGTTATTTATCCTTATGGACCTTAGCTTCCTCATCTATAACTGGCAGATAGTTGTAACTACCCCATGATATTGTTGTGAAGATTAAACAGCAAAATGTGCATACATGAAAATCCCTGGTATGAAGTCGATATTGAGGAAATGTTAGTTGCCTTTTCATATGGTTAATGGAGGTATTATGTTCTTATCCATTCCCTTACATAAACCTCTTACCTTCTCTTCTCTTATCAGCTGGGAACCAGCATACAACAAGATGTAGGATGGAGATGATTGTCAGCTCTGGCTATCAAAGACCAAGTTCTTTCTACACTTTTCCTCCACTGTCTCTAGTGGGTTGGCTTTCATCCTCATGTTTCTTGCCTCATGGTTACAAGATGACTGCTACCACTCCAGACATCACATAAAAATTTAAGGCAGAGAAATAAACATAGAGGAAAAAGGCTTTCTTCTGAAGTTTTATCTTTTTATTTGAGAATGAAGTCTTTCACAAGAAATTCCTTATATCTCATTAGCCAATACCGTGTCAAATGACTGACTGGTCAAGGGGAATTGATTTGCCTATTCTGGACATTTCATATGAAATTCTTTCACTTAACACAATGTTTCAAGGTTAATCCATCATGTAACATACGTTATCACTTCAACATTTTGTTTGTTTGTTTGTTTTTTGCCAAATAACATTTCACTGATGGATAGACTATAGTCTGTTTATCCATTCATCAGTTGTTGGACATTAGGATTATTTGCATTTTCTGGCTAATATGAACAAAGTTTCTATGAACATTTATGTGCAAGTTTTTGGGGTATTTGGGGTACATACATAGGAGTGGAATTGCTGGGTCATATATGGTCATATGTGGTTACTTGGTAACCCCATGCTTAACCTCTCGAGGGATTTTCTGGCTGTTTCCAAAGTGGCTGCACCATTTTAAATTCCCATCAGCAATGGTTTATTCTGGAAAATATTCCATGCATGCTTCAGAAGATGTATACTATGCTGTTGTTGGGTGATATTAGATCTCGCTTAGGTACAGTGCTGGTCCAAGTCTTCTATTTCCTTGTTAATCTTGTGCCCAGTTGTTCTATCCATTTTTGAAAGTGGGAGATTAAATAGTCTCCAACTATCATTGACTCTTTCTTCCTTCAATTCTGACAGTTTTTGCTTCATGTATTTTGTGACCCTGTTGTTAGGGGCATATATATTTGTAATTGTCGTATCTTCATAATAGATTGAACTTTTTATCATTACAAAATGCCCTCATTATCTCTAGAAACATAAATTGTTTTAAAATCTATTTTGTCTGATATTATATAGCTTCTCCAGCTCTTTTATGGTTGCTATTTATGTGAAATATCTTTTTCTATCCTTTTACTTTCAATCTATTTATATCTTTGAATCTAGCATATATCTCCTGAATACACCTGGATCTTGGGGATTTTTCCCAGTCTAATCTGAAAATCCCTGTTTTTATGGGATTGTTAAGCCCATTCACATTTAAGGTCATTATTGATACTTACATTTTGCTCTTGTATTTACATCTGCCATCTTACTTTTTGTTTTCTGTATTTCTCACATTTTACCCCTCCATTCCTCTTTTGCTGCTTTCTTTGTTTCATGTTTTAGTTGTAACATTTTTATTCTTTTCATGATCTTTCACTACATTTTTTTAGTTTTTTCTTAGTGATTGTTCTAGGCTTACAACATACATTTTAACTTTAGAGTTGACTTCAGATTTTTACTAACATAATTCCAGTGAGATATAGAAATACTATTTCTATGAAGTTCTATTCCTTTTTAATGGATTTTTTTTTCATTCTGGTTATTCCATTTTTTAACTCCAGAATTTCTATTCTTCTTTTTAATAATTTCTATCCTCCTATTTTTTTTTAAAGATTTTATTTATTTATGTGACAGAGACAGCCAGCGAGAGAGGGAACACAGCAGGGGAGTGGGAGAGGAAGAAGCAGGCTCCCAGCGGAGGAGCCCGATGTGGGACTCGATCCCAGAACGCCGGGATCACACCCTGAGCCGAAGGCAGACGCTTAATGACTGCGCTACCCAGGCGCCCTATCCTCCTATTTTTATTCTCTATATACTGAGATGTTGTTATCACACTCTCTTTTGCTTTGTTAAGCATGGTTTTCTTTAGTTCTTTGAATGTATTTACAATAACTGTTCCGAAGTCTTTGACATCTGGACCTTTTCAAAGGCAGTTTCTGTTTTCTGCTTTCTTCCCTCTGTATGGGTGACACTTTTCCTGTTTCTTTGAATGTCTTGTAATTTTTTGCTGAAAATTGGACAGTTTAGACCCTATATTTTGGCAACTCTGGGTACCGTCCCACCCCCAGGGCTTTTGTTGTTTTATTTTCTTATGTGGTTAGTGATTGGACTGGACCATTTCGGTGAAATGTGTTTCTCCTACAATGTGCAGCCTCTGCTATTTCTCAGAGGATGCTGCCTTGGGCAGGCATACAGTCACCCGGGGATGACAGTGGTTTTAGCAGGACTCCCTTTTTGAGTGTGTCTTTTCCTTGACCTCTCTCTTAAGCTTCTGGCTTGTCTGCCTCTCTTCATATCACCACAGCAGTTAGCCTCCACTAACTTCTGGCTGATTACTCTCTTGTTCTCCACAATGTCTTGGGTCACAAATTTTTTCACATTCTTATTCAGGCCTTTTTTCAGGAGTAATACTGGAGCCCAGGCATTGAGCCCAGGCATTTTGACCCCAGGAGGGCTCTTCTTATGTCTTTTCCCCTGTTCTTTCTGTTAAACTTCTAGCTGGTCTGTGGCTTAGGTTTTTATGATCACAGGGCTACCATCCTCCTCGTAATTGCTTACCACTCTAATCTGTGTTGATTTCAACAGCACCCTTAATCACGAACCTCCTTGTGTTCTGCTCTGGATAAAGTCAGTTCCCTTAATAAGAGCTGTACAGCTCATCTATTCTTACAGATGAGCAGAATCTCTGCACTTCTGCTGTGGAGCTAGAGGCAGAGACAGAGGCCCATTGCTGTGCAGTGATTTGCAGGTGGGTTGCAGGATAGGGGAAGTAGCTTCTCAGCTTGCTTTCTACTGGCTATAAATTTCTACTTTGATAGATTTGCGTTTGTGTTTTTCAATTCTTTAAAAATGTTGCCCTACCATTTTCTGGCTTACATCGTTCCTGAAGGAAATTCAGCTGTCATTCTTATCTTTGTTCCTCTGCACATAATGTGTCTTTGTTTTTTTCTGCCTGCTTTTGTGATTTTTCTCATTATCGCTGTTTTCTAATAAATGTATATGACGTGCTTGATATGATTATTTTTAGGTTTATTCTACTTTTTGATTTTTGTATCTGTAGATTTATACTTTTCATCAAATTTGTAATATTTTTCAGTTATTTGTTCAAAAAGTTTTGCTCCTTTTCTCCCCGTGGTCCTACTTCTCCAGGAACCCATGTACACTAAGCTTCTGTTAATTTTTTTTTTTTTAATCTTTTTTTCTTGTGGCACCTGGTGGCTCAGTCAGTTAAGCATCCAGATCTTGATTTTGGTTCAGGTCATGACTTCAGGGTTGTGAGATTGAGCCCTGTGTCAGACTCCATGTTCAGCACGGGGTCTGCTTGCGATTCTCTCCATCTGCCCACCCCCCACTGCCCCGCTCATGTTCTCTCTTTCTAAAGAAATAAATACAATCTTTCTTAAAAATCTTTTTTTTTTCTCTGCTTCAGTGTGGGTAGTTTCTATTGCTACGTCTTCAAACTCACTGAATTTTTTTAGGGGGAAGGCGTAGTTTAATTAATACTATCCAGTGTATTTTTTATCATGATTTTCATAAAATTAGTGCATTTTATTTTAAGATAAGGAATTCTTATATCTAGAAGTTCTGTTTGGGCCTTCTTTGTATTTTTCCACTTCTCATTATTTTCATGCTTTGCTCTACATCCTTGAGAATATTCATAATATTTAATTTTTTAATAATACTTATCTGATAATTCCATCATCTCTATCATTTCTTGGAATGCTTTCATTGATTAAGTTTTTTTCTTGGCTATGGGTCATATTTTCCTGTTTCATTGCATGCCTAGTAAACTGTGGTTGAATGTTAGATATTTTGGATTTTTACTTTTATTTTCTTTTTTTTTTACGTTTTTGAATCCTAGATTTTGTGCTATTTCTTTAAAGAGTTCTGCACTTTGTTCCAGCATATTGTTAAGTTATTTACAACCGTTTTATCTATTTAGACTCCTTTTAAGCTTTTGAGTTAGATTTTTTTTTTTTTTCCTTTTGAGTCAGATCTTGAAATCAGCTTTACTCCAGGGCTAATTCAGTCACTCTACCAAATCATGACTGAGGTCTCTAACAGATACTCCTTGCATTATGAGTTCTCTACATTCTGACTGGTGAGAATGCACATTATTCTCATCTCTGTGTGACCTCCAGAAACAATCTGTTAACTGCTTCCTGGTGGCTCTTTTCTTGGCCTCATGGAGTTGGGTCACCACTGAGGCATAGGGCAGAACTCAAGTACAGTGCTCTGCAGAACTCTGGAACTCTTTATGTGTGCAGTTCCCTCTTTGGTATTCTGATTCACAAATTCCAGCCACCTCAGCTTTCTGGAACCATGATCTCTGCCTCCTTCACTCGATGGGACTAGTTGGCTCTGCTTGGTTTTCCACTCTCTTCATTGGAGTTGCACCCAGCACTTCAGTTTGTATCCTCTTGATTGGAATTGAATCATATTAAAACACCTAGATGCAAAAAGGCTGGGAAATGTAGTTTTTATTCTGGGTGGCCCTAGCTCAGCTAAAAATCAGGAGTCCTATTATAGAGAAACAAAGGAAAAACAGAGACTAACAGATTAACAGCCATCTTTAACATAAAAATCTTCTACCACCAAGTGAAAATAAGTAGCATTTTACCTTTTTCAAAATTAGAATATTTATTTTCCCAGAAGTCTATTTATTTTCATTAATAGATTGTTGGCTATGACATCCAGTTCAGATGAAGCTAATGGATTCCATTTTGAAATCCCTATGAGTTGTAAAATCTTGAGAATATGAAAGAATTCAAGATTCTCTTAAATCAGAGATAAATTACATTTTAGTTAAGGTAGTATTCTATCAAGTTCAGATATCTTTAGAGTTAAAGGGAAATACATCAACATATCATAGAAGAGAAGGAAATGCAAAAACTAGTCAACCTGGGTAGAAGTTGGGAGCTTACCCGAGTTCACAGATATTATGTAATAAGTGTTTAGAAGATCAGTATCTTTTTAAGCTTTGCATCCCATGACATAGTAAGTCTTAAAAAAGGCCTCGATAATCAACAAAAAGACTCATAAAAGAATATCTGCAACAACTTTATTCATAATAGCCAAAACGTGGAAATTGTCCAGGATCCATCCACAGGTGAATTGGATCAACTGGCGCATGTACACGTTGGTACATGCATGCTCAGCAAAAAGAAAACCCCAAACTACTGAGATGTAGAATAATAGGGGTGCATCGCAAAAGCACTATCCTGGATGAAAGATGCCTTCTGTAAAATAGCACATGCTGGAAAATTTCACTAGCACAAAGTTGTAGAAAATGTGCAACTACTCTATGGTAGAAAAAAGACAGAAAGAAGTGTGGCTGTCTGAGTGGAGGCAGGGATTGACTGTGCCAGGGCACCAGAAAACTTTCAAGGACTATGGTAACACTTTATATCTTAACAATGGTTTTGATTATACAAGTGTCATCATATCTCAAAATTCAGCGATTATAGGCTTAAAATTTGTGCATTTGACTGATTATAAAAGTTACATCAAAAGAAGAAACTGCATCAATATTGAATTCTAATTAATGTTACACCTGCTGAAGTATTTAGGAGAAGTCCATCAATGTCTACAATTTGCATTAAAATTTACCAGTACAAAAAATGGACTGATGTGTAGAGACACGGTTAAAAGATAAGTATAGGATAAAACAAGCATAGTAAATTGTTAATAGTAGAATCTTAGTGGTTACATGAATGCCCACTGTACAAGTCTTTTAGTTCTGCGCTGTGTTTGAAAATTTTTATAATATGTTGGGAGGAAAAATGAGTATGGGGAGTAGCTTTGAGGTACACATCTGACCAGAATTTTTAACAAAAGTAATTTCAGTTAACCAGGATTGTATTTGTCTTCTTCAGAGTATATGAATTTTTTAAGCTTGGGAAAAAAGCATATAAAGTTTTAAATAATCAAAATTACAGTGTTAGCATTTCCAGATTGAAAAATATTCTGTCATATTTTGTATTTCACATTGATGTAATGTCTAAGAGAATTTGACCTAATAAAATGACAACCTTGAAATTCCAATTTAAAATATGTAGTTAAGTGAACAAGAAAGACTTCTGATTTTAAACTAAAATCTCACTAAGTTTAGTATTGGAAATTTATGATGTATAAGAGTTAAGCACTCAGTCGGATTTTGTGGTTGTCGGGATGATTGAAATAGATACACTTTAAAACAAAATTAAACATGTCAAATTTATAAATGCAATTTGAAGTCTTTGAATGTTTAAACATTGTAACTAAATCTGTAAACACAACCAAACTGAATTCAAAAGTCCCTTCAAAGCTACTAATGAAATTTGCTAGATTTATAAGTAGAATAAGATTTGTAAACTGAGTTTAAAGTCCATGAATTACGTAAGAAAAACTTATTTTAAGTGTGTCAGAAAGCTCATTTCTATAGGAAAAAAACTCACCTCAAAATATTTTTCAAGGACTATTTTGTCTCACAGAGGTAGGCTGAGGTAGTTAACTTTTCAATAAATTTCTGATAGCTCATAAAAGATACCAACCCGGGGCGCCTGGGTGGCTCAGTTGTTAAGCGTCTGCCTTTGGCTTAGGTCAAGATCCCAGCATTCTGAGATCAAGCCTCGCATAGGGCTCACTGTTCAGCGGGAAGCCTGCTTCTTCCTCTCCCACTCCCCCTACTTGTGTTCCTGTCGCCTCTCTCTCTGTCAAATAAATAAATAAAATCTTAAAAAAAAAAAGATACCAACCCAACCCCCAACTAAGGTGATCTTCTATAGTCCATTGTCTATATTTAATAAGCAAGATACTCCAGGACTTTTATGAGGAGTTTAACAGCATAGCTAACCTCAAAATCACTGTTACTCAATGCTATCAAAAGTTCAGGAAGAGCAGTGATATTTACTAGGGGTTGCCTGAAGAATATGTCATTCCTCCTGTCTTAGAGGGACCTTCTCCAGGATTAAGACAGACCATCAGAAGGCTGACCTTCATTCTTCCCTCTCTTCTCATTTAGCATCATAGAACTCCTTTTGAGATTATGGCATCCACTTGCATATATGTACATCGTGAGGAGAAAATCTATGACATTTGGTGTTGGACGCAACTTTCTTGATCTAACCAAGGACCGTATCCACGGTGCCACACAGGCTTTTCTTGCCAAGGACCCATGGGAGAAAATTCTTTGAGGACATAGAACTGGGAATAGTTGGGTCTTGACCCTGTAAGTGTTTTATGAATCCCGTAAATAAGCACATCTCCTCTCTGTGTTGGCTGCTAGAAAGTTCAGAGTCACATCCATGGTCTTCTGAAAACTGTGCTAATCTTTGTAGAACTGGCCCACCTATTGTAGAATGACCTCTCTTTTCATTTTATTCTACTTCCTGATACTTATTTTTATTTCACTAGTTCACTTTCATTTGTTTTTATCTTGTTCTGTTTTAATGCATTAACAGGTATAAATAATTACATTTTCTATAAGTCTTTCCAAATCATTCTTAGAACAAATAATAGAATCAACAATATCCTAAAATTTACTAGCAAGAGGAAAATTTTAAAAACCAAAGAGAAGAAATGCAGATGGTATGAAGACAGAGGGCCAAAAGATGGTTAAAAGTGAATGAAGAAACCCATATAAATGGCCGGATTCATTGAAAATAAATTAAGAAGATGCTTTGTTTTGAATTGTCTTCTGGACACGGGTTGGAAGCTGGAAGGTGGAGGGGGCAGGGACTATGTGGAGATTGTATAAACCTCTCTTCCTTGACATAATAACCACTTCTCATTATTCTGTGCACATGTCATGTTCCAAAATGTCAACAGAAATGCCAATTTTCTATTTTCTGGTCTCTGAGGAACAGGACACCTTTATTTAATGTAAGTCCTATATCTTGCTATGAAGTTTATTTTCTCTCTCTGTGTGTATCTCTTTTAATGAATGTACATGTACTGTATTTATTTGTATGGTTTCCTTTGTCTTCCTGTCCTTTACCCTTTCAACATTTCAGCTGTATGTGATTTTTTCTCTCTTTATATATAATTCTTCCTGTCTAGGGAGCTTCAGGCAGTTATCTGACGGCTACTAAGCACAGGTGAGAATTTATGTATGAGCCTGTTTACTGAAAACAAAGGGAAGTGTGTTGAAATCCTTCTCCTATTTCTTGAGTTGTTTTCACCAAGTTTTCAGAAAGTTGGCAGAAGGGGAGGGATCCAGTTTGCCATAGGTCTAGACCTCTCCAGTTCCGTGTTTGCAGAGTGTGGCTCAGGCTCCCTTGGCATCAGAGGCACTGGGCTGCAGGTGACAACAGCATACTGGGCTCTCTTCCGGCCTTGAAATCCCAATCTCTAGGGACTCAGCCTGGTAATCTCAGTTTTAATAAACTCCCGCGGTGATTCATACCCAGAGTCAAGTTTGAGGACTCCTACTCTAGATTTATCCTATCAGCAGAGGCAACAAGAACATGACCTATGTAATAGATTTCTATTCGAAAATCTATTCTCCTCAATTATGGGTAATGTAACTTCTTTTAAATGTAAAAGTTATATAAGTAATTACAGTGATGGGATTTTAACTAGTCAAAGTTGAATGAGATAGAACACTGAAAGGATTTCAAAAATACTTTGCACCTAATCATTCATTTGAATGTCTTTCTTTATCTATATCAATTGTTGTTAATTTTGACTTCACTGTCAGCTTTTTTAAATGCTGTTGCCTAGGGCACACTCTAGAACTGTGCATTTGGAATCTCTGAGGGTGGGACTCAGACCTTCCTCCTCCATGGCTACGAGTTTGCTAGCCAAAGACCATAGTGAATATTATTGTCGAGATTGCAGAAGCAAATCTAATTATTAAGAAGACATTGAGTCTGAGAACAACATATGAGAAGCAAAATCTATTGAACTGAAGATCCTGGTCTCTGTCCTTTACTAAAATCTCCACCCTCATCTTCAAAATATCTTTCCATCCATATACCTTTCCAAACTCCAATTTTCTGAGACTCTTAAGGCAGATTTTATAGCTCATTATGATATCCTAATTTCCCAAGGTCATAATCACACCAGAAATAGATTTTATAATTTTCATGAATAACCATACCCTCATCATCCAATTATATTCCTATCACAGAAATATACATATATATTTATTTATTTTTACTTATATTCTTTTTTTTTTTTTTTAATTCACTACACCCACTTTAGTGGAAAAAATCAAATCCATTGCAGGAGGCTGGGGCGGAGTGTCCGATGGGTAAGATTCCTGTCAAGGATCTAATGACCTTAATAAGCTCAACAGAGTAAAACTTGGTGGGAGAAGATTCAGCACGGAATGCCCAAGTAGCTCCTCTCTCCTGGTGTCAGGATGTCACAGCATTACAGCTGAGCTGTGGCTCGATTAATTGATTCAGAACGATTCCTGTTGAGCAATTGTCTTCTCTAAAGGAATGTCAATGCAAGCTGAGAGCAACTGTCACTTTATATCAAATATGAATTATGCTGTATAATGGGTTCAGGTGCTCATATAAATTGACTGTCATAAAATCCTTGTGTGTGATAATTCAGTGAAATCATCTCATTCAGATGATGAAAACAAAGGAGCAGAATAGCGACAAGGGAATGGAGGTGATAACCTCCCCACTGCTGGCAAGAAAAACAATGTCTGAAGACTGCTACTCAAGTATTGCTCACTCAGCATGGTAATTAGCAGCCCCCCCCTCCACCAAATATTCTTGGGCACAGTGAAGATGTGATGAGAAAAGACACAATAAAAAAACATCAGGTACTTTCAGTGTGAAGTAATTATAACCAATAGTCAACTGTATCAAAATAGTATCAAGATGTAGTATTGCGTATACTCTTTGACCCAGCAATGTCCACTTCTAGGAACTTACCCCAAGCAGCTAATAACCACAAGTGCAAAAAGTCATATGCACAAAACTCTTCCTTATAGCATTGTTTAGATTAGGAAGAACTGTGAAACAACATAAATGCAAATAGCAAAGGGTTGTGTATAGGCCGTGTGTCTAAGGATACCAGGAAAATATTAAAAATTATGACGAGTATCCACAAATGTATTGACCTGGAGTGATGTCCAATACTGACTACAAAGATAGGTTATAGAACAGTATGAATAGTTATGCAGCATTTACGTAAAACTACAGCATATATCTTCATGTGTATATAAGACAGGGAAATGCCTGGAAGAATGTTCATTGAAATTTTAATAGTAACTTTGAATGATAAGATCTAGGGTAATTTTTACTTTCTTCATTGTATTTTTCCATGTTGCTTGAGTTTTTACAATGAACGTTCAGCAATTTTGCAAAAACAATAAAGCTATTTAAAAAGAAAGGAGCATGATAAGAAACTATATGTGAGCACAAACGAGGCCGAGGAATTTGAAAGGCTGCTTATGATTACACCTCCATTCAGAGACAATAATGATGATGATAGGTGAATTGCATAATAATCATGTCTGATAGCAAAAACATTAATTTACAATTTATCGAGAGTACCAATATGCGCTCTGCCCCATTAAAAAACAATAGTAATTCGTGGACTTGAAACTGAAATGAAATCAACAAGCACGAAAGCAACTTGCTAGCAGATCACACTGGGGACACGCGGGCCATTTTTGTGAGAGAGATAGTGCCCGACACCTGAGAAGGGCAAGGTTGGAGTAATGAGCCCGGTTTCACACGGTTCCAGAGAGTTTATCTCCGCCAAGGAAAAGCTTTCTGGAAGAAACGAATGTGAGAGGTGAATTGAAAAGTGTGAGGGAGACAGCTTGCTGGAGAGGAAGTCAAATAGAATATTTCATACAGCCCAAAGGAAGGAAGAAGAATATTTTTGCCTCGGGATTTCCGAAGAAGAAATGTGAAATGTGTCTATATTCTGTAGTTATTGGCAAAGTCTGCAGCCGAGCTCTGTCAGGCAGTCATACTTCCCCTAAGATGCCTTGGCAGGTTCGTGTGTAGAAACTCCTAGGGGAGAGAACACCTTCAGAAAAATCACAGGAGCACATCCTTTGGGAAGTTCGTGTTATCTCTTTTCAGACCGCTGCGATAGGACAGAGTGCAGGGCGGAAGCACTAAAGCAATGTCTTGCGCTAGGGTATCAAGGTCTTACAGATAAGCCCGAGTCCTTGTCCACCCGAATGGTGTTACTTTGAGGCTGTCAAGCAGTTCTCTTTCCAGAAGAATCCCCGGCCGGTCCTATCAGCTAGAACCTGAAATTCCTTTAAATAGCAGTTTCTTTTTGTGGGTATGATTGCATCTCTGGACAAGGGTCAGCCAAACAGCTATTCGTCACTCAGCAATGGCTCATCATAGGTTCCATGATCAGAAATAGAATACCCAGAGACTGGGATATAATAAAAGATATTTAATGAGGTTGAATGACCATGGCCAACTCTTTGGGGTGTTACCTGGCTAAGCCTGTTGGGGAGCTACCATGGCAGGTAGGTATAGCCAAGACTGGTTTAAACACACACACACACACACACACACACACACACACACACACACATATATACTTTTTAATATATAAAATATATTTTTGAATTTGGTACATATATAATGCAAGTTTGCTCAAATGTTGAAGATAGACAAATTACTTTAGCATCTCATAACCAGGCACAACACTTATAACAGTTTGTAGCTTTTTCTTTTGCATGTTATTACAGTTGTGATTATAGTTAACTCCCATTAACGAGTTCCAGGAGGGGCTCCCAGCAGCACCTGGCCCAATGCCTGGCACATAGCCAGTGATATTCAGTGAGTCATAGTGAAGGGACCCTAGGAAAAGACCAAATAAATATTCAAAAAGGGGGAGGAGCTGAGAGAAAGAATTTGGTGGAAAGAAGCGTCCCATCGTGCAGTAACCTACTTTACAATTTTGTCTTGGGTTTAAACTACTCGACAGACATATGTATCATCCTGAGGTTCTTTTCAAGACCACAGTCACTTTCTCTGCATGCATTACTTCTAGTTTTTCCAGCTATGCACATTTGACACAACAATTACCCTTCTGCTATGAAAAGCCAGTGAATTCCCTTTATGGGGTAGAATTCCAAAAGGTCAAAGTCACAGAAAATATGCATCTATGCAACAATGATGGGACATAACGTTCCTTTTAGACTCGATTAGCTATGTACCATCACTCCTTCCTTCCTTCCTTTCTTCCTTCCTTCCTTCCAAATCTTGCTACATTATTTAACAGTTTACTTCCTGTATCTTAATAACATAGGTATCGATTTTTTCAACACTGTGAGTTCTCCATCGGTACCAGAAAATAATTATTCCTATACCCAGCATATCTTTATTCCCTGCTATATTATGGGTAAAATGATGCGGGGAGGGGTGCTAAGGGAGCTATGAAAGTATTATCTTTATCATTAGTCACCCCCCTCAAAATACAGGGAGTTATTCATTTAACAAATATTTATTGATTGCATACTATGTGCTGGGACCTGGCTCTTGGCACTGAAAACACTGCTGGGAACCAATCAAAGTCCCTGAGTGCTAACATCCCACTCCACTCAGAGCTAGTTTTCTCAGGATTGAGGTTCGTTTCTTATACAAAAGTTTGTTCAAATGTGAGAAACACAACAATCTCTTTGGCCCAGTACAATTGGATCTTATTTACATTTTCCAATTCAAAGATTAAAACAATAAAGTGAGCCCCTGTCATCATCATCAACTAAGTTACTAAGTTACCAGTCATCATGCTCCGGATAGGAGACCCAATTTTTTACCCAAAGATGGATGAGAACAGGATTTGTAGTGACTCTTCACAGCCTTTTAATAGAGCGCAACTTAAGGTGCCCTATTTCCAAAGCCGATAGTGGAGAGGCTGCTGCCAACGTTCTAGTTCCCGGGATGCTGTCAGCGGGAGAAAAGGAGACGTAGGTAATGTTGCTTCTTTTAAAATCCTCACCCTAGCTGTGGAGTTTATCCTGAGAGCATAAAACTGAGGAAAAGAGCAAATTACTCTAAGTGTCTGTCATCTGCCCCCCTCATTCCCTCTCACAACTTTCAAAAGGAAAAGGAGGACTTGATATTTATGGCCTCAATATTCTCCATCCCCGGCTTTTAGGTTTGAGCTCCCCCAGAACAAGACCCTGAGAAAAGTCATTGAATTTGAAGGGTTCATTGGGGGGGTGATCCCAGGACACACGGTCGAGGGAGTGAGGCATTGCGCTAGGAAAGCAGAAGCCAGCCAGCGCCCAGGCACCTCCCTGTTACCTCCCAACTACCCCCACCTGGTGACCTCGTGCTCTGACGGGGGAGGAAGCTTGGTATTCAGACCCTGTGGAAGAAGGTCTTCCAGCCCTGTAGGAACAGGCCTGCCCTTCCTCATGATGGAAGGCAGGGTCTACTTTTTCCCCCTCAGACAGGGCTGGCTGGTGACTTGTTTTTACCAATAAAAGGTGACAGAAGTGAGTTTGGGCAAGTCCTGAGCCAGCAGGAGACCCAGAAACCTCCATTTCCACGCTTGACTGCCATTCTGGAAACAATCTAGGCTCACCCACCAGACAGTGAGATGTGTGTGAAGAGGAAGAGGCCACTTGGGGGAGTATCCACGTGCCACCCACGTGAAGGGGTCTTCCCGGGCCTCAGAGCCCTCCAGTTGCTGGCCGAAGGCAGCTCAGCAGGTGACCCGGTGTAGACCTGCAGACTGCCCACCTGCACCCTGCCTGAATGTCTTACCTACAGAATCGCGAGAAATAACCAAAAAGTGTATCATTTTACCTCGTGGCTGGGCACGGCTGTGGGAAGCCTCGCTATCCAACAGATACCCTAACTTCAGGGGGTCACTGGTCGAGACGCGTTCCCGGGGGGTGTTGATTTCCTGGCCCTTTAGGCCTGTTTCATAAATGGGCAAAGCAGGCTTCACGACTCAGAGAAGGCCCCAGAAAAGGAAATACAGGTTCTCTGGCCTAGGGATCCCAGGCTAGTGTGTGCTGAGCTGGCAAAGGCCCAGGAACATGGGTGGGGCGCCGACAGTCCCTCTACACCTGGGCGCTCTCCCTCACAGGCATCGCAGACCTTTCAGCAAACTGGGTCTTTTACCTTTCCTCCCAATCCAGAGGTCTGCTCTGCTTCTTTTGTCAACACTTACTCCTTCCAATTGGCCGACTGTGATTTCAGTGTGCCAGGCATATTCTCGCTTCCCTGGAGATTAAGATCTGCCTTCTCCTTACACCTGATCCCTGAGGCTTCTAAGCTTCGCATTCCTTTCCCCAGACACTGAAAATGTCTATGTCAATCGGCTTAAGGGAGAATAAATCCTAACTCAGCAGAAAGCCGTGTATTAGGTAATGTGGAATATGAGTTCATGCTTGTGTGTGTGTGTGTGTATGTATGTGTTGTATGGGTGTTGGCAGAAAAGAATTCCAAAGAAAAAGATATAGACTCTTCTCCCAAGAAGTTCAAAGTCTAAAAAGAGACTGACTTCCAATCAGGAAACAGTTACCATCCAGCAACATTATCCAGATCAAGTCCTTCTACAAATGTGCTGTCCTACTGGATAAAAGTAATGGCCCATCTCAGATAGAATGCCTGTTATTTTCCTTGTTTTTCTATTGGTGGCGATGAGGTCACCCAGAGGACCCAGTCTCTCCCCTCGTTGCCCTGGTAATCAAAAGCACGCAATTAAAAGCTGGCTGGCAACAGCAGTGAATGTGATTCTGTGACCCAAGAACATTTTTTTCCCAAGCAAAGCTCATTAGACCACATTAAATTCACAATAGGTTTAAATTCACAAAGTGTACACTAGAATGATCCTAAGCAGAGGGTTTTAAGCAGAGAGTTCTTCAAAGGACGGAGGGGGCTTAAAACCTGTTTTTTAAAAAATGCAAGGAAGCCGAGTAGAGGTTGGGTTTTCTAACACACGAGGCAGGAAGCCCTGTGAGGGTCCTAATATATGAGGCTGGTGGCTGGGAGGAGAGCGAAAGGTGAGAAATGGGTTGGCTCAACAAGGCTTAGATTGGAAATGGCTTATTGCTGGATTCCATGCTTGTCTAGATGAGCAAGCCATGTCGTAGATAATTTAGTATTTTCTATCACCCAAACAGGTGGTTCAGGTCCCTGGATCAAAGGAGGGGATACATGTGATTTAAAACAAAGCCAAGCCAAACAAAAACAGAAAAACCCTCCGAGATGCCAGCGGTTATCCATTCACTTCTGTCACTGAGACAGGAACCCCCATATTTATTTTTTTAAGAACGAAATTATGGAGGGAAAGAAGCTATGCCAATTCCACCTACGTTTTAAGAAGTAGACCCAGACTCTTCGATTGTGACCAGGCTTTGGAGCGTCTCCCTAAACCCTCTCCAAAATGCTCGGAGAACGAAATCCCACAAGCGGCCTCTGGAGTTTTCCCAGAAGCCAGATGTTTGCCCAGAAGCGGAGGATGGCAAGTGGGCTGAGCAGACCTGGCAGCTTGGAGTTCTCGAAACCGGGCGGGTTGGAACCCAGCCTCCAGGGACGATGGCGGATTGCTCGAGGAAGCCCCAGACAGGGCTCACACCCTCTAGGGAATGACCCTGCTTGACTTGGGACAAGTTTTTAAAACCCTTTCAAACCTGTACATTTCCAGCTGAATGAGGAGGACAATAATAGGACGTGCCTCGCAGAGGCGTAGACAAAATACTTTGCGCGGTGCCCGTGCGATTGCGAGCGGTCCTTGACTGCTAACTGTGAGTATGGTCAGCAGCAGCAGTCTACACAGGCAGAGAGAGGGATCCCCGACATGATGTGCGATCAGGGGTGCTGGGAAATTCCCCATATGCGGGGATTCTTCCCATTCGGCCCTCCCTGATGCCTGAAGTCCCTTCTTAGAGAACTTCTCCGGTGTCTTAAAAATTGTTCTTTATTAAAAACGCAACGTGGCAGCTCCAGAAGTGGCTTGTCATGCCTCCTCACCCCATGAATGCATTGTGTTCCCAGACACACCCCATCGTGGATGAAGTGTCCTGGGTTCACGGCTAGGCTGTGCGCGCACGCGCGGGTTTGGTGGGGCGGCCACCTCCCAGCATATGCGGGTGCCGCACACGGTGTCACACACAGGCGCTTCGCCCGCGTGTCCAAAAAAATGCGGCTTGAGGAGCTCTTGGGATCTCCTGAGATTGGATGCACAATTGTCGTGGTGAATTTGTATGCTTTGGGGCTAGAAGACCCCTCGCATTTCATGGACTCTCAAAGGGCTTAATAATGAAAGAACCGTTGTAAAGGAGACCGCAATTTGCAAGCAGCCCTCGCAGCCGCCTTCAAGTGCGGTGATCCGCGGGGCCTGGGGAGACCTCAGAGTGTGTTCCAGCTGGCGGGGGTGGATGGGTGGACAGCCAGATAACCTCCAGGGCCCTGGGTGCTCTGGTGTGTCAGTGTGACTGAGCAGATGGGTTGAGAGCCAAACCCAACATTGTTGACTCACAGCTTGCTTCTAAAAGCTGCCTCAGAGTGAGCGTGCCGATCGCGGTTCTAGTAACTTTCTCAGCATGGGGAGGGCTTGGCCTGGGAAGAGGGGGGACGGTGAAGCTTCGAGGCTCATAGCCCTGCTGTAATGCGGGCCTTGGGGGTGCTGAGAGCTAGGGGAGGGGGGTGCACTTGGGGTTCCTTCAAGTTTCCTTCAGTCCTAAAGTGAGATCATTCTAATGATTCCGCATGGAGTATTTCTCCCTCCCTGAGTAGTTCTCCCTGCCTGAAGCTTATATAATTTGGGGATAGAGCCGCCAAGTAAAATACAGGACTTCCAGTTAAATGTGATCTTCAGGAAAACAATGAATAGTTTTATATATAGATAGATAGTTAGATAGGTAGATAGATAGATAGATAGATAGATAGATATAGATAGATATAGATAGATATATCCTCTCTCTATATACAAATATACACATACATATACATGTATATATATCTTAACTACTTCAGGGGACATACATATTCTATGTAATTATTTACTGTTAACTCGGAATTCACCTTTAGCCGGGAGTCCTGGGGGTTTTGCTTTGTTTTGTTTTGTTTGTTTTTTGGGTTTTTTTGCCAAATCTGGTATAATGGGCGGAATTGGGTCTTCTCAAAATTCATACGTTGAAGTTCTAACCCCCCGAGAATGTGACTTTATTGGAGGTGGGTCTTTAAAGAGGTAATTCGGTTAAAATGGGGTCATTTGATGGGCCCCCATCCAATATGACTGGTGTCCTTACAAGAAGAAACTTGGACACACAGACATGTACAAACGGAAGACCGCGTGAAGACACAAGAAGACACGTCTCTACAAGCCAAGGAGAGAGGCCTCAGAAGAAGCTAGCCTTGATCTTGGACTTCCAGCGACCAGAAGTGTAAGCAAATTAGTCTCTGTTGTTCACGCCACCCGGTCTGTGGTATTTGCCATGGCTGCCAGAGCAGATGAATACATCTGGCAACCAACCGTATTTGGAGAGCACTCTGAATAAAAGAGCACAAAATTATGAATACAGAATTAAGCCCAAATGTGAATACTTATTAGAATAAGAAAAGAGATCACAGCAAATTACCAGAGACATAAAGATTTGAATCCCTTTAGGCAACTGGAACATCCGAGGGTTCCTGGAACTCACAGACCCCCCCCCCCCCCCCCCCCCCCCGTGGGAGAGGCTCTCAAGCTTAAGCTTTCTTAGTACCCCAGTCCATTTAAATCTGCTGGGATGTTTATCCTGACCTTTTCTAAAGCTCTCTCTGTTTATTTCCCTGGTTTCGCTTGGCTTTCACAGCAATCTCTCAAATTACACAATTCGGTATTTTTGGAACTCTGTCCCTCCTTCCTTTATTGTTTAGTTTCTTATCTCTCTTCTGGGGGTAAGATTTTTAGCTCTTTGATTTGGTGTAAAATGGATCTTAATAATGTTTATAAAACAGCATAAGCTTTTCACATTAGAACTATTTTTAACATATCATATTATTATTTTAATTATATGGGTAGCTTTGGTAATTTTATTTTCTACATTTTATGAAGTCTGGAAAGAGAAAACAAGGAATAATGTAATTTTCTTTTGCATAAGGAACTCTTATAGAAACATTTAATTTTGGCTGTAGCCGACAGATTTATAAAGATATGAGTGTATATAAATACATATGTGCATGTATATATTTCATATCTTTCTGAATGCTACACAGAATTATCCTAAAGTACAACTAATTACACCAACTTGATTGCCCAGTAGGAAACCAGTTAAGTTAGAAAAAAATTGTTCTGTCACAACCATATATAAAAATTCTTTGTGGATAAAATGTATGTATATTTAAAATATCATATAGGAATTGTCCATAGAAAGCATTTCTTTTTCGTTTTGAGTTTAAAAACACTAGGTTCAATCTTTTTTAATTGAAAGGTGTTTTTGAGCATTATTGTGTAGATTTCATGTTAATATGGCAGACAATGACTTTGAGCTTGAAAATCTTCACTCTCTCCCTGATAGGGTTAAAAACTGGCTTAACTGCAACAGGATAGAAAATAAAAAGTACGGAGCGCCTGGGTAACTCAGTTGGTTGAGAGCACTGCGCTCTTGGTTTCAGCTCAGGTCGTGATCTCAGGGTCCTGTGATCGAGCCCCAGGTGCGGCTCCACCCTCAGCAGGAGTCTCACTGGGATTCTCTCTCCCTCTCCCTCTGCCCCTCCTCTCACCCCTGTGCACACTCTCTCTCTCAAATAAGTTAAATAAGTAAATAAATAAATAAATAAATAAATAAATAAATAAATAAATAAAATTGTGAAAAAAAGTACAATGAGTATAAAGGAAAATAAAAGTAATTTAAGATGGTTGATACGTGCAGGGGGGAAGGAAGAGGAAGGCAGAACAAGATAAGCAGAGTGAAACATGGATGAAAGGAATGTCAAGAAATGAAATCTATTTAGCAATTTTTGAGAAATGGTCCGAAGTAAGTTCTGTGGCATATTAATGGACGCACAATGGTAATTGAGTCAAGTAGCTCACCGTTCTGGCTGCGCCGGTCTTGGAACAGAATTTGTACAGACATTTGCTTGCTTTTCCCCTCCAACATATTAGAGATAGTACATTGGTGTGTGTGTGTGTGTGTGTGTGTGTGTACATGTGTGCACATGTGTGTCGTGATGGTGGTGGTATAGCAGAGTGTGCATTCACAAGTGTGTAAATCGTGCAGTGAAATGAATACGGCTGGTGGTGATTACCCCATAAGTCCCATAACTACTTCAGGGTATTCATCGTGCTTTTCATTGTGTATATTATAATTATCGTTAAGAATGGATAAGGTGAAAGGAGGGCATGTGAGGTAATGAGCACTGCGTATTATATAAGACTGATGAATAACTGACCTCTACCTCTGAAATCAATAATACATTATATGTTAATTAAAAATGAATAAATAAATAAATAAATAAACAGGAAAAAAAGAATCACTAAGGCAAAATAAGTCAATCAGAGAAAGACAAATATCATACGATTTCACTCATATATGGAATTTAAGAAACAAAACAGAGGAGCATAGGGGAAGGGAGGGAAAAATTAAGACAAAATCAGGGCAGGGAGAGAAACCATAAGAGGCTCTTAGCTCTAGGGATTCTACTGAGAGTTCCGGGGGGCGGGGGGGGGGGGGGTAACCGAGGGATGGACATTAAGGAGGGCACATGGTGGAATGAGTACTAAGTGTTATATGCAACTGATGAAAAACTGACCTCTACCTCTGAAACTTAAGACACAGTATATGCTAGTTAATTGAATTTAAATAATAATTAATAAAAGAATCACTAAGGCTTTCTCTTACTGAAATAGTTAACAAGGGATAGAATTATATTACTGATCAATCTGTCATTCTACCTTTCTTTTTTGAAAAGGCAGTTAATTGAATGCCAAGTAGTTATGTCTATTATTTTAAGGTTTTCACTTTTTATTTTTGCTTTAAAGTGGCTAATTTCTCATGCAGGTAATTATGCAGGGCTCTTCCATGTGGGGACATTTAATGCTGGTGATTTTTTCCCCTCGGAACTGGATGTGCAATTGCTGATGAATTGTTATCCATGGATACAACTTCAGCGAGGGGGACGTAAGCTCCAAATTGTGCCTTCTTACAGTCCATTTCCTTATTGTCTGACATGCTTTCTACAGCCCCAAGTCACCCAAATACCCCCTCTTCTTTGGGGAATCGTATCCTTTTTACCTGCGATGCTGCCACTGTGTTTATTCTTTCTCTGAGCGTGGCTACCCCACGTTTGCTGCAAGTTTGGTTATTGTTCAGTAGCCGCTTGCGGTTTGAGGCCACCGCATTTTCAAAACTCTTCTTAATTACAGCTATTCAACTTGCTATAGAGCGGATTCCTGGAGATCCTCATGTTCCCCGGCTCTGCACAATATATCCTAGCTTAAATCCGTTGCAGTAAATGGTGTTTCACAGAAAGGCTTATACATATATTTAGCTGAAGGCAGGGCTTAAGAATACATTTTCCCATCTTTTGGAAGCAGGGGAAAGCCTTATTGAGAGGGAACTATTTGCACACTCAAAGATACATTGTCTCAATAATCGGTCACAAAATGAATGCACTAGATAGCATTTGAACACTAAAATGAAACACTGCATTTAGCAGTAAGAGAAAGCGGGCTGTGTCACACGGTGGTAGTGTAGTGAGAGTGCGTCCTTTCTGATGGGTTTGCAACCCCCGAGGGCAGGAGCGACATCTGACCTACCGTTATCCCCCACGTCTAAGGCATTATGTGGCACGCGGAGTGGTTGCTCAAAAAACTGAACTGAACTAAGTAACAATCAATAACCCACACTGAGTACAAATTGTCAAATTGAAAACTATATTGTGCTCTGGCATTGGCAGGATCCTTACCCAAGCATGAGTAAGTCTCCAGCTGGACCCTATGTCCTCATCTTCCCTTGTCATTTTGACTCGCCATCGGCTTCTGGGATTCCCCGTTTTCTCTTCTCTCTCTCTCTCTTCTGGTCCACCCTCTACACTCTTCTGGCCTGAAATAGTCATTTCCTCGTATCCGGGCTGATAAAATAATTGCAGAGATTTTTCAGGCAATTAAGTCAATGGGTACACTCTAAGTATTGTGCTGGGTTTTCTATAGCCCCACATCCTGCTATTTTTAATTTGCAACTATACAAGTCCATGACATGCTGGAATTTAAGGAGGCTCATTAGCCTACAATGTTTACTCTGCAAAATGGTTGTTGTCATTGAATAAAACAACCTCCCCCACTTCACAAAGATCACTGCCTCGCTTTATGTTGCTTCGGGATGCAGCATCAGAAACACACCCCCACTCTCAGGGCAGGAACAGAATCGAGGTTGTCCGTCCTTTCCAGACATCTATGCGTGGGTGACAGTGGGGCTGATGTAAGTGTGAACAGCGAAATACACAGAAATACAACCTGTGTCCCACATTGGAAGGTCTTATCTGTATAGATGTTGTAATACTATGTACCACTGCATCACCATCCCCAACACACACACACACACACACACACACACACACACACACACCGCGCATGCACATGCATCCACATACACCGTGTACTCTCATTGACCCACAAGGTCAATGGCGGACTTCTTTTTTACTTAATCTTCAGTAGTGCATACTCCATAGGGGATGTTCAACCATAGTGGACATTTATTTCAGAAGCTAAACCCAGCTCTGGTCCATGACACGCCATTCCCAATGATGGTTCAAAGCTTCCCATTTCCCCAAGTGAACTGTGTCCCCAGGTCGTGGATATATGACCCATGTCACGCATTCTACTACCACTTATACCAATTCTCAGATTCCTTTTTTTTTTTTTTTATTCCCAGAAGGTGCAATCTTTTTGAAATAAAATGTTGCCTGGCAAGAATAAACATGAGACTAAGTTAAATTTATGAAGATTATTTAACACACATTTGCAAAAGACTTCAGACACAGCTTTGACATTTTCTTCTTGAACATTCATAAAAGCAGTATTAAAAACCACTATTGGTAAGTTTTGTTCACTAAGAAAATTATTCCAATATATCTCTACATAAAATCCTGGCCATAGGGGAAACAAGAAACAAGATGAGAGAGGACAGTTCTCCCAGTGTGTGCCAAGGATTCCCACAAAGTTTCAGGGGACCCACAAGATCAAAACTATTTTGATAATAGTACCAAGATGTTGTTGACCTTTGTCAATATCATTGTCCTTTGTGTGGACCGTGGTATCACCTAAAGGCTACATGACTTATAATATTGCAACCTACTTGTTCTCATTTGGCTGAACCCAGAAGCAGATATGAGAATCCAACATTTCTATTTTATTTTGTTATTTTTTTTTTATAGATTTTATTTATTTGTCAGAGAAAAAGAGAGAGAGCACAAGCAGGGGGAGCAGCAGTCAGAGAGAGAAGCTCAGCAGGGAGCTCGATGCGGGGCTCGATCCCAGGACTCTGGTATCATGACCTGAGCCAAAGGCAGATGCTTAACACACTGAGCCACCCAGGAGTCCCCAAACTTTCTACGTTAAGCCAGACATTAAAGAGCTTTCTGAAAATGTCAAACAGTGCTATTATTCTCCCTCTATATTTCTGTTTTGGAAAATACAGTTATTTTTTATACAAATAATGGTTTCTTACCTTTACTTTAAATGAATCCATGAGTAAACATTAAAAATATTTCCTAGTTTTAATTTCAAAAATAGTAAATATTGATAGATACAACTCCTAATTTAAAAAGCTCTTTGGGGTCATCATTCTTAAGAGCATAGGTTTCCGAGATCAAAAGGTTTAAGGAGAGCCGAACTGAGCAAATGGCTGGTACATTACAGTCAGCTTGTGAATAATCTCCTCTAAAAATCGCTGCTCAAAACAATGTTTCAAAAGATGTGTTTTGGGCGCCTGGGCGGCTCAGTGAAGCATCTGCCTTCGACTCAGGTCATGATCCCAGAGTCCTGGGACTGAGTCTTGCATTGGGCTCTCTGCTCAGCGGGGAGTCTGCTTCTCTCTCCCTCTGCTGCTCCCCCCGCCCCCCGCCCATGTGTGCTCTCTCTCTCTGTGTCTCAAGTAACTAAATAAAATCTTTAATTCCTTTTTTTTTTTTTTTTAACAAAAGTTGTGTTTCATGACTCAGAGGGGGGTTTTCCGAATAGAAGCCTCTTCATTGGCTATCAGCAGGCTGCACCGGGACTGGGTTCCACCCCGCCCTATCGTTAACATCCTCTGTCGCTCCCTTTAGGCAAACAAAGTAACAGTGGGGTGGGCAGCCTCCAGGCCCCTCAACATATTATTCTTGGAAAAGGCTTGCACTGGGTCCTGGCAGTTTAGGCAAATGCCTCTAACTTCTCTGGCTGCCTATCTAAAACGCATCCGATTTGAACTCTCCTAGGAGTAAAAGCAGCCATCCAAAATATGTATCTGTTATGATGGCGTAAGAATTACCTGGAACGTATTTTAAATACAGAGCTCCCAGGCCCCAGTCTAGATCTAAGGATTCAGTAGCACACGACTGAGGGGAGCAAGTGTTCTCCTTGACAAGCTCTCCCCAGAATCCTTACGACAGTGTCCAGGAGGCCACTGTTATGGTGCAGGTCATCCAGAAAAGATAGGAAAGCCTAGTGTGTCTCGCCTCCACCCAGGAGCACCAAGCCGTCAACACGTGCCTTGAGACAGAGGGGAGCCCCTGGCTGGGGCAGCACCCAACCCTTACCAGTGAAATCAGACTTGGATGGGGCACCCAAGCACCCAGGAGCCCAGGCAAGGAGAAGTGAACCAGCTGCCATAGAGCCTTGAGGGGAGGATTTGGGTTTGGAATGGTGACTGATGGAGAAGGAGAGAAAGAAAGAGGAATGAAGTATCAGGGCAAGAAGAGGAAACTTCCAGAAGTGAGGGCCCCAGTGCTGAACTGTCATTTCCTGGCCATGATTTTGCATAGAGCCAGCTCTAAGCCTTGGTGGGGTCAAGACTCAAAGCGGACTTGACAGGCGCCCAGCAGTCCAGCTCTGATGAAGATCCTCAGAAAACAGAAACAGAAAGAATGCCAGAAGCCAGAAAGAGGGAGCACATAAATGAGACCTGGAAGGATCATGTAAACAAGTACTGAAGTGGACACAGGAAAATGGGATCTAAAGGCTTTTCAGGGGCGCCTGGCAGCTCAGTCGGTTAAGCAGGTCAAGTCATGATCTCAGGGTCCATGGATCGAGCCCCATGTCAGGCTCCCTGCTCAGTGGGGAGTGTGTTTCTCCCTCTCCCTCTGCCTGCTTCTCCCCCTGCTTGTGCTCTCTCTCAAATAAAAGATATTAATAAAATCTTTTTAAAAATAAATAAATAAAAATAAATAAATATAAAGGCTTTTCAGCTACACCGTGTGTTTGGAGAAGGAAACCCTGTGTCGTGTGTTTGTTCAGCGGGGGAAGGGTGCAGGAAGCAGAAGGCAGAAAACCAACGCTCTAGGCCTGGTTATTTACCATTACCCATTGCGGCCACATTATAAAAATCCCACCCAGAAACAAGTAAGTGTTTATAGCCTTTATTAATCTTTTCTTGACTGTTAGCTCCTCAGATTAAAGTCAGTGAGGCTGTGATGCGAAATAGTTTATAGTATACCCAGGGGTGACATCGCCTATCATTTCACTTGTCCTCATTTGTAAGTTCCTTTCAAAGAAGGGTTTGACTTGGCGTCTCTTTCTTGGATACTTCTCTATCTAAAAGCCCTGTGAACATTTAGGCCACTCCCCTGTTGACAGTTTTGAACATAAACTATTACATTTCAGCAAAGGACTAATGAATTTGGGAGCGATGGGGAACACGGTAAAGTCTGATCTATGGCGACAATTTTCGGTGGCCTGAATACCTTCAACTTTCACCTGTTTTTCTTGCGCAAGACGAGACCTCTCTCACAGGTCTTCCTCACATCTTGCAACACATCTACAGGTTGCAATGTGTGTGGCCCCCAGCGCTTTTCGTATCACAGGTGGCTTTGATAAGGAGCAGAGGTAGGAGGAATTCAGTTTAGCCAAGTCCGCAGGGGGCCTTTGAGAAGCTCTTCACTTTCTCTGCCTTCACCTTCCTCATTCTCAAGATAAGACGGGGAAAGAAAGGAAAGAAAAAACTATTTACCTCGTACAGGTCTTTCAGAAGATGGACCGTGGGATTATAGGATGCTTTGGAGCTGGGCCATTCCTCTGGTTTGCTGCTCAAAAGGAACTCTCTTGCTCACTTTTGGAAGATACAAGATGCTCGTGACTACGGCAGATCTGTTTATTTATTTTTTTTCATCCAATCTATTTAATAACTAACCTCCCCTGTGCTTTCAGCAGTAGATACTCTGAAAGCATTCTGAGACATCTCCATAAACATGTTTTTTTTCCCCAAAACCAATTCTTCGCATGTTTCACATATTTGTACGACTTCACTAGTTTTGTGAAAGTAGACAACAATAGTGATTCTGTGGCTCTGCACCACCAAGACCTCACTTTTGGCTGGATTTTTTTTTATCCCCTTTTTTCCTTTCCCCTCCCCCCCCATCTCAAAAGACCTTTCCCACAAGGGTGGGTCCTCGTGAAATAGCGGATGAAGGAACGTGTGCCAGTGCCCTATATTGTAACCCAGTTGGACATGACCTGAGAATAAACTCTTTTGGGTTCTTCAGAAATCTTCAGATTTCACCTCAAGTGCTCCAGGCAGGTGAGGTCAATCGTATAACAGGGACCCCAACCTACGTCTAATGTGGGGAGACAGAGTGGGCCCCCGAGCACCAAGAAGTGATCTGTGTGCCATAACTGCTGAACCCCACAGACACAGGGGGATGGTGAGGACATAAAGGCCCCGGGTTCTGTCTCCCTTGAAATCACTCCAGAGCTAGCTGCATCTTTTCCCCAATTTTTAACATCTAACCTGGTTTTCTCTGAAATTGTATTTTTAAAAATGTATTTCTATTTTATACTTTATTATTTTCCTAGCCAGGCGTTAACTTATTTACTCATTCATTCAACAAAAATCCGTTGAGTATCTCCTCTGTTATGAGATGGGGACTCTCTTAATTTCTTAATGACCAAAGGACATGTCTGATTCATGCAGGATTCTGGACCTTACCTTTGTATCTATACATGTGCTATTTATCTGTTTGCACGTTTGCTTATTTGTGTATTGTGAATTCATGATTTGCTGGAGGGAAGAGGCTGTGTTTTACCAATCTTTGCATCTATAGACCGGATAGATAGCACTCAGTAAACACTGACAAAATGTTTATCACATCAACTCCCATAATGGTAGTGAGGCAAATTATAGTTAAAACACATATCTCGTCAATAATATTAACTCAAAGTATCAGCAAAAATCTTGTGGGAGAAATGGAGAATGGCATTAAGATACGGTTCATGCAAATCAGGCCATAAATTAGATTCTGAGCTTCCTGGTAGCCAAAGTAAAAGAAAAATTTGGCAATGTACATCGGAAACAGGGATTGTGGATTCAGAGGACTTGGGTCCTGGATTTTAATACATTTCAGCTACTAATAAGTATTCTATTATTATTTTATGACATTTCAGGAATTTTCCAGTTATATTTACACATTTTTCTTGAGATAATTAATATCGATCCCACAGAAAAATTACTTTTTTATTTTTGCATACACTGGGTGCTTGTAGAAACATGGAAAACATCAAATAATCTTATGACAAAAATTAAAGTCAGGTTTTTCCAAAACAAAACTTTCTTAGCCTTTCTCGTTTAGAAATGATCAGATTACTTATTTCACTGTGTTTGGGATTACAAACTTTACACATGAAATGTGCCTAAACTAAATCAAGAGCCTTGCCCAACCCTCTACCAATGAAACATACTTAAGAACAAGATGAAAATGCCTGGAGTAGTCAGGTGGACTAATATCAAGAGTAAACCCCGACATTATATATGAGGAATTTTTAGCTAGCAGTGAGCAGAGCCATTTGTGAAGACTCCAATGAGGAAAATATCTAAGCATTTCAGTGAACTAAGAACTCTGGTTGCTAGGGTCACCTGGGTGGCTCAGTCCGTTAAGTGGCTACCTTCGGCTCGGGTCATGATCCCAGGGTCCTGGGATCAAGCCCTACATTGGGCTCCCTGCTCAGCGAGGAGCCTGCTTCTCCCTCTCCCTCTGCCTGCCACTCCCCCTGCTTGTGCTCTCTCTCAAATAAATAAAATATTTTTTTAAAAAAGAACTCTGGTTACTAATTAAGAACTGACAATCATGTTGTTTTTCCTGTTTCTTTGAGCCTTTTAAACACGTACAGGGAGGGGCGCCTGGGTGGCACAGCGGTTAAGTGTCTGCCTTCGGCTCAGGGTGTGATCCCAGCATTGTGGGATCGAGCCCTGTATCAGGCTCCTCCGCTATGAGCCTGCTTCTTCCTCACCCACTCCCCCTGCTTGTGTTCCCTCTCTCGCTGGCTGTCTCTATCTCTGTCAAATAAATAAATAAGATCTTAAAAAAAATAAAATAAAATAAACACGTACAGGGAGTCAGAGACCTGGGCTCCAAGATCGGTAAATGATCAATCATCTGACAGGTAGGGGGCCATTCATTCAGTGATGCCTCAGTTTCCCAAGCCTCAAAACGAAGATCATAATACCTACCTTATGGGATTATTGCAAGAATCAATGCAAATAGATGAGGTTATGTAAGTAGACAAACTTCACAAACTCTACATGATGATACAATTTGGGTCCTATGGATTCCAGCACTGACATAAGTTAATTTGTCAGTGGGGAAGTGGTTGATTTTTCATAACATTGTATGTGTGATTGGTCAAATTCATGTAAAACTAACTTCATCTACTGCTGAAACCCACTTAGTATTTATTTTTTGCTTCATAAATGTGTACAAATTTTTTAAAATTTATTGAGTTCAGTGGCTCAAAGTTCTTTTTTTTTTTTTTTAGATTTTATTTTATTTATTTATTTGACAGAGATAGAGACAGCCAGCAAGAGAGGGAACACAAGCAGGGGGATTGGGAGAGGAAGAAGCAGGCTCATAGCGGAGGAGCCTGATGTGGGGCTCGATCCCAGAACACTGGGATCACGCCCTGAGCCGAAGGCAGACGCTTAACCGCTGTGCCACCCAGGCGCCCCTGTGGCTCAAGGTTCTTACAGAACTTGATTTTATATTTTAAAAGCTCTCTTCCTGCGAGAGGCTGAGTTCACAGTGTCTATCTATAGATTTAATACATATTTATCATACACAGGATAGTTCTATGTGTGATGAAGGTCTACTTCTTTTCCCAGATTATTATTTTCTTGACTTTATTTACATTTTGCCTGGATAAGCATATCTATACAGTTTAATAGTTCAAGTGATTACACCATGATTTTGAGGTTTTCTGAGGAAAGCTGGAGTATACAACTATGTTTTTAAGTTAACTGATTTGACCATCCTTGATCCAAAGTAAACCAAAAACACCTGACTCTCGCCAACTTTTCCAATGGCTGCATCAGCTTCTCTAGAAGCAGTCAATCAGCAATGATCACATTTCAGATCAACCTCAAGGCTGAGATGTCACCAAAGTGATTGGGAAGAAATAATCAGCCTGAGTAGACATACGAAAACAAACCTTCCGAGTAAAAGGCGAAGATCCCAGAGAGGCTCATCCATTCCTGTGGGCGTCCTAAACAGAAGAGCGCTGGTCATGATGGCGGGAGGAACCACACGTTCTTGGCCGGTCTGCCATGCTGGCGGAAAGAACAAGGGATCCATTGGCAATGAGGTGGAGTCATAAACTGGGACATGGTGTAAAAGCTTGAGAGTGCCCAATGGCAGGAAGGCAGGAGAATGAAGAATTGCGTAATCCTCAGAACATCCGAACAGTGCTGCTGTTCCAAGAGGAACAAACACTGCAGTCGAGATATCTGGACACCATGAGCCATAAACCCTGCCCAAGGCTCTTCTCCCAATCACCCACTGACCTCTTTTCCTAAGGAAGCTCTCTATAGGGCAAAGGCTAGACGAATCAATACACCACCAGCCCCTCACTTCGCTCCTTGGTTCTCTTCCAGCCAGGGAGTAACAGCTGGGATTAAAAAGATTTACTTAGGTGTGGTACTTTATTTTCTTTCGTGTATGTGCCTGTGTCCAGCAAGAAAACCTATACCTCTATATGGAAAAACCTCCATACATTATTTCTCTGTCTACATGTATGACTAAAACATGTGACTTCCAGAGCCAGTTCTTTTTATATGTATAAGAAAACAGAGATTAACAATAATGCTGACATAGGCATACAGCCCGGAGCCAGAGTGTGCAGATGGAGATTTTTATTTTATTTTCTTTTAGAGAGAGAGAGAGAGAGAGAGACAGTGCAAGCCGTGGGTGTGGGGGGGAAGGAGAGGGAGAGAGAGAGAGAGAGAATCCTAAACAGGCTCCACATTAAGCATGGAGCCCAATGCGGGGCTCAATCTTACAACCCTGAGATCATGACCGAGTAGAAATCAGAAGTTGGACACCCAAATGACTGAGTCACCCAGGTGCCCCTGTTCTTTGATTGGAGTTATTAATTATTATGTGCACAAAATCACACAAGGTGTTTCTTTGGCAACAGCAAAAGAAAAAAAAAACATTATTTACAATGTTGCACAAAAATCTTAGTCCCACCATTTGTAAAGATCACAAGTTCATGAGTGGATACTAGAGATCCCTAAGGAATTCCCTTATTATGACTAGAATTCATCTGTGAATCTACAACAATATTGATGATGAGAGTATATAGTTTTGGTTCCAGGAGTCACTGAAATGCTAATCTTATGAGACTAACACTATCTAGTATTACTGTGATGGTCATAGCAGTACTCACAAATATCCCATTTGTCCTCCTACTTTTTCCAATTAGGGCCACACAATGGATATAAGAGGAAATGAAGTATGTTACTTCTAACCAGAGCCATGAAAAGTTCTTGAGCAATTCTCCACGCTCTGCAAATCTACAGGGTTTAGAGAAAAGTATGCGGTGCTAGAGATGGAAGTAGCCTACCTTGCAGATCACTGAGGAGTGGAGTCTCCAGACCCATAGTGGACATTAGGTGAGTGAAAAATAAATGTCCACCATGTTAAAATGCTGAGATTTGGGAAGTGTTTGTTACTGCAGCAGAGCCCGTCCTGATTAACACAGATAATAATGGATTTAGTCTTGGGAGCTAAATGAAGTCTGCAGTTAGATGTTACACGTTTTCAGTCTTTTCATGAAAGGCTCAGCAGGATATAGAAGAATTGGCCAACTTTTTCTGTAAAGGACCAGACAGTAAATAATTTAGGCTGGATAGTCTCTTCACAAGTACTCACTCTGCCATAGGATTATATAAGCAGCCATGATGGTATGTAATGAGTAAGGTGGTGTTCCAATAATACTTTATTTATAAAAACAGGTAATGGACAGGATTTGATACACTGGTCATAGTTTGCTGGGCCCTGTGATATGGGACCTCCTGTTAAATGTAGTTATGTTGAAAACTTGGTATATGAGTTTCCTAGGGCTATCTTTTTTTTTAAGATTTTTTATTTTTAATATTTTGACAGTGAGAGAGACAGACACAGAGAGAGCACAGCAGGGGGAGCAGCAGAGGGAGATGAAGAAGAAGGATCTCCACTGAGCAGGGAGCCCGATGCGGGGCTCAATCCCAGGACCCTGGGATCAGGACCCAAGCTGAAGGCAGACGCTTAATGACTGAGCCACACAGGCGCCCCTCCTAGGGCTATCTTAACAAAGTACCACAAACGGTGTGGCTTAAAACAACAGATATTTATGCTCTCACAGTTCTGGAATCTGGAAGCCAAAATCAAGGTGTTGGCAGGGTTGGTTCCTCATGCAGGTTCTGAGGGAAAATTTGTTCGACGCCTTTCTCTCGGGTTCTGATTTCTTGCTGATGACGCTCGGCATTCCCTGACTTCTAGATCATCACCCTAATCTCTGCCTCTATTTTCACATT
The DNA here is from genome assembly GCF_023065955.2 of Ursus arctos. Taxonomy (NCBI): domain Eukaryota; kingdom Metazoa; phylum Chordata; class Mammalia; order Carnivora; family Ursidae; genus Ursus; species Ursus arctos. The sequence continues at coordinate 15,968,320 of NW_026622997.1, forward strand.
GACATCTTTTCTCTGGATGTGTTTGTATTATAAGAAGGCCGGTCATATTGGATTAAGGGCCCATCTTTCTTACTCCTTTCGGTATGACCTCAACTTAACTAATTACATTTGCAATGACTCTATTTACAAATAAGGTCACATTCTGAGGTACTGGAGGTTAGGGCTTCAGCAAATCTTCTTGGGGCACACAATTCAACCTGTAACAGTTGGTTACTTAAGGAACACATTTCACTTAGAAAACTGTCAATGATACGTGAATTTAAGATAAGCTCATAATCAGAGATCAATCCATGAATTCTCTTGACAAGACTGAAATTTTAGGTGTATTATAGAGCCATTAAAAGAAAAACTGTGCTCATAATTAAAATAATAAATAGAATTTTGTAATGAACATTTACAATTCAGTATTATTGTTCAGGCTTCTACCTTTTCCAAGTCATTGATTGATGCTTAAGATGAGAAAATTAGATTTGATTTATATACTTTATTTCTTGAGACTGTTATTAAAGCAGAGGATTGATGAAATGATTATTCCTTAGAGTCTGAATGGAGACATCTATAAGAATTTATTGAAGACAAAACTACAATTTCCTTGGCAGATTTTGTAAAAGGAACACACAGGTGAGCAACCAAGTAAGTGCTTTATATGGTGCAGGAGAGGGGTTCAGAAGGAGAGACCCCCTAAGTGGCACCTTCCAGGAGGATGTGGCACCCAAGCTGGGCTGGAAGGGTGGCCAGGGTTTGGACAGACACCAGAGAGCGTCTAATGGGGGCAAGGGCATAGCATGATGTAGTGTGGGGAGGAGGATCGGCCTGATTTGAGGTCGCAGGGGCATGTTGGGAAATACCAATAATTGTAACTGCAAAGAGCAGTTGAAACGGATACGAAGGACCGTGAATGTCACCCTAAGAAGGGTTCACATTACATTCATGAGCAATAGGTTTCTAAGCAAATAATCAAAGCCGTTTTGTGTAGTACACAAGACAAATAAGGCAACGGATCAGTGAGGAGTTATCGAGGCATTGTTGAGGAATGTCTAGGGATTACGAAAAAAAGGGGGTAGACTGTGGCTGGGTAGTGGGGTAGAGTTAGAACGGTTCATAGGAATTTTTATGCATTTTGATGATTGGAGTTCTGAGACTGAGAAAACCATGAAGGAGAAACAGATGAGCCAACACGATCTCAAGAGTGAGGGAAAAGAGGCAAGAGGCAGATATAAACGCAAGGCAGGCAGGCAAGACAAATTCTAGCCAATTGCTATTAGAGCGAAGACTAATTCATTAGTTCAACTTGATTAGTCAAGATAGGATGAGGTAGCCATGGTTACATATAATCCCCCACATTCCAATAGCTTAGCACAACAAAGATTTATTTCTTGTTCATGCTACATATCTAGGGCTCATTGGAAGGGAGCTCTGTTCCACAGATTTATTCAGGTATCAAGGCTAAAGGGCATTCCACCATCTTGGGATGCTGCCATTTCAACATGGAACTGCACAAGGGGAAGAAAGAACAAGGACAACACCCACCACTCTTAACTGCCTTCAGCCTATTTGCCAGAACTTGTCACAGAGCCAAAATCCAGGTTAGGCTGGAAAAGATAGAGAAGCCAGGCAATATCCACTAAGCATTGCTATCTCTACTGTCTCATTTTCTCTTCTACTTAAAAATAGTTATCTATGAATTTCTGTCCTAATGTTGCCCTTAGTAAAGGGAATCTATTTCTCTCCTCACGTTTTCACAACAACCAGGAAATGCTCATATATTCTCAACCATAACCATTGCAAAGGCCTGTCACGAGCATCCTCAACAATGGAGATAGAAACAAAAGCAGGATGTTAAAATTTGCTAGTTGTTTCTCCTTGATGCCTATATGGGTTTGGGCTGTAACGTGTACTTGTCACTTTAGCTGTCCCTGTAACTCCTGATTGTGTCATCAGCCATACAGGTGGTTGTCACCAGAAATACCAACATGTAACTGGAAGGATATGTATATGTAACAGGATATTAAATATAACTTTTTCTATCTCAGGTTTAGACAAAGACGCCAAAGACAGAGCAAAATGCAATCGTTGCCAAACATCCATGTGCTAGAACAAGGCGCTAGACATATGCAGGTATGTTAAAGGACTATGAACCTGGTTCTTCCAGCATTAGCCCCGCAAACACCTTCAGGCTATAGAAGGAGGCCAAGAATTTATTCCCCAGTTGAAGAGGCTAATAGTGAGGTTTTCTCTGGAGAGATTTTTTGGTGTGTCTTGTGTTTCCCTCTTCAAAACGGGGCAAGCCAAGTAAGGGGGTGTTAAAGAGATGGGTACAAAGAATACAGTTCTCCTGGAGTTTGGTAAAGTCACAGACTAACGTTTGACTCATGCCCTGAGATATCTAAAGAAAACAGTCCGTGGAAGCACTGGGCTGTCAGAGGAGAGGACTGCCATCATCATGTTTGCTTATAGATCAAAGGGGGGGTGTGTGTCCCGTAGACAGATGTGGACCCTGCAGAAGTTCAAGCCATGGATTGTCTTTGAAAGGACTCTGCCTAAAAACATGTCTTTCCAGGGACAAGATAATCTTAGCATAGAATAGCTATCAATCAGAAGCTGAGGGAAGGAGCAGGGAGCAAGAAGCCAGTTGGAGAAGCCATCACCCAGGCTAGGGACCCGTGAGTGATCCTCAGAGATAGATAGGAGTGGGAGGTAAGGAGGTCTCTAATATATCTCCAAGAACAGCCCCTCAGTGGAAGAATCAGCATTTGGAAACTCTTAGACCCAGAGGTCACTAACAGATGATCAAAGTACTAAGTTAGTGCAATTTTCGTGTTCCTTCCTCACCGGGCGCTAACTCTGGAGGGGCTAAAAAAGCAGCAAGGAGAGAGAGGGAAAAGGAAGACCAAGAAGAAACTTTCGTCTACACTGCACAGCTCTGACTAAATTAGACCTCTGCTGGGGAGGAAGAGAGGTTTCAAACTGGTTGAGTAATTAGACCTGAACTAGGGAGGAAGGAAAAGTTTGAAATGGGTTGAGAACTTGACATTTTGACATCACACTGGCTGGACTTCCTACCATCCGAAAGAAGGTTTGTCACTATCTGAGAGGGTGAAAGCTCTGGGCCATGGTGTTGTTCCACCAAGGAGCAGGAAGACAGATGCGCAGAGCAAAGTTTGCAGAAGCAGTGGTGAGAAAAAGTAAAGTTTCTTACTTCTTGGATCCTAGCCAGTCCTTCTGGTTCAAAAAAGCCTGCTCGCATGAATATCTCAGTGAACACACATAAATATGGCACGGGCTGGGAAATATACAGTTAGTTGAGCCTTGAACCTCACAGATTTGAACTGTGTGGGTCCACTTACATGCCGATGTTTTTTGAGAAATACAATATAGCACTGTAAATGTATTTTCTCTTCCTTTTAATTTTCTTAATAACATTCTTTTCTCTGACCTGCTCTATTGTAAGAATACAGTATGTATTACATACACAAAATATGTGCTGACTATGCTGGCAGTAAAGCTTCTGGTCAACAGTAAGCTATTAGCAATTAAGTTTGGGGCATGTCCAAAGTTATACACAGATTTTCAACTTTGCGAGGGTTTGGCACCCCAACCCTTGTGCTGTTCGAGGGTCAATTATAGTTCATATTGTAAAAAATTCTGGTAGAATAAGGAATAATTGCGAATTGCTTTAGTTGGTGATTGTCTTGATGGGTGGTTATGTTTTTAAGAATTTAAAGTGTGTGCAATCAGTAATCCATTAATTCAAAACTATTTCATTGAGGTCCTATAACTAGGTACCTACAGTACCCATAAATTGCTGTAGGCTATATGAAAGGTCGTCATGCTACTTTTTCAAAGCTTTTACATATTGGTGAAAGTAGGCAAAAAATAATCTTAACACAATGTGATAAAAGTTATAGAAGGAGACCATAGACTGTAATATTAGAGCAGAGAGTAAGGACATTTTACCTCTCAGAAAGGATCTAGAAAGCTTCCCTAGAAGATGATATACCTAATCTGATGTTTGATGTGTTTATTTAACCTCTTCCAGAATGGGTTAAAAAAGAGCGAGCTTACTCTTGGTACCAAAGCAACTCAGCACAAAGGCATGCAACAGGAAAGCCCAGCTTTCTCAGAAACAAATTTGCCTGCATAATTATGGTACCAAGTACCATTGGACGACGGTCCTGAATGGATCTAGAGATTATTTAGAGCCTAGATTTGGCAACAGACCTATGTAATATGGTATGGAATTTAGAGATATCTTTCAAGCCATTGGAAATGGTTATAATATTTTGGTTTTGCTCTTCTGTTCATATATGTGCTTTAAAAAATAAATAGTATAAGTCTTTTAAAAAATCATCTATAATTTCACTATCCAGAAAGACTACTAAATATATTCTGGAATGTTTTCTTCCATTATTTACACTTATAAAAGTTTTATTTTATTTCGATTTTGTAGCCAATAGTTTTAACACTTAATATTATCCTGTGACTATTTTCCAATGTCATTGAATAGTTTTTTAAAGATTTTATTTGTTTGTTTGAGAGAGAGAATGAGCAGCGGGGGGGAGGGGCAGAGGGAGAGGGAGAAGCAGACTCCCCATTGAGCAGGGAGCCAAAGTGGGACTTGATCCCAGGACTCTGAGATCATGACCTGAGCTGAAGGCAAGATGATTAACTGACTGAGCCACCCAGGTGACTCTCATTGACTAATTTTTGAATGATCTCTAATGAGTGACCAATATTACATCAAATGAACCCACTATTTTTTATTCAGCCATTCATTTACTGTGAACAGTTGGGTTGTCCCAAATGTTTTGCAATTGCCATCCATATTTATACATCTTTCAGTGCATTTTTATGCCTTTAAGATACAGTCCGATAAATTAAATTGCTGAGTCAAAATAAATTCTGTTGTAAGCTACTTTTTACACATTTTTAGATTTATTTCCACAAAAATTGTGCTAATTAACACCCTCCCCCCTTGGTGCAGTAGCACTGTAAAATACTCTCTGTTTTTTTGTAGGTTTATCAATGGGACAAATTATTTGCTTTTATAAATGATCTCTGCTGGTTTTGTAATAAAGTAAAATTTTAATAGACAGTTTTATAAATAATCCTTGGTAAATAATCTTTGTTTAATTTTTAAAATAAAAGTCTACTGAAGAAATGTTGGGGATTATAGAGAAATGCAAAGAAGAAAAGTTATTTCTTATAATTAAGGACTGATAACATCTTGGCGTATACCCTTCCAGTTTTTAACTCTTTAAATGTATTTAACAAAATTGAGACTTTATTGTATTTGGACTTACTTATATTTTGTTTTTTACATATAATCCCATAGAGCAAATGGGCCATCAGATCATTAATTAGACTTTAGAACATGGCTTGTAAGAATTGCATGACTTTCCCTGGTATGAGTGGGCTGTGTCCACCTCCATTCCTGTCTTGGAAGTTAGGTTTGGCTTTTATCTTTCATCTTTACATGAGCTTTTTTTTTTACACGAGCATTTTTGTATACCTCTGTTCATACCTTGGATTAAATTCTAGACAAATTGCTAAAAATGAAAATGTTAAGTAAAAGGATTTGAACATTTTTTGTGACTTTTAATTCACATTGCGAAGTTGTGTTCCAAAAAAGATGCATCTGTGAGTAGTGAATGAGAGGTCTTGCTTCACAACATTAGGAATGATCAATATTTTAATCTTTCCTATTTGACAGATAACGGCTTTGTATTCGAATTTGCCTTTCTTTGATTATTTATAATGTTAAGTATCACTTTATGTCTTATGGACAGTATTTATTTTTGTCTTATTTGGAGGATCTGGTGCTATGATTGGTGATGGTCAAAGTCTTTTTCTGTACCATTAAGATATTAACCATTTATCCATTGTATTTATTCATACGGTTCTTTTTACCCTATATTTCGTATTTCTGAGTTATTGAATTTTGCATCTTTACTGGCTACAGTGCATATTTGAGTATGTTTTTTGGGACACATGCAGGGTTCTTTCTGAGCCCGTACCTAACTAAAATATCCTTCCTGCTGCCATCACACGTGAATGACATCTTGCCGGGACGTGGAATTCTTGGGCTACGAGCTTTCCCTCACAAAGGCACAGTGTCTTCTGATACACAATGTAGTGGAGAAGTGTATGCATGTGTGGTGGTTAATTTTATATCAGTTTGACTGGGCCATGGGGTACCCAGATATTTGGCCAAACGTTACTCTGGGTTTCTGTGAGGGTGTTTTTGATGAGATTAACATTTGAATTGGTAAACTGAGTAAAGCAGATTACCCTCCCTGGTGTGGGTGAGTCTCGTCCAATCAGTTGAAGGCCAGAATAAAATGAAAAGGCTGATCGCCTCCCAAGTAGGGGAGAATTCTGCCTGACCGCCTTCAAAATGGAACATAGGCTTTCTGTCACCTTCATAAACATATATGCCAGTTCCTTATAAGTCTTCCTCTTTCTTGATAGATAGAAGATTGATAGATAGATAGATTGATGAGAGATGATAGATAGGTAGATAGATAGATAGATGGATATAGAGATGATAAAGGACAGAGATAGATTCTGTTTCTCTGGAGAACCCTGGCTAATATATCATGTTACCTAGAATGTTTCTTCTCTGTTTCCATGGTTATAGAATTTCATCTGTGAAATTTGAAAAATTTAATCCTGATACCCAGGTGTCATGTCTTTTTTTTTTTTCCATCATTCTGTTTGGAACACAACATGATCCAACTAGACAGGAAGTTGAAGGATCTACATAGTAGCTGTTCTCTCTGGAGTGTTCTATGAAGAAGGTCATTTGCTGGGAGAAAGGAGAAAGGTGGAAAGGATTTTAAATTCTGTGAGTTAGTACTGGGCCTTTATAGTATACTTCCGGCTATCTGTGTCTGTCAATCCATTTCTGTCGGTTACAACACTCCTACTCTCCTACTTTGGTCTTGACCTTCCGTTGGATTCAGATGTGACCTTCAGTATGAACCTCCAACGCTTAGCATTTAGCGATTACCAGTTGTTAATTTTTCATATACTTAGGTCCTCTTTACCCAGACTTGAGCCCAGGAATTAATTTATATTCACCTTTCATTTAGTAGACTTTTGGTAATATTTGTTCTCTGATTTAAATTGAAAAGACCAAGTATTTCCTCACATGGCAAAAATACACTTGCCTGTTTTTAAAACACACACCTTCTTTGGATTACTGTTGATAATAATCATAATAATATATATATTTTACATATATATATAAACGTAAATGTTTTCCGAGTGATTTTGTTAGGGATATAAGGGAGCATACAATTAGTCCGTTGACACTGTAATTCCACAGTTGAAGAATTCTGCATGATTACCTACAACTTCACTTACCAATAAATAATTAATAACACCTACTGTGTGTCAGGCACTGTGGTATGCAAAATTTATCAATAGTCTTATACGTATAAATTTTTAAATTTACGGCACAAAATTATGCTACCTGCACAATACATCATAAAATCACATATTCTTGTACTTAATTTAGTGTTCTTTCAGTTACAATAAAATTACTGCTTTCCATAAATGATACTATGCTTCAAGATTATGAGAGCCTTAAGCAGCTATAATCACTATAACTCTTAACTCACTGAAGCCATCTCTCGCAGTTCTCTATTCTCATTTTGTGAGGGTTACTTCTGCATACTCGTTACTCCTGTATTATGTACAGGACAATCCATAGGAAGGTGTGTGCACACATCCATGCATATCCACACTCGGGAAAATTCTGAGGTCTTCCAGAATTCTATAGCTATCAAAATTCTGTGTGCTCACAATGCCCTACATTTCCGAGATGTCTGTTCTTAAGTTTCCTCATATTTATTCAGCTTATTTTTTCTGTCCACTTTCTGCCTCACTTCTGGGGGTCTGTACCAGCATCTGTCTGTTCCCCACCCACTTACATTTATGCAATCATCAGTCATTCCACCTGTCAGTCAACAAATATTTCCTGCAAGCCACGCACACTAACTCTGGCTCTAGAGAAATCAGTAAGGCTTAGACTTTTTTCTCGAGAACATCTAAAGACAGTCACTCTAGGGGATTAGGGATTCAGGCTTCAAAATATGAATTCCATAGGGACACAATTCAGTCAACAGCAGGTTATAAAATTCCTTACCATAATTTTGTTTCTATAACTAGATTAGTCCTAGTTAGCTTCAAATAGCTTCAAGTTTGAAAGAAAAGGAATGTGTGATTATTAAATAGTACCTAGAAGTCAATATAACACGAAGTATTTTAAACTACCAGCCTCCTAGATAAATTTGCTGAGCAGCCCCCCTCTCCTTTTCTGAAGCTTACAAGCAGTGTCTCAGTTAGATTTATTGATCGTTTTATTAAAAACCTTTTATAAAAAAAAATTTTACTTGTATATTTGAGAGAGAGAGAACAAACACAAATGGGGGGAGAGAGGGAGAAGAAGGCTCCTCGCCGAGCAGGGAGCCCAATGTGAGACTCAATCGCAGGACCCTGGGATCATGACCTGAGCTGAAGGCAAATACTTAGCCAACTGAGCCACCCAGGTGCCCTCAAAAATAGTTTTTGATAGAATTTCCATGGCCATGATTGATGGATTTGAAAATGTAACACTATAGCTAGACTTGCTCCATACCATGGCATAGTCACTATGGCACAAGAACGTCCAGAAGATACAAGATAGAGACTTTTCTACCCTCCTGCCACCGCTGCCCTAAGTACATGGTCCCACATGCAGCACACTGGACACTGCCTCATTTTCCAGGCTGAGGTGTCTGTTGAGGGTCTCTAGGAAAGCTCGTATCAAGAAAATGCGCACACTTGCAACCTCTTGTTCAGAGTCAAATAGGTTTTTTGGGGTTTTTTTAGATTTTATTTGTCAGAGAGAGAGAAAGAGAGCACAAGCAGGGAGAGCGGCAGGCAGAGGGAGAAGCAGACTCCCTGCTGACCGCGGAGCCAGACATGGGGCTCAGGCCCAGGACCCTAGGACCACGACCTGAGCCGAAGACAGACGCTTAACTGACTGAGTTACTCAGGTGTCCCCAGAGTCAAATAGTTTCTTAATTCAACATAAAATATGAAATGTCCATGCTCATTAGGTGTTATAAGTAGACTCTGTCTCACTCTTTTGTTCTCTCTTGTGTACATTTTGTGATTGATTGTCTTACATCCCATAATAGAAACATTTATTTATTTAAGAACCTCCAAAGGGGGCACCTGGGTGGCTCAGTCATTGAGTGTCTGCCTTTGGCTCAGGGCGTGATCCGGTTCTGGGATCGAGCCCCGCATCAGGCTCGTCTGCTGGGAGCCTGCTTCATCCTCTCCCACTCCCCCTGCTTCTCTCTTTCTCACTGGCTTTCTCTGTGTCAAATAAATAAATACAATCTTAAAAAAAAAAAAGAAAAAGAGAAAGAACCTCCAAAGGTAACTTACTTAATTAGGAATTGCGCCATTGTGACGCACAGTCCCACCCACCCGCAGCTGGGAGTAGGAAATGTGCTCTTCTGTGACACACCAGGATGTTGAAATTCAGCTCAACATGGGCCAACGCACTGGGAAGCCAAACGAAATGACATATAGGGGACTCAAGTTTGTCAGGCCACCTAAACAAGGAGGGAAAAAAGGTACATCAACCTTAAGGAGTATACAAACTCCTTTTCAAAAAAATAAATCTCACGGGGCGCCTGGGTGGCTCAGTCGTTAAGCGTCTGCCTTCGGCTCAGGGTGTGATCCCGGTAGTCTGGGATCCAACCCCACATCAGGCTCCTCCGCTGGGAGCCTGCTTCTTCCTCTCCCACTCCCCCTGCTTGTGTTCCCTCTCTCGCTGGCTGTCTGTCTTTCTGTCAAATAAATAAATAAAAAATCTTTAAAAAAAATAAATAAATAAATCTGACATGCTTCAGTTAATACTTAAATTCTTTTCTAATGTTATTTGATTACTTGTAGACATAAAAGTATATATAAACCCTTAATGTTTATATCTTGAATTCATCTATAAAATCAGAAAAAAATAGTAATTAAGTAACAAACAAAAAATACAATATCAATGAAATTAAAATTGAAATACTTTTGCTAGGTTGCACACTGTTTTGTTAACTCGCTGCTTGTAACATGACTGTATGACTAAGGATTGCCTTTTTCCCTGATTATGAATATTCTGATGGTTTTATATTTTTATAATGATAGATTCATAAACAATTTCCTTATATTTGATGTAAAATTATGTATTGCATAAATAATAAAAATTTACATAATCAAATATATTTACTTATTATGTAAGCACAAGTACCGTTTACATCATAACAATCACATCTTATAATCAGTTCTTTTAATTATAAAATAACAAAAGGCATAAAATCAATTAAAATTTCCCAGACATCTAATACCCAGGGATATGCCCAGTTTAGTGTTTCTTTTCTCATTTCCCATTTCTTTTCTCTTGTTTTAAAAGCACATTGTGGAGAGAGGAAACAGGAAAGCAGGTCCCTTTGTATGTGAACTTTAGTATAATACCCTACGCTTTCAGCTAGGGTGATCAGCCATCGCAGTTAGCATGAGGCTGAGGGGTTTCCTGGGATGTGGAATTATCAGCCCTAAAAGCAGGACAGTCCCAAACAAATGAGATGGTGGATCACCCTACTTTCAGCCTTCTGTTTTGTTCCCAGGCTCCTTCATACTGAAATCTGCACATATTTTAGGCTGTAGCTTCTCTCACTCTCCATCATCAGTCAACACACTTCATCCGATTTTCCAAAGTTTGTTGAGAGAGCCTAACTTCCATGTGGCCCCTTCATTCTCTGTTGTTGAAGGTGGAGAACTATGTTTTATCTGAACCCCATTACTGCTATTTTAATGGCCTTTCAGTTGTGCTCTTCCCACCATCTTCAACAAGAAGCCATGGATCAGGGATGACTCGGACCCGGCTCCATTTCTCAAGAAACCTTCCCATGTGTGACTTGGACTTTACTTGCCCTGAACACAGCATCTGCTGCCTCTATTCAGTTGCTTTTCATGATCAAAGAAGAACTACTTGGCTCTAATGTGATCCTAAATATAAATGGAAACACTATGTTAACATAGGAAGTTTCGTTATAAAAAAAGTCATCCAAGTGTTTTTGAGCGATCATTTTTTACAATGTCACTTAAATAAACAGACATAAAAATGCGACGCTTAAAAAAAAAACTTTTGAACCCCCAAGACTATAGCCACAGATCCAGGAATGACTTCTCAGAGATCGTTTTAACCCTGTATGTTTATTCATATGTGCAGGGTGCACCATTTTAAAATACGGAGAAAATTACGATCGTGAGTTAGATTTGATGTGAAATATGCTAGAATCTTGGCAAGCCTTTTTAAATATAAATTGGATAAGGCTCAGTCACTCAGGCCTCTATCAGAGAACAGTTTTCTAAGAAACATTCTAAATAAGATTGGATGACAAAAAGGTAGGATGTTCACCTGACTTCTCATCACCATGACTTTAATTCGTGGGTGCATTTTTCTTTTTCCTTTCAGGACTTGAAATAGTATCCACGTTCCCCTCCTAAAGATTTTCTTTCTTTCGTTCTTTCTTTTTAAGATTTATTTATTTATTTTTAGGGATGGGGGAGGGGCAGAGGGAGAGCGAGAACCTCAAGCAGACTCCCCACTGAGCATGGAGCCTGACACAGGGCTTGATTTCACAACCCTGAGATCATGACCTGAGCTAAAATCAAGAGTCGGAAGCTCAACCAACTAAGTCACTTGGGTGCCCCTCCCTCCTGAAAATTTTCAGTTGACTGTGGCCTATCAGCTCCTGCTCTTTTAAGGGTCTACTCTTGTCATTGACAGATAGACTGATTTTACAGATGTTTTTACCATAACTTAATTCCTTGTTTCAAATATGAAATGAATCAAAATTAGAAGACTTGTAATGGAGTAAAATTTATAGAACTCATTTTATTTTTTTTAAAGATTTGTTTATTTATTTGAGACAGAGAAAGATAGCAGATGCACCTACGTGGGCATGGTGGGGGGAGAAAGAGAATCTCAAGAAGACTCCTCGCTGAGTGCGGAGCCTGATGGAGGGCTCAGCCTCATGACCTCAAGATCATGACCTGAGCTGAAATCAAGAGTAGGATGCTTAACTGACTAAGCCACCCAGGCGCCCCAATAGCACCCATTTTAGTATGTCATTTAGACATCCTCTGGAGACTCTTCTTTTTTCACCGTGAGGCCCATTGATGTTAATGCAAGTATGGAAACTGTTTAAGTAATTGGGATCCCTGTAAATTTAAAAAGAAACTTTCTCATCTTGACAGGTATGAGAAAAGAAAATGTAATCTATTTAAAGGACAATTTTCTGTTCATTTTATTATTATTGTTGCAAATATGTGTTTGCATCAATTTGTTACCACTCCATCACAACTCCTGGTTTATTCTTCAAAATAACAGTATCTGTTTTTTTGTCTCAAGCTTATTTCTATTGTTATAAACATTTTGACTTTGTTGGAAAGAAAAGAAGTCCTCTGAGAAATATTGTTTGCCCTCTATAAATAAGAAAAGAATGTTCAGTAAAATTCCAAAATGAAAAATTACTGTATTTTCTGAAAAAGATTTATTGTAATGTCTTCTACAATATGAAGATCTTCTTTAAGGAGGCCGCTATTCATTCAGGGGTAAAAATTTTTATTTCATGATTATTTAAGCTATAAACCCTTCAACATTTTGTAAGATGGCAATTTCAGAGATTTCGTTTTCAATCAAACAACTCAGAAATAATCTTCAGTTCCTTAAATCACACAAGACAAGAGCATATTTCCCAAATCTCTAATTTAATGTTCATAGATGTCATGAATCAGAATAAAGATTTGTGATGAACTCATGTCCCCAGAGTGTGGTCTTGGTTGCAATCCTTCTATAGACTTATCTCCATTTAAATATTTGATTATAAAGGACATGAAGTTGCGTAAGCAACTAATGAATCATTGAACACTACATCAAAAACTAATGACATACAATATGCTGGCTAATTGAACATAAAAATAAATTAATTAATTTAAAAAAATTTTTAAAGCCAGAAAGTTCATGTATATGAGGTGCAGATGGAAGGAGAAAATTTTCAGAAGGGAGTTTTCAGGACTATGGAATTCTGAAACTGGGGCAAAGTGGTTACTTTGAAGAAACTATGGACAATCTGTGAGATTAGTGTGGATGTATATAGTCTCTCACTTCGCTTGGGGCCCTATGCTTCTCTCCCTCTCAGAGAAGAATCAGAACCGACTCAGCAGCTTTGTTGAGCTTCTTCAGAGTCCAAGAGTGTGACCCGATTTGCCATTTCCTAGGGCTTGTTTGAGCCAGGCAAGGACGAAATGTGTTGGGGGTCTTAGCAACTAACAAATTGTAATTCTCAACTATATTATCTTATTGTAGACACAGGAACTCAACAGAGTGTCCCTAGTCCATAAGCTGAGTTCCAAGTTGATTGCTTGGAATTCGTTTTCTCCACAGAATTAACATTATATGTTGAATTTAGATTTTTAACTGAAGACATATATAAATATAAGTGTGTATATATATATATATATATATATATATATATAGTGTTGGTAACAAACTTTAGACCTTGACCATCACACGTGACATTGTTTACCAAAAAAGCAGCTCCAAAAGAAGTTACAATTCCCAGATGCTGTGGGCATATCTTTTCCGTTCCCAAACTCCTCCTCTTTTTCAGTCCAGCAGCGGGCAACTAGAAGAAAATCAAGAACTCAAGACAGCATTGAAACAGGGGTCCAAATCTCCCTAGCACAGAGGAGGCTAAACATGGGAGGGGTTTAATGATTGGGTTTTAAACATATGGCATATAATTATAAGTTTTCAGGCTCAAAAAATAAGCGGTTTTCCAGGATACTTAATATTCTGTTCATCTCAACTTTAGAAATATCAGCCCTTGTGACTGAAACTCAGTCACAAAAAAGACAAGAGGTTGATGATACTTATGAGAGAAAAAAAGGAATAAAATCCTTTCTGTCTACTTCATATAACAAGAGCTATAAACTTCAATGACCTCAGAGGATTTGACTGTATCCGTAATTGTAGAAATTAGACACAGTAATGGAACACTTGGTTCTTCTCTTTTCCGGAAGCTGTCTTAACACCACATGAGTGGTGTGCTTAATTTTTCTGGCCTTTGGCCATGTTATATACACAAGCCATGCTGACCAAATGTCTCACTTTTTTAGCTAGAATGCTCTCATTCATACAGCAATGGTGGGGGGGGAAAAGTGAATTAATGCTTCTTAGCTGTTACCTGACATTATATTTCCTGTCCTTTCTGCACCCTCCTGCAAAATACACACAGTGTTAAAATTTAAAATTCTGACATTTATAATTCTTTTCTTCTAGTAAGTGCTTCTTCCCATTGGCAAATTCATCTCTAGGGGCCTGGGTTTTCTCACTTATAAAATGAGGAAATAATATACCAAGGAATATCCGAGAGTTTTTCTAACTGAGAAAGTTCATGGTACTACTTATGTTTATACTAGGATTGTACAAATACATAAATATATTGTGGATAGTGAGAGCTAGGCTTTCATTTCTGGGGAGAAAAGGTATAAATAGGGAATGGGGACAATAGAATAAACTCTGGTATTGCATTGAAACTAAAGGTGTTAGTATGAATTCATGGTTTTTAATATATATGCAAATGAATAGACAGAAATGCTGATATGTACCTGGGTTATTATATATATATATTCTGCGTTGTCTGCTGAGAGGACCTAGAAGCAATGACAAGCCTGTAGCAATTAGCACATCTAGAGCCCAGACACTAGTTCAAAATACTGGTCCCTAATAAAAAGGAGCCAAGACTCCTTGGAGAAAGTGTTGATTGCAGGACTGTGACAGGGAACATACGGCACAAGCCCACGACATCTTGTGGTACCAAAAAGTAAAGACTTGTTTGAAAATGATGGGGCTGTGTCAAAAGAACACTGGAACCAATTTGGAAGATCTTCCCAAAGGCCAAACCTGGAATAATTTGAGTGAAAAAAATAAACTACAGGATAAGAGTATAACCTATAGAATAAAAGAAATATCCACAAGTCCAGACTCCTATCAATCAGTGAGTAGGGGAGGCAGAGACTACTCTTCTTTAAAATCGAATTCCAACGAATAAATATAAAAGACATGAGGAAGAGAGAAACATCCATTTTAGGCAAACACAAGAATCATGGAACGATGCAAACATTTGTGGGCAAAACCATGATGAGAAACTGTATAGCCCTAAAGCGTCTCCCAACAAGATAATTACTAGTTACAATGGGAAAATCCTAACTTTACCATGAGGGAAATCAGCAGATACGACCTTAACCAACTGGTCAGAGTTAACGTCCTCGGTAATAAGATATATTGACATGATGTATCCCCTGATACGATGCACTGGGAAGGGCACAACATCACTTCTGCCTTCTCACCAAAAATGCAGAATTTCAGTTTCTTCTGGTGAAAATATTAGGTAAATTGAGGGGTATTCTAAATAATGGAATCTCTAAGGAAATTTTAATAACTTACTCTAACAAATATAAAAACATGCTTTAGGGGCTCCTGGGTGGCACAGTTGGTTAAGTGAAACAGTTGGTTTCAGCTGGTGTCATGATCTTGTCTTTGTGAGACTAGCCATTCCAATAGGTGAGAGGTGATTATCTCCTTGCGGTTTGGATTTGCATTTCCTTGACTATTCGTGAGGTTGAGCAACTGTTGACCATCTATCTGTATGTCTTCTTTGGGAAAATGTCAATTCAGATCTTCTGCTCATTTTTTTTTTATCAGATCATTTGTTATTTTGTTATTGAGTTTTATGAGTTCTTAGTGTATTTTGGATATTAACCCATTAGCAGGTATATGATTTGCAAATATCTTCTCCCATTCAGTAGGTTGTCTTTTCATCTTGTTGATGGTTTCCTTCACTGGCAGAAGCTTTTTAGTGTGATGTGGCCATGTTTATTCATTTTTGCTTTTTTTGCCCTGTTCTTTAGATTCAGATCCAAAAAACATCACTAGGACCCATGTCAGGGAGCTTATTGCCTACGTTTTCTTTTAGGAGTTTTGTGATTTCAGGTCTTACATTCTCTACTCCATTTGAGTCATATTTTTTAGTATCTAGGGTAGGATAGTGGTCCAGTCTCATTCTTTGGCATGTAACTGTTCAGTTTACCCAACACCATTTACTGAAGAGACTGAACATTCCCCATTGTATATTCTTACCTCTTTGTCACAAATTAATTGATCATATAAGCGTGGGTTTATTTCTGGGCTCTCTGTTCTGTTCTACTGATCTATGGGTCTGTTTTTATGCCAACACCATAGTGTTTTGACTATAGTATAGTTTGAAATTAGTTTTGTTTTTTTCTCAAATGCATTTTGGCTATTGGGGTCTTTTATGATTCCATACAAATTTCAGAACAATGAAAAATGCCATTGGAATTTTGATAGGAATTGAATTAAATCTGTAGATTGCTTGGGTAGTATGGATATTTTAACAATACTAATTTTTCCAATCCATGAGCATGACGTATCTTGCCATTTATTTGTGTCTCCTCAATTTCTTTCATCAACGTCTTATAGTTTTCAGTATACAAGCCTTTCATCTCCTTGGTTAAATTCATTCCTGGTATTTCCTTCTTTTTGATGCAATTGTAAATGGCTTTCTTGGTTTCTCTTTCTGATAGTTTGTGATTAGTACACAGAAATGCAACAGATTTTTGTGTATTTATTTTTGTCTCCTGCCATTTTCCTGAATTCATTTATTAGTTTTAACAGGTTTTTTTGGTGGAGTCTTTAAGATTTTCTATATATAGAATTATGTCATCTGCAAATAGTGAGAGTTTTACCTCTTCCTTACCAATGTGTATGCCTTTTATTTCTTTTTTCTTCCCCTAATTGCTATAACCAGGACTTCCAATTTTAGATTTAATAAAAGTGGGATTTAATGAAAGTGTCTTTGTTCCTGACCTTAGAGGAAAAGTTTCAGGTTTTAACCATTTAGTATGATCTTAACTTTGGTTTTGTTATATATGGCTTTTATTATGGTGAGGTATGTTCCTCTATACCCACTTTGTTGAGAGTTTTTGTCATAAATGGATGTTGAGGGGCACCTGGGTTGCTCAGTCTGTTAAGCGTCCAACTCTCGATTTTGGCTCAGGTCATGATCTCAGGGTCATGAGATTGAGCCCTACAGTAGGCTCCAGACTCAGCAGGGACTCTGCTTGGGGTTCTCTCCCTCCTTCTCCCTCTGCTTCTCTCCCCACCCCTCGCTCATGTTCTCTCTCTCTCAAATAAATAATTACATCTTTGAAAAAATGGATGTTGAATTTTGTCAAATGTTACTTCTGCATCTATTGAGATGATCATATGATTTTTATCTTTTGTTAATATGATGTGTTATGTTGATTGGTTTGCAGATATTGAACCATCCTTGCATCACTGGAATGAATCCCACGTGATTATGGCTTATGATCCTATTAATGTATTGTTGAATTTGGTTTGCTAATACTTTGCTGAGGATTTTTGCATATATGTTTATCAAAGATATTGACCTGTAATTTTCTCTTTGTTGTGGTGTCCTTGTCTGGTTTTGGTATCAGAGTAGTAGTGACCTTGTAAAATGAGTTTAGAACCATTCCCAACTCTTCAATGTTTTGGAAGAGTTTAAGAAAGATAGGTATTAAATCTTTGAGTGTTTGGTAGAATTCACCTAAAGCTGCCCAGTCCTGGACTTTTGTTTGTTGGAAGGTTTTTGATTACTGATTCAATCTCCTTACTCGTAATTGGTCTATTCAGATTTTCTATTTCTTCATGATTTAGTTTTGGAAGATTGTATGTTTCTAGAAATTCATCCATTTCTTCTAGGTTGTCCAATTGGTTGATGTATGATTGTTCATAGGAGTCTCATGGTCCTTTGTATTTCTGTAGTATCAGCTGTAAATTCTCTTTCATTTCTGATTTTATTTATTTATTTTTTTTAGTTCTATCCCTTTCTTCTTTGGTGAGTCTAGCTAAAGGTTTGCTAATTTTGTTTATCTTTCCAACAAACCACCTCTTAGTTTCATTGATCTATGTCTTTTAGTCTCTGTTTCATTTATTTCTTCCCTGATCCTTATTATTTCTTTCCTTCTACTAACTTTGGGCTTCATTTGTTCTTCTTTTGTTTTTTTTCATTCCTTTAGATGTAAAGTTGAATTGCTTGATATTTTTCTTGTTTCTTGAAGTAAGCCTTCATTGCTATTACTTTACATCTTAGAACCACTTTTGCCGCATCCCATAGATTTCGATGTGTCGTGTTTCTGTTCTCATTTGTTTCTAGGAATTTGTTCATTTTTCCTTGATTTCTTCAGTGATTCATTGGTTGTTCAGTAGCATGTTGTTTAATCACCACATTTTTATGGTTTTTCCAGTTTTCTTCTTGTAATTCATTTCTAGTTTCACTGTGATCAGAAAAGATGCTTGTTATGATTTCAATGTTTTTTGAAAATATTGAGCCTTATTTTGTGGCCTAGCATGTGTTCTATCCTAGAGAATATTCCATGTGCACTTCAGAAGAATGTATTCTGCTGTTTTTGATCAAATGTTCTGTATATATCTATTAAGTCCATCTGGTCTAATATGACATTTAAGGCTTATGTTTCCTTATTGTTTTCTAAATGCCTGAATGTTCGAGAAATAGTAATTAGATCTCTAACCAACTCCATTTACAAAAAGCAGATTTCCAATGTAATAAGATAAGTAGTTTTTAATCTATAAAGATGGTAAGATAAAATACAGAAGAATAGCTTTTATAATCTTGGATTGGGAAAGACCTTTCCACATGGGATAGAAAATCTATATACTATAAGGGAAAATTGAACACTTTAATTTCATAAAATGTAAAAATTTTTGCACACACAAAAAAAGGATAATGGCAAAGATATATGCTCAATTCCTTCATGAAAAAATAAATACAAATTAAAGTAACAACTTTATACTTTCACCAAATTGGCAAAAATGTTTCAAGATGATTGATGTCCAATGTTGATGGCTATGCAGATATGAAGTAAAGAATTCACATAAACCGTTGATGTAATGGAATCCACATATCTTTTGATTTGGCAATTTAATGTCTATGAATCTATCAAAAATACTCAAATATGTACACAGGAAGCATGTATAGGAGAGACCATTTGAATTGTTTGTGACAACAAAATATTAGGAAAAAAACTCAATATTCTTTAAAAGGGGAATGGGTAACAAAATTATAGAACACCCAGACATTGAAATACTTTCCAATTATTAAAAAAAAAAGAATGAGGTAGTGTTTACCTATAATATGGAAAGATCTTAAGGATATTTTATGACAAGGAAGGTTCATATCAATTGATATAAGTATGATTTTTATAGTGTAATATATATCTGCAGACATATAAGAAGATGAGAGAGAACTGACATATTTTACTCTGTATTTGTTTCATATAATTCTTGGTTTGAATTTTTACATTGGGAATCTATTCATTCATGACACATGTAGCTAAAAATGTAAAGTGAAAAGATAAGATTCCTTAGGATTTAGAGCAGCTCTATGTAAATATAGTTATTTTGTCCAACTTTTAAGGTCACACTTAAAAAGAAAAAATGGGCTAAAAGTAGAATATGGAACCAAAAATATGTATTCCTTAGATTAAACTAAGCAATGGATTTTCTTGGTAAAGCTCGAGAATGTGAATTATTTCATTCTAAACACAACTCATTGAACTATAGATCAAGTAAACTGCATCTTTATTTTGGAGGATAAGATAGAGAAAGAGTGCCCAGGGTTCTACCCAGCTCTGATTAATAGCCTAGTCATTTTTACAGTGTGTGCTGGGGAACAGGATAGCCTGACTCCTAGAGTTCATTCAATTAGAAAGGAAACAGAAAAATGAATTGTTCCATCTAAATACGTTTCTTGTACTTAACGGAAATACAAATTAGAATAAATAAAGAAGAAAAGCAGATGTGAGCTCTACAAAGCCAGGTGTGGAGAAACTGCCAGGTAACATAAAAACTAGAGAGGAAGGCTACAGAGCCAACACAAAGCTAGAGGAGATATTTGAGAAGCAGTGAATGAAAGCGAAAACAAAGAGTTATACCACTTTAAAACAAGTATTTGAATTCTGATAACATAGGTAAACTGATGGAGGAAATACAGAAACACATAATTTCCCAGCCATCCACCAGTTGTTCAAACCAGAAACTGGAGGTCGTTTTTAATATTTCCCTTCCTTCACCTCTACATCCAGTCCATCATTATAAGAAAAATGATTCCATTGATCCAACTTTCAAAGTATCTTTCAAATCTTTCCACTGCATTCTACCTTCAGTGCCTCCAGCCTGGTGTCACCACTGTCTTCTCTTACCAGAACAACCACAATGAACTCCTAATTCTTCCCCCCCACCACCACCCCCTTGTCTCTCCAACCTATTCAAATAGCAATCAGGGTGATCTTTTAAACACTTAAGTAGCCCTGTTCCTTTCTGTTTGAGAGTCCTTACCTTCCAGGGCTGCCCTGCAGTGAACTTGAAGACAGCAGAGACTTGCCATGCTCCCCCTCCTCCCCCTCTCCGTCCTCACTCTCCATGTTTACTAAGCCAGTTTTTCTTCCTTTATCTCCTTGCATCCCTCCCCAGGGCTGTCATACTCACTTTCCCCAAATTTTTGCCTGATTGAATTTTTCTAATCATTCAAGCCTCAACTGAAATGATATTTATGAATAGATGCTTCCCTGACTACACAATCTAAAGTAGCCCCTTATATCCACCACTTTGGTCTCTGACCTTTTCTTTTATAGTACTTACAGAAATGTGTAATTATGTATTAATCTTAGTGTACTCCTGTTTAATGTACATCCTCTCCCCCACCATATAGATTCCAGGAGGGCAAGGACTATGTCTATCTTGTTCTCTTCTAAATTCCCAGTGCCTATCCTAGTACTTGGCATGCAGTAGGCATTCAGTAAATGAAGAGGTAAACAACCCAGCATAATCACATCCGGAAATATTTTGATAGGACAGATACCTAATGAGATAAGGATTAATAGGAATAATTGTTATTCATGTGATTTAAAGATAGATACCACATAGGGATAGATACATGGCCCCCTAGGGAGGTCATACGGCTTCCCAGACACACAATGTGTTAGAAGTCAACATGGCCGCCATGTTTGCTCTTCACCTGTTGGGTCTTGAAATGTTTTCATTGCACCCACAGTGATTAACAACTGACTCTTACTGAATAAACCTATGACAGATTTATGTATAGATTACAATGCCAACTCATCAATTTATAATAAAATATATAACTGTCAGGTCAACCTGATCCTCAATCTTTGTTTAGCTCAATAACTCCCTACTGGAGAGAGATGGATAGCTAAATCACATGCAAATGATAACTACAGATCTGAAAAGATTCCTGGGCACAAATTACTTACGCAGCTGAAGTACTATCATTTTAGACTAAGTCACCATTACCTTACACCTGGATTCTTACAGCAGCCTCTTTACTGTTCTCTACACTTATCCCTCTAAAATCTATTAAGCAAATTGCAGCCAAAGTGTTTCTTTAAAAACGTTCATCCAATCACCTTACTCCTCTATATAAAACCCTTCAAGTGTTCTCTTTACATTAGAAGGAAATCCAGCCCCCTATTCATGGTGGCTCATTGTGTTCTGGGTCCTGCCACCTCTCTAATTTCATCGGCTGCCCCTCTCCCCAGCACTCTAGATGCCCTAGTACACTGGTGTGCTTTCAGATTGACAGACTGAATATATAAATGGACACTGGCCAAACCATACATAAAAATAGAACTCTGACCAACAGACTGCAACAACCAGCCAAGGAAATCAACTCATTATCTACAGTAACTGGCCTAGGAAGCTGGCCTGCTTTCTATGAGTCAGACTTATAGGAAATCAGACCACTATCTCTAACAACTGATGCAAGAAACCAAATAATAACTCCTCAACAATTGGACTGAAGTGACCAGGACTTAATAACTGATAACATTTGCATCTCTGTCAAACATTAGTGAAGATGGCTGACTCCCATGTTATGGCAAACTTGGAATAAATGACTTTTGCTTGTTCTATTTGGTTGGTCTTTGTTTATTTCCACAAGACCTTTCACAGTAATAAGCTGCTTCCTTTCTTGGAGACTTTCTAATCCTGTTTCATTTGCCTGAAATGTTTTCTCAATCCTTCAGATGGACAACACTTTCCTGTTTTTAGATTTCTGCTTATATATTGAAGACAACTTCTCCAATCATTCTTTTTAAATACTCCTATCCCAGCCTCTTTTTTTGGTTTCATTATAGCACTTACCACACCTTGCAATCATTCTGTTTTTTTAGTTTACCTGTATTCTACCTGTCACCCCTACCTATCATCACTTAGAATGAAGCTTTACGAAGATAGACGCTCTCTGTTGCATTCACTCTGACCCTCAGGCCTTTCCAGAACCCAGCTCAATGTCAGCTACTTCTATGCAAGCTGCTGAGACAAAAAGTTGAATTTGGTGACTTAACAAACCTTGTTAGGCTTTGTCCTTCGAAGGCATTTTCAAATTGAACCATTTGCCACAACTTCATTGTAGCCAAGCCTATCAGTCAGAGTTTATCAGAGAAACAGTACCAAGAGGAGAGAGAGAGAGAGAGAGATGTAGAGATATATAGATATACAGTTGACCATTGAACAATACAGGTTTGAATAATACGTGGGTCTAGTTAGACATGGATTTTTTTCAATAAATATAATATATACTATAAATGTACTTTCTCTTCCTTATGGTTTTCAAAATAATATTTTCTTTTCTCTAGCTTACTTGTGGTAAGAATACAATATAGAATACATATAAACATATAAAATGTGTGTTAATGTGCTATTTATGTTATTGGTAAGACTCCATTCAACAGTGGGCTATTGGGGGGTGTCAAAAATTATACATGGATATTTCACTGAGTGACGGTTCAGTGCCCTTAAAACCCACATTGTTCAAGGGTCAGTTGTATATGTACGGAGATGTAATTTCGAGAATTGGCTCATGCAGTTGTAGGGGCTGGCAAGTCCAAAATGGCAGGACGTGCCTGCAGGCTGAAACTTAGGCAAGATTTCTACGTGAGAGTCTTAGGGTAGAATTTCTTCATCTCCGGGAAACCTGTTTTTCCTCTTAAGGCTTTCAACTGATTGGATAAGGTCCACCCACTTTATGGAGGGCAATCTACTTTACTTAGAGTCGACTCACTGTAGATGTTAATCGTATCTACAAAATACCTTCATAGCAACATCCGGTCTAGTGTTTGACTAGACACCTCGGCACCATGGCTTAGCCAAGTGGACACATAAAATTGACCCCCCCATCAAGGTTTCAACTGAAATTCCTCATTTTTCAAAGTAAAATTATATCATCCCTCTAGTGAAAACTGTGTGGGACACGCTCAGCTTCAACTCCCTCTTCTCTACTGTGATGAGAGCCCCGACCTGACGTGACTCAGCCCTCATCTCCTGCTGTCCTATTTGTAACTATCCTACAGTCACTCTGTCCTTTCACCACCTAGGTCATGGCAAGTTTTGGCAATTATCCATTAAGCTGCTATAAACATTCATGTGCAGGTTTTTGTGTGAAGGTAAGTTTTCAGCTTCTTTGGGTAAAAATCAAGGAGCACGATTGGTGGATCATATCGTAAGAGTATGTTTAGTTTTGTGAAAAAACAAAAAACAAAAAACTGCCAAGCTGTCTTCCAAAGTGACTCTATCATTTTGCATTCCCGCCAGCAACGAATGACACTTCCTGTTACTCTACATCCTCGTCAGCATTTAGTAATGGCAGGGCTTTGGATTTTGGCCATTTTATTAAGTATATAGTAGTATCTCATTGTTGTTTCAATTTGCAGCTCCCTAATGCCACATGGTATTAAGCATCTTTTCATGTGCTTATTTGCCATCTGCATATCTCTTCCAACGAGGTGTCTATTTAGGTCTTCTGCCCATTTTTTAATTGAGTTGTTTATTTTCCTATTGCTGAGTTTTAAGTGTTCTTTGCATATTTTGGATAACAGTCCTTTATCGGGGGGCGCCTGGGTGGCACAGCGGTTAAGCGTCTGCCTTCGGCTAGGGCGTGATCCTGGCGTTATGGGATCGAGCCCCACATCAGGCTCCTCTGCTATGAGCCTGCTTCTTCCTCTCCCACTCCCCCTGCTTGTGTTCCCTCTCTCGCTGGCTGACTCTCTCTCTGTCAAATAAATAAAATCTTTAAAAAAAAAAAAAACAGTCCTTTATCGGTTATGTCTTTTGCAAATTTTATCTTCCAGTGCAGGGCTTGTCTTTTTTTCTCTTGATGGCCTGTCTCTGGAGACATTTTTGGTTGTCACAATTTGGGGGCTGCTCCTGGCATCCAGTAGGTAGAGTTCAGAGACGCTACTAAACGTCCTACGATGCACAGGTCAGTTTTTCACAGTAAAGAATTGTCCAGCCCAAAATGTTAACAGAGGTGAATTAGAGAAGCCCGGACCCAGATAATTTCTTGGTTGAGAAGGATAGACAGACTGTTGAAGTCACCACCTGCAGGGGAGCCCCATGAAGGTAGGAACTTCGTTTTGTATTTTTCATCTCCGTATTTCAGCATTTCTGTCAATGAGCATTTGATGAAGTCTTTGCAGAGTTTTGAACAGAGAAGAGATATAAGCCAGCCCAGTTTTTTAAAAGATCACTTCAGCTGCCAGGTTGAGAAAAAACTATAAGGGGAGCAAAAGCAGAAGCAGTGAGATTAGTCTGGAGGCTGTTGAGTAATTCAAGCAAGAAAAGATGATGCCATGACTTTGGTGGTAGCCACGAAGGAGGTGGGAAGTGGTCAGAATCTGGATACTTTCTACAGATAAAGACCAAAAACATTTTCTGAATAATCAGATACAAGGAGCGAAAGAAGAAATGGAGTCTGTTATCAACTAAGATGGGGAAGATTGAGGGGGGTTGGTTTTGTGGTAAAGATGGGGAGCTCATTTTTGGACATGTTGATTAAAAAGTCTTTATTAGACATCCAAGTAGTGAGGTCAAGTAGACATTCATCATAATAAATCTCTGGAAATATTCTTGTGGGAGCCAGCAGTGTGTGGAGAGTGAAGCCATGAGACGGGAGGAAATCAATTAGGGAGGGAGTGTGAGTAGAGGACAGAACCCAAGGCCGAGCCTGGGAGCATCCTGGCAGGAAGAACTCTGGAGAAGAGCAAGACCCAGCAAAAGACACGAAGAAGCAACCATGAGAGGGCGGAAGGAAGAACAAGCGAAGGTGGAATCCTGGAAAGTGAACGATCCATAAGACAGCGAGTCAAATGAGCCAAAAACTGGCCACTGGCTTAAGTAACGTGGACACCCCTAGTGACCTGAACAAGAGGAGTTTCAGTGGGGTTGTGGGTTGAAAGCCTGGTTGGATGGGTTAGAGAGGGACTGAGGAGAGCAGTGAATGACAGTGAGTAACAGTAACTCAAAGAGTTATGCTGCAAAGGGGAGCAAACAAATGGGGCCGTGGATAGGAAAGGACCAGAGAAGTCTTTCGGTAGGAGGAATTACAGCAGAAGAACCCAGTAGAAGGGGAGGTGATGAAAGAGAGAGAGGAGAGAATTGCTGGAGTAGATCAGAGCAGATGGGACTGAGTGCAGGAGAAAGGTGGTCTTTACACGGAGCTTGGCTAGTTTGGCAATGGTGAAGGGCAGTAACAGCATGTGGAAATGTGCTATCTGTCACACTAGACACGCTCGCTGGGACACTGCAGAAGGGCTGGGTGCCTTTGCAGGACCAGAGTAGGCAGAAGTCAATGTTGTTGTGAAACTTGTCCCTTGGTAACTTCAAACGTTCCTTTGTTAATGCATTCAGAGATCTGTTCTGGAGGTGACCATTTCCTTCATGAAAAGGCAAAGGGTGTATGTGTTTCCACGTTGACTCCCCCAGACAGACAGACACCCCAGTGGCATTTGAAGAAATCATCTAGGACCCTCTCTGTGTTTGGCCTCTAACCTTCTTCTATCCCATTTCCATATTGCCAAGCTCCTGCCCTTTGTCTTGAACTCACATTTTGGCCCTTTTTCTGGCTTTTTGGAATTGGCCCTGCATTCCGGTTCCTGGTTGGGTTTCAGTACTTCCTACTAACTTTGGCTAAGACTCATCCCCGCAGCTCCTGGCTGCTTGAGCTGCCTGACCTGCTATTTCCAGCTCTTTGAAACCGAGTCCCTGCTTCGGCTTACTTGGCTAATGCCCCAGCTTGGATCTTCTTTATCGCCCCTCAAAAGGGAATAGATACATCCAGCGACAGCTGGGATTTTGTGGTGAAAACAAATTCAAAACAGCAAAGTGAATTACCACGGATAATATGTGTATATCTAGCTGTTAAGCATACTGCAGCCCAGGCTCATAAATCAATAACAGCCGAAAGTACCCTATTGATGAAACAAATCCATGGGATGCCGTCGTGGCCAGAATTCTAAGATGGTCTCCCAAATTTCTCACACCTTCCTAAATTTTCACATCCTGCACAGTCTCTGGAACTGTGAAGAGGATGGATTTCACTCCTGTGATGAGGTTATGTTATATGGCACAGCTGACTGTTACAAAGGGAGATTGTCCGAGTGGGACTGAAACAGTCACACGAGCCCTTTAAAAGCAGAGAGTTTTTTTCCAGCTGGTCTTGAAATAATTTGGAGATTGAGAACACAAGAAGGACCCCACAGACAGGCCGGTGCTGGCTTGAAGATGGATGGAGCCAGGTCTCGGAATGGCAGGCAGCTCCTAGAAACTATGTATGAGCCCCAGCTGGCAGCCAGCAAGGAATTGGGGACCTCAGTCCTACAACCATAAGAAATGAAACCTGCCAACAAGAATGAACTTGGAAGTAGATTTTTACCCGGGGCCTCCAGATGGGAGCTCAGTCTGGCTGATTGATTTTAGCTTTATGAGATCCTGAGCAGAGAACCCAGCTATGTCATGCCACGCTTTTGACCTACAGAACTATGAGCTAATAAATGGGTATTGTTTTAAACGTCTAAATTTGTGATAACCTGTCACACACCAACAGAAGACGAACGCAAATGTCATAGATGAGTAGCGGTGCGTGCTTGGCAATTGGGTTTAAAAAATTTTTTTCATAAGATTTATTTATTTACTTATTAGAGAGAGAGAGAGAGAGCGGGGGTGAGAGAAACTCAAGCAGACTCCACACTGAGTGCAGAGCCCGGCACAGGGCTTGATCTCACGACCCTGAGATCAGGACCTGAGCCTAAACCAAGAGTCAGAACCTTAACCGACGGAGCCACCCAGGTGCCCCAGGAATTGGGTTTTAGAATGCCTTTCCAGACAAGATAGGTAGCCTATGGAGAGGAACTACAGAATGTTCCTGCAGTCTCTGGGAAAGGCAGATTCTACCTTTATCTTCTACTTCAAACCCTCAGTCCCTATGGGCTTATTTCCTTGGTTAACACTCCCTCTTCTCCCTTAGCTGCTCTGTTACCTGAGATGGACATGTGACATGTTTGGGCCTTGGTTTCTCACATGGCTATGGCTACTCCTTGAATCGTCCTTGATTCCACACAAGGACTGGAATAGCTCCTTACCCCAACGACCCTCCTTTTCCTTTCCCCACCCCAGGCCTGGACTAATGTTCCTTAAACTCTGAGCCCCGGTCTGGACCCAGCACACTGGGTCAGGTGGTGGGGGAGGTAGATGGGACTGCTCAAGCCTTACTTTTACAGAAGGAAAGCATCGCAAGTATGCAGTCACGTGGCAAGGCCTGGAACTCCAGCTTTGTTTTTTTCCATTGCGTTCATTTCTTCCTTACTTTGAGAGGAGTTAATACCAACAGCCCAAAATGGTGACATTGGATGTTCCAAATTTAATTTTTTTCTTTACCTTGGATATCTGATGTTTTAAAATGACATAGAAATTCTTTAGGTTTTATATCTAGAAATAGACCTTTAGATATTAATAAAATCCTAAAATTATAGACTTATGTAATCCTAAAATTATAAAATTAATGCTTTTTCTAATCCCACTGGGCTATGCTCCAGCTGGACCTAGTGGAGATGTCTCTAGACTTGCTATAGCCAAGATCAGCAAGGAACTGAGAAGGGGTAGGTAGAGTTTGGGCAGGAAACACCATAAGAAGACAAGGCTTTAGGACTTCAAAATCTCTCTGAGTGGATAAGAGAGGCCAGGGCTGGATTAGGACAGGCAGGAGGAATGAGAATAGGGGTAGCATGCCAAATTGGGGTCCAATGCTAAGAGCTACTGAGTTGGCATATCAGGTCCAACAGCAAGTGGATGGAGAAGCTGAAAACATTGGGTACCAAGGGACAGTTAGGGTGGAGAACTTACAATCACCGAGTTTTTACATTCTACTGAGCCATCATAACATGTTTTTTGCATCTGCATTTTCTTCTCAACTGCCTTATGAGATCAGGCACTACCATTTCCATTTTACAAATGCAGAAATGGAAACAACTCAGAATGGATAAAAGACTTATCTTGGATCACATACCTAGTAAAATTACAGAATCAGGATTAGAACTGACTTGAATTGGCGGCACCCCGTCATGCTGCTTCCTGATGGCTCCTCCCTTTAACAGAGGCACCACTGAATCCATAACAATTATACTAACTTCTATCCAATGAAAATTTCTTGAGCCCCTACTACATACCAGGTACTATACACAGTGCTAGGGAGATCTACCTCTCGAGGCTCTGTCGTCCATGGCCTAGTGGGAACTCATTAGAGAGTAGCACTGATAGGACCCGGGGATTTTTGTGAGCTCTGTGAGTGTGGTAGCGGCAGTAAAGACACAACAGGCATACTGAATGCCTGGTGTGCTTCAGACACCCTGCTAATGCCAGAAATGCCACAGACAGCAAAACAGTCCTCTTAGTTCATGACTACACCAGTTTCCTTGCTGTTGTTGTTCTGGGAGAAAGCCTTTGCAAACTTCGGAATGGTCCTGAAATGGTCTCAAAGTCTTGCAGGAGGTATCCTGAGGACTTGTTCCCTTCTAAAAGTAAAAGTAGACCAGTTGGCCTGGATGGGATCAGCAGAAATAAGCCAAGAGATTTCCAGTAAATACATGGCTGGGGAATTTGGGTAAGCTCCAAGCCCAAAAAGCCTCTGTCAGAGTCATGTGAAGAAAGCAGGGATTGTAACTATGAATGTTGGAGCCTAATCAATAAACCTCATCTAGACAGAGGTGTTTAAGGAAAAGACGATCTGACTGGAGCTTAACAACAGGATATTATAATGGAGATCCAGAATTTGTTCGTGTTAATCCACTACTGCCAACGAAAACAGAGAGTCAAACCACTTAGAGGAATATAAGCCACTGGGAGACAAGAGTGACTTTTTTCCTGGCCCATATGAGGTCTTTCTTAAAACAATCTCACTCTCTTTATTTCTAATTATAATCTTCTGATTAATATTTTGATTCTGGTATCAGAAATTGGAGTCTGGATTTCAAACAAGTTATTAAATGTCTTATTTATACACCTGTCATTTATAAATGTGATTCACATAAGACAACCGCAGAGAAGTTGAATGGTCAACTTATAAAAGATCTTACAAGATGGTAATATCTAGGCACAGTCATTTCCCAGGATCTGGTCCATAGATCTGGAAGAACTGGAGAGGCGAAGAATCTAAATTTTGAAACTAAGGACCAGAAGCTGGGAGAGGGAAATGATGCCCGGTATTACCATCCCAGTGACACTTTTGAGAGCTTTTTCTGTCCCTTTCTGTAATATCTTTGTGACTTTGCTAATTGCAAAAAGCCCTAAGAGAAAATTCTTTTAAGGTGGGATTACTACTAAATAATAGGCCATGACTGACATTGACTTCCTTCTTAGCCACTTTAGCGTTCTAGAATATTGTGAGGCTTCTGTCCCAGAACCTGCAGGTAGAATGCAGCCCTTGGACATTATGCTGGTTGATTTGTACAACATCTTCTTTTTTACCATGGTCTTTCTTCCTTAAGAATTGGCTTTCCACATCCTTGAATTTGCAATCAGAAAATTGAATCTATCGCCATGGAGCCAAAGGCAGAGTTATCTGTGTTGATCTGCAAAACCTCTGAATGATGTTTTTCTTGTAGCCTCCTGACCTTATTGGAAGCCCGCTGTTTAGAGGCAGTGTTTATGTTAGAAACAACCGCTTTGATATCTCTGGCAGGGAGTGAAGCTCTTACTGGCTACAGTCTTCCCTTGGGTGCCCACAATGAGTAATTTAAGTGGCATTTTGGGGGACATGCATTCTAGATTTCAATGTTGATGTTCAGTGACTACAACATAAGAGAAAGGCTTACAGCAGGCTATGGATTCCATTTCAGAGGTATAACTGGTGGAACTTATCCACAATATGCTTTTTATTTTTATTTTTTTTTTATTTTTTATGTATTTATTTATTTTTTTGATGTAAAGTTCGATAATTCATTAGTTGCGTATAACACCCAGTGCACCATGCAATACGTGCCCTCCTTACTACCCATCACCGGTCTATCCCATTCCCCCACCCCCCTCCTCTCTGAAGCCCTCAGTTTGTTTCTCAGAGTCCAGTCAAGCAGAGAAAGACAATTATCATATGGTTTCTCTCATCTATGGAACATAAGAACTAGGAAGATCAGTAGGAGAAGAAAGGGATAAAGAAAGGGAGAGTAATCAGAAGGGGGAATGAAGCACAATATGCTTTTTAAAAAATATTTTGTAATTGTGCTAAAAAACATAAAACATGACGTTGACCATCTTATTCATTTTTAATTACACAGTTAAGGGGTGTTAAGTATATTCACACTTTTGTGCAATGGATCTCTAGAGCTTGCAAATCTGAAACTCTGTATCCATTGAACAAATCCCCATTTCCCCGCTCCCCCAGCCCCCGGCCACCTCCATCCCACATTACGCTTCTGTGTATTTGACTCTTTAGACACCTTGTAGAAGCAGAATCCTACAGCCTTCGTCTCTTCGTGCCTGGCGAACGATATGCTTTTGATCATGGCAACACTTCCTCACCCCAGTTCCTCAGCCGTGCGTTCCTTTAGCTGAGAAGCGGCAAAAGTTGTTATTTTGTCATCATGGTCACAGTGAACGTGCACTTTGGGGCTGTTCCATGCGCTAACAACTTCACGTTCAGCATCTCGGTTGGTCCTCACAACAGCCCTTAGCGGTGGATACTCTGACTACCTCCATGTTACAGATGACACAGGGCTGTAAGACTGGAAAGGTTGAGTCACCGGCCCAGGGTCACGCAGGTAGCAGGTGTCATTCCTGGCATCCACAGCCAGCTGGTCAGACCTCTCAGCCTGCACTCCTTGTCAGTAGACCACACTACTTCTCAGCAATGTCTGTCATTTGCCAGGGATACAATGATCTTCTCTTCCATATTTCTATGTTATCTCCTTGAGACAGAATAGATGTTGCTCAGATGAGTACCCTTGTTATGCTAACACCCAATTTTGCAGAATCTTCAAAGCAGTCGTCGTAAGACAAGGTTTACCCACATTTTTTCAAGGAAGCTTAATACGGTTAGTGGAACAAACGCCCCAGATTCTCCATGCACCCGAGCTCGTCTGTATCTGCAGTGGATAGTTTCTGGGCTCCTGGCAGCTTCTCTCAGTTGTTCTGAGTGAGACTGTCTCTGTCTCCCAAACCATGCCAGCTTGCCCAACCAGCATGCAGGGCAGCTGGGAACACTGGGGATGTACCGGCAGGGATGAGAGTAAGGGGATAAAGGCCCTAGCTGTGCTGGGCATTACTCCTCCCCTGCATTCCTTCCTCCTAGCGTTTCTGCCTCTCCCGCTGCCCTCATTTGCACCTCCTGGGATGACTCAGTAATGACCTCCAAGTTCTTGTCTGGAGTGTGCTAGGGAACCCAAACCAAGACATTTAGCAGACACTTAGCAAACCATGCCAGCTACTGCCCAGTTTGTGGTTTTGCTGTTGCTGTTTTTAAAAGAATTGCATCCTCAGACCAGTTGTCCGTTGGAATATCAAGGAATGCGCAGCGTTGACCATGCGGCATTGGGCCAATAGGACTGAGCTAGGAAGTGCAGAATTCACAAGGAACTGGCCAGCCTCGTACAACAGGCTCTAGTACACAGAACAGACACTGGATCATTTTAAACAACAGACAGCACAAACGAAATTGGAACTGAAGCCTATGTGTCATTGTTGGCTCTTTACAGCATAAATGAAATGCAAGCTGAGCACATCTAAAAGGCATATCATTTCCTCTCTCTCTGAGTAAGCCACCTGTGGGTCTCTGTTTATTGGTACTAAGAGCACCATAAGCGGTGATACAATGGGTCTCCGTGTATTTTCTATGTACACTACTGCTGAGCTAGACCCAGTATTTAAGGGAAAATAAAACAGTAAATGCATGGTACAAATAGATTTTATTAAAGAAACATTTCTCTCCATCAAAAGGGAAATAACCACATTGAACTCATTAGGAAATGGTGAAAACATTATTTTATCGCAGTCCTGAGCCGCTGCTTCTAGTCTCAAGGATTAATTGAAAGTCAATCAATCTTAAACAATCAAGCAAGTACCCTGTTGAACATCACCTTTAAAAAGCCATCATATGCAGGTCACCCTACGGAAACATGGCATCCAAGACTTATATGAGAAAGAAGGTGCTTTCAGGGTTCAGGTATGTAACCTATGCTGAACCCATGAAGTCTGGCTCAAGAAACTCCCAAACAAATTATCAACTGCTCAAATCAAATACAATAAAGTGATTCCAGAAGGAAATTTAGTGCTTTCATTTTCTCAAAATAAGTTGGTTTCAAGGGGAAAAGATGAACAATGGAACAAAGACAAGTAAAATATGGGATGATGCCAATTGTTGTTGTTTTTTTTTTAAGAGTCAAAACTAGATAGAAAATGACCACAGTGTCAATTTCACTGAGAAATTTCCCTGAATCTCCTCCTGCCGTGACCACCGTCAAAAAAGAATTATGGAAGAAGAATAGGATTACTCAAAAGGTAAAGTCAAAATGACTGATTCTCTTCCCTTCCATGATAACAATCACTTAAACAACAACGGAACAAAAAACAACGCTGAGAAAGAAGAGAGGAGTTTCTTAATTTAGTTTGAAATGTTTCCATCGGAATGAAGTCAGAAGCACTCGCTTTGTTTATCGACAGTCTTATCTATCTCTAGGTGTGTCAGTCTTATCTATTTTTAAAATAGAAGGTTATTGAGCATAAGGATTGTGATTTACTAATATGCAACACAGTGAAATTTGGTGTATAAATCTAGAAACCATTTTCTCTGCCCTGATCTGTAGCGTTGACTAATTCTACCCTCTAATAAGCAACGCTGAGTCATTACTGAAATGCGCGTGTTTGGGAATGTGGATGTTCTGAACACATCCCAACTCGAAGGGGCACCACCTGTACGCTTGGACAATACTCTGAGGTGTCACCTACCACTGAGCGAGTAAGGCAGTAAGGCAGAGAAGGGGTCCAGGAGAACTTTACCCTGGATAGCCATCAGGGAAGAAACCATCATATATATATATAAGGCCAGTTTTGTCAACCTTTGAGTATTGGCATTCTAAACCCTTGACCTTTATTTGAAAAAAATATAATGTGACACCATTTGAGTGTTTAAGGTAATGAATGCAGGAAATATTGAAAGTGAAAAATGGGAATTAAGCTTTTTCTCCGTGAGCTTACACTTCAACAGAGAAGCCATATTATACATTTTTTATGGAAAGTAGTAGAGAGAGAGAGAGGAAGTTAAATAATCTGGAGGTTAGAGTCAAAGTACAAAAGAGAAAAGGATCTAGAATGACTCCTGGATTTCTGGCCCAAGGTACTGTGTAGCCATCTGCTGAGATGGGAATAGAAATGCCCCACAGGAACAAGGATTCAGTGAAATAGGAACAAGGATTAGTGAACCATTTATGAGTTGCTATCAATGATTATGAAGATGGTGTGGAATATGTGGCTTTAAAATGTCCCTAAAATTGACATGTTAAAAGAAATCATTGAGGGGCACCTAGGTGGCTCAGTCATCTAAACATCTGCCTTCCGCTCAGGTCATGATCCCGGGGTCCTGGGATCGAATCCCACATCAGGTCCCTGCTCAGCAGGGAGTCTGCTTCTCCCTCTCCCTCTACTGTTCCCCTCATTCATGCTCTCTCTCTCTCAAATAAATAAATAACATCTTTAAAACAAAAAAGTCATTGATGTTAGCATGCGTTTTTGGCAATTGGCTTCTTGTTCTAAAATGCAGTGAAATCTTTCATACACCACACACACGCACACACATTCCCACATGACTCCTGTCCAAAAGTCACAGTATGCGTAGTTCAGAATGGGGATCTGTTTGTCCCCTTAGAGCACAGAGCAGCTGTTCTAACTTCCCTTCTTCGCGGAATGTGGTCATCTTGTCTGTGGTCAAAGGACCATCTATTTACTGCCTCTGACCACCTTTAAGCTGTCGCTGGGGCTAAAGCAACCACTTATCTCCTGGGCACTCTACTGAGTTATTTTTTTTGCTTGACCAGTTCCTTGGCGGATCTTTGTTTCTTGGCCTTTACACGAACACAGAAACAAATACAAATTGGCCTCTTTTCAACATCTCCATCAACCACAGGGCTCCACGGGACCCGCGGCGGCCACGGTGCCCTCCCCTCTGCTCAGTGAGTTGAGAGCTGGGAGCCACGAGTGGTCAGCCCCTGCCTTCTTGCCCCTGGGGAGTGGGCTGGGCAGTTTTGTCCTGACCAGTCCCAATTCCAGTCACTTCAGAAGTCTGAAGTCGTCAGCTGTCTTGACTTCTGAGAAACAGGCTAAAGGCAAGCCTGTTCAAATATAAAAGTTATTTTTTTTTTACCTTAGCTCCTGCCAAGAAGTTCTTGAAACGATGATTTTCATGCCATAACAAATCTGAAAAAAATAGCAAATAGATCTTACACTCGCTTCCTATTATGAAGGGGTTGGGATGCTGTGTTCAGAAGGCTGTGTTCTGAAGGCAAAGAAAAACCCTAGAAGGTTTTGGATAGAAGATGACAGCCTGCCTTTTTCTCATGCTCCTCTTCCCCGAGATAAAAGATGTTAGCTTAGGAGATTCCAGCCTGAGATGGAAGCACTACGCTCCGGCCTCCCTTGTTCCTCCAAAGTGGCTTCATTGCGCCCATGGTTTCCGTAGGAGTCAAGAGGATGACCACTGAGGACAGTGAGACTGCCCCATGTAGTTTTGTTGCCGTTGCTGTTTTTCATTTCGTCTGTACCAGATTGTTCGCTGATATAATATGATCATCCACTTCTCTGGGTTCTCCCCCATTTCTCTACTTCTGGTATGCCTTCCTCCCTCCTAGTGGACACGTGATATCTTATGCCTTTGCCATTCTGGCCCTTTGGAAAGCATTCTGACTTCCCTCATCTCCATGGTTATACCAATGATTAGATACCTTCATTCTCATTCCTGGCATACAGCATGGTGGTTATTGTACGCGACCGTCGCGTGGACTTGCTGTATTTATCCCCAGAAACTAGCAAGGAACCTGATGCTTCTTAGACTCAGTAAGCATTTGTGGGATGCGATGGAACTCTTTGGATTAAATAAGGGTAACCTGGCTGATATTTTTCTTTCTTCAAGCACTTCAGCCCCCTTGGGGTAAAGCAATATTACCAGCATTATTGGACCAGAGATGGTAGACAATGAAATATCAGAGAAACATACTCCAACTCCCCAAATTTCAACATTTGTACCCCCCCTCCAAGAATACCAAATGATAGGTAGTAAAAAGAGAAAACCAAAGGAAGTATCCAGGATTTACACAAAGCAAATATCAGGAAAAGATATAAGTTAAGTAAGGATGGGGAAAAAAAGAGAATTATCTGTATGCTACCATTTTTTCCAGTTCATCCTACTTTTTCCAGAATCTGCCCCCCCCTTTTTTGTATGGGGTTCTTTCTTCTGCCTATCACAGGACAACTCTTGGTTAGGCCTGTTCCTCTCTCTGCTGTCAGACACACCTGTCTTGGCCAAGTAATTAGTTTGGTTCCTGTATAGCTGTTCCCCTGCCTCCCATTTCCCAGTCTCTGATGGTCTTTTTCTGCATGTCCTTAAATTGCATTTTCTCTCATTTGCTCTCTGTGACTTTGTCAATTTCCTCTGTTCTTTTGAAGTGTTATTTTCTGTATGATAATTGGCCTTCTTTATTTCAAACTGACTAATTGGGGAACTCCGTATTTCCTATACATCATTTTGAATACTGAGTTCAAACATCATTATAGCAGAGCCTACCAATTACTTTATACATGCTGCTTAAGAAATAATGCACTTGCTGGGGGGCCTGGGTAGAGCAGTCAATTAAGCATCTGGCTCTTGGTTTGGGCTAGGTCATGATCTCGGAGTCTTGGGATCCAGCCCCACATCAGGCTCCATGCTGAGCATAGAGTCTGCTTGAGATTGTCTCCCTTTCCCTCTGGCCTCCTGCTCCTGCTCTCTCTCTCTAAAATAAATTTAAAAGAGAAAGGAGAAAGAGAAGAAGAAAGAAAGAAAGAAAGAAAGAAAGAAAGAAAGAAAGAAAGAAAGAAAGGAAGGAAGGAAGGAAGGAGGGAAGGAGGGAAGGAAGAAAGAAAAGAAGAGAAGAGAAGAGAAAAGAAGAGAAGAGAAGAGAAGAGAAGAGAAGAGAAGAGAAGAGAAGAGAAAAGAAAAGAAAAGAAAAGAAAAGAAAAGAAAAGAAAAGAAAAGAAAAGAAAGGGAGAGAGGGAGAAGAAAGCAAGCCCTTGCCAAAAAATAAAAGTAAATATGCGTGAGGTGACGATGATGTGTGAATTAACTCGACGAGGGGCACCCTTTCGCACTGTATCTGTATACCGAATTATCACATGTACACTTTAAATGTCTTCAATTTTATTTGTCAATTTTACCTCAGTAAAGCTAAGGGAAAATAATGCAAATTAGTCAAGTAATTTTAAGAGCACTTAGTACTCCTTATGTTTTAATGAACAATTATAAGTAATTTTAATCCTTTTTTTTCTAATTTTGCGTTCACATTTTTACATTATTTAGTTTAATGAAAGCTCTAAAATTGATTGAGTCCCACAAAACCTGTATCTCACCCCTGGATCCAGACTTAGAGAATTCCTTTTGAGTATAAGCAATTTATTTTTCATATTCAAAATCTTTATCTGGAACTTATTTTAGATTACGGGATGGGGTGAGAAATTTGCCCTTTCCCCCCCCAAAATGGTTAGCCAATTGTTTTAAAACCATTTTTAAATAATATGTTTTGTTTTCCTATTGCTAATAAAGATCATCTCAGCATATATTAAATCTTTATGCTTGGAACTCTAGGATTTTTATCCTGTTTTACCGTTCTATTTCAGTTCCACTTTTAACTATTATATTTTGTTAATGTATTTTGAAAAACATGAGAGAAAAATCTCTCCTCAGGTTTAGTTTCCAAAATGTTCATGGTTTTTGCAGTTTGTTTATTTTTGTTGTTGAACTTTGATATCATTCAGTCATGTGTTATAAAAAGAAGCCCACTAGAATTCTGATAAATCTGTATGTAACTCCACAAAACCCAGTGACAATATTGAGTCTTCTAATCTGACAACATCACTTCTTTGTAGCTGCCCTTGGAAAATGTTGTAAATGTTTTCGTACGGAGCCTCTGCATTTCTTTTTTTTTTTTAAGATTTTATTTATTCGACAGAGATAGAGACAGCCAGCGAGAGAGGGAACACAAGCAGGGGGAGTGGGAGAGGAAGAAGCAGGCTCATAGTGGAGGAGCCTGATGTGGGGCTCGATCCCATGACGCCGGGATCACGCCCTGAGCCGAAGGCAGATGCTCAACCGCTGTGCCACCCAGGCGCCCCGGAGCCTCTGCATTTCTAATTCAGTATATGTCTAGGTAATTCATACTTGCGCTTGCTGTTGTGAAGGGTTCTCTGCTTGGTTATCATTGGTTATTATTGGAAAACTGTTTTATAGTGAATAGGTCTGTGTCGTGCGTTTCACAAATGGCCATTTTACTAAGGTTTCTTATTTATTGGTGTAATTTTTCAACTGCAACCTGGTATCCACTTGATACTTTCTTTCATCTGAGTACTTCACAGCTTACTGAGATTTTCTCATTATATTGGCTAAGATTCCAACATCACAAAATAGGAGATAACTGTTTGTATCAGTATTTATGACTTTATAGGAATACCTCCGAAAGAGAGAGAGAGAGAGAGGGAAGGAGGGAGGAAGGGAGACATAGAAAGACCCATCTAAGTATCTACATATTTATTTGCATTTGTATTTGTGTATGTGTGAAGAAAAATATATGTATATGTGAAACATTCAAGGACTATTCTTTCTACTTTCTTTAAATACATTATCGAACATGGATGCTGAACTAAAGTGGGTATTTTTGGAGGACATCTATTGACATGATTTTTTAATCATTTGTATCTATTACGTTCATAGATTTCTTGCTACATGATCCTTGGTTCCAAGAATAAACCCTACTATAGTAGTAATTTGTTGTTCTTTAATACATCTAGATGGATGATATTTTATTTAGGATTTTTTCTCCTCTATAATCATAAGTGAAATTTAGCTGTAGTTTTCTTTCATTGTGATAATTTTATCAGGTTTTGGTATAAGGTTAAAATAAACTGGGAAGATTTCCATCTTTCTTTATGCTCTGGGACATTTTAAATTGCAAAAGAACTCTATAATTTCAGAGTTTAAAATAACATCCATAAAATCATCTGGTTTTGGCAAATTTGGGGGGATAATTATCTTTTTCAATTTTATTCACGATGGATCTTCTGCACATTGAGCCAATTTTGGTTATTTATATATCCCAGGCTGACAATCTATTTCTTTATGATAGTCTAACTCAGTCGCATCAGGTTTCATAGAGAAGTTGCTCCCAATGGTTTATCCTTGCACCCTATCAAGTAAATATGCCTGAGGAAGCACCCCGATATACTTATTTACTAATTTCACATATTTACCATTTACTATATTCATGGGTTACATTCATTATAAAACCAACTTGGTAATAGAAAAAAACTTAAGGATAAGATAAAGATGAAATAAACTATTTTAAAGTCATTTTTCATTTTTGTAGCCCAATAAAAAGTTTTTTTTTAGTAAAAATAACCTTTTTGCGCCTCTAAAACAGTTTTTTTCCTGTTTTATTGAGATTTAATTGACATATGACACTGTATTAAATTTGTGTACGCTGTGTTGATTTGACATACACATTGCAAAATGATTAGCTAATACCTTCATCACATCACATAATTATCATTTGTTTTTGGTGGTGAGAACATTTAAGATCTATTCAGTAGGAGCTATCAAGTATGTAATACTGTATTATTAGCTATCATCACCCTGCTGTATATTGGATCCCCAGAAATCATTCATCTTATAACTGGAAGTTTATACTCTTTGATCAACATCTCCCCATTTCTCCCACCCCCTGACCTGAAATAGTCTTAATATTTTAGTAAGAATCATGTGATTAAATAGGCTTTTTTTCTACATTTTAATCTTCATGTTATACATTGTGATACAGAGATCAAAGACCTTTTTCTAAATTCAATTTGCTTTGATTTTTTAAAGATTTATTTATTATGGAATTTGGTAACTATCAACATTTTAAAAATAAAACGTAAATCACATTATATCCAGGGGCATCCCAATGCCGTAACAATTTGATACCTACCACCATCCATTTTTTAAAATATATGAATCACATTTTATTTAACAATGGGAAACTGTGTTCCGTCCCTTTTTTCCTTGGATTTATATTTCTATTCTGTTTCCACTACTCCCTCCCCCGGAGAATTTGTTTTAATATATGTTTATTTTTGAAACTCTACGTTTATCGCCATTATTTTCTACAATAAAAATATGCACATAAATTGAAAGTTTAATTTTATAATTACCTGTGAAGGACAGAAGGCTCTAAGTGTTAATTGCCTCTTGGGTAGAACCATCATTGCAATTGTTAGGAGTACATGATTGGTCAAAACAACTTAACTATATTACAAATTTCCATAAATAATCATGAAACAATTTTTTTTAATCATTGGGGAAAAACGCTTAACGACATGAATAAGGTTGGGTTGTTTTGCTGTATTAAAGATAAATATCGCTTATGGCTTGAATGAGACAGGGCCCACGGTTCTATTTATATATTTCATGTTTCTAGATGTAAGCCCCGAGAAACCTTGCTCGTATAAATAGATAGGAATAGAAGTTTTATTTTAGCAATGCTGTTCAATTTGTTTAACCACTTCTGGATCATATGCCAAAAAGTCACCCACTGATGAAATTACTTTTAATAATCTATCTTTTGACAATTCTAATTCATTCTTCAATTTTGTTGAAAGCCAAGAATGGATGTGTTACCCGGTCATTATAGTTCATTCACTTAGGCTTTATTGAGATCTACCAAATGATTATTATATGAGTCAGCCTTTGCTGTGTAACCAACAAAATCTCAGTGGCGTATAACAAAAAGTGGTTATTTCTGTCCCTGGCAAGTATGTAGGTCAACTGGGGCAATTCTGGTCTATTCTGTGTGTTGCCTTTCCAGGTCTAGAATGAAGGCACAGTAAGCATGTTCTCCTCACGTTAGCAGGAATGATGTGTGCACATTAATAACTGGGCTCAGAGTTGGAACATTGCCCCTCTGCCCACATTCCATTGGCCAAAGAAAGTCAGATGACCAAGCCCAGTGTCATTGGGGTGGGATGGATAGACTTCTCATGGATGACATATGGGGTGGGGGAGTGAATGTTTACTGACCAATGTAATCTACCATGCCTGTTCTTTTTGTTGTTGCTTTTTGTTTAGGATTTAGTTTTTTCTTAGTGGCAACATGTTCAAAACAATATATTAGAAAGTAATGGTAGATTAAGAAAGGCATAAGGGAGGCTTCCGAGACACTAGTCATGCTCTGTTTTTCACTTGGGTGGTAAAAAATAACGGTTTAACGGGTGGTAATTCATTAAACTGTACACTCGTGATCCGTACACTTTTTCTGTAGGTATGTTATGCTTCAAACAAGAGTTTATTTTTGAATGAGGAGTTGAGAAAATTCTTTTTCATTTCAGAACCTTTTTCAATACAGTATTTTTATAAAGATTCTTTTTACCGTGTGACAACCTTTAAATATGTATTTTATTAATATCTCTAGAACTATAGATTTAGGGCATTCAACTTGTGGAAAATATCTGTTCTGAAACTTACTTAGCAAAGCTATCCCTTGTTTTCAAATCTATCAAGTGAATCAGATTTAGATTTATTTTGCATCAGAAAAACACTCGCCGCATTTTTCAGTTTAAATAAATATGCTAATATTTATTTCAAGGAATGTTTATTTTTAAAAAACACTGCAAAGTAAAATATGGGATGTTTTTTGTAATGTGGTTTACTAATAGTGATTAAGATTAAAATTGGGTGGATTCAATACGATAAATTCATCCACTTTATAAGTTAAAAAACAAGAATAAATCTATACATTTTTTAATATATTAATATCTAGTAGTACAGTGTAGTGTATAGCTAAATCGATGTTATTATGAAAGGAGAAATATAGTAAAATCATGGTATCTATTAAATGTCATACACATGCGTGTATTTAGACTTTGACGTTGGTTTTTAGAATAATTAACTAAAAATCATGTATAAAGATCTAAAAATAGCTTTATTAATTTTGTTCACACTATAAACATTTCTACATTTCATGAAAGAAGATTTTATATACTGCTGAAAGTTATTTTAGAAGCTATCTTATTAATTTGAAATTTTGATGAAGTAGAAAAAAGTAAAAAAACTTGACGATGAAATAAATATTTTAAAGATATG
The DNA here is from genome assembly GCF_023065955.2 of Ursus arctos. Lineage (NCBI taxonomy): Eukaryota > Metazoa > Chordata > Mammalia > Carnivora > Ursidae > Ursus > Ursus arctos. Next base: position 16,010,229 of record NW_026622997.1, read on the forward strand.
ACTTGATATAATAAGCCTTAATAAATTATTGAGTACCATATACCAAATACAAACAAAATTTTTTTTGAACCCCAGTTTCTTTTAAAGCAAATAGTACCGCTGATCTGCACCTGTTCTTAGAATATGCTTTTTTTTCTAGTCAGTGAGTCTTGGGGATGAGTGTTAAGAATAGCCAAAGAAAATTGCTTACCTGTAAGCAAATGAAAGAAAAAAGAAACAGCCATCTCAGCAACAACATGTCTTACCAATGTCCCCTTTCCTTTGCCCCCTCTAACCTTTCCCTCCGAGAGCAATGCACTTTTTGACAACCCTTTTTAGAAGCAAGAGGAGAGACTGTAAAAGATAATATCCATCACTCCCCTCTCCCTGGAAGATCAGATTTCAAAACAATCTCCCATGAGCAAAAGACTCGTTTCTGATACACTGGCTGTACCTTGAAAAAGAAATATGTATGAGAGGGACGCCTGGGTGGCACAGCAGTTAAGCGTCTGCCTTCGGCTCAGGGCGTGATCCCGGCGTTATGGGATCGAGCCCCACGTCAGGCTCCTCTGCTGGGAGCCTGCTTCTTCCTCTTCCACTCCCCCTGCTTGTGTTCCCTCTCTCGCTGGCTGTCTCTACCTCTGTCGAATAAATAAATAAAATCTTTAAAAAAAAAAAAAAGAAATATGTATGAGAGAGGAAAAAACTAGAAATCCCATAGATTTTTATTGATTCATAGATGACTCATAAAAGGAAACGTCCAAAAAAATAGTATTTCCACAAGTCCCTTTGCTTGGTGCCCTAGAAGCCGCTGATGACAAGGGGCCATGCATTGGCAGGGGCGGGGGCAGCCGGGGGGGAGGGAATCTTTCAGGGTAGTCTTAATGCTGTTCACTGAACCTGTCCAGACTTTCTACTTTCCATGGTCATGGTAGACTCAGTGAGACCAACAGACTAGTTCTGGCCACTGCGTTGTAACGGAAAATGACGTATGTCCTTTCCAAGCAGGATCACTAAGTTCCACTAGGAGACCTTCCAGAGTTCTCTTTTCTTTCTGCCATGATGATTAGCAAGCTTCGTCCATTGATACCCGGGTCACAAAGTGAGGATGTGATACAAAGACCCAAACCTCCCCTAGTGGAGAGCACAGCATAAATGAGAAATAAACATCTGTGTTTTAAGCCACTGAGATTTTGAAGTTTCCCAGACCATCCTAACCAATTCAACTTTCTTCTGTAAAGTGGGACAAGGCTATTTTGAAAGGGGAGATAAGAAAAAAGAAACCTACATTACACCAGGGAAGAGGATATAACAAAGTTGTTCTCTGTATATTGTGTCCTTTAAACTATTCACATTGTATCCCCTTTAAAAAGTCTCTACTTAGCCCAGTGTGAAAACTCCTGGTTTAAAAAAAGAAAAAAAAATCTTTTAAATACTTTGCCAAAAGGCAACTGGGGGAAACCTCTGGGGAACACAGAATATATTCATAATAATTCCTCAACTCATTTCAGAGAATTGTAAGGATCCTATTATTTTAAATAATTTAGCCTGAATACCATTTAGCTAAGTATATATTAACCAAATATGTGTCTATACACTGAAAGTGAAGAAAAGCCAAGGACATCAACGTCAACACCACAGCAGGGTGAAACCCTGACCTCCCCTCACCTACCAAAATGACACAGGCCTGACATACAGACTAAGTGAGGGTCCACTCTGAACTATGAGCTTCAGTATTAGGAAAGTTTATTCTCAAAATTTAATTTAAAAAAACATAAAAGTAGATTTTCCATGATTTTACTTGCAGACCACTATGGACCGTTTCTTTGGACGCATCCACATCACTCTAAAAGGTATTCTTCTCAGTTTAGAAGAGTATTCTCTTCTAAAGTCGAATTAAATCTCTTTTAATCTGTGGTTAAATCTTCTTTATTGTTACTAATTATAGGTATTTGTACTTTTGTTCTTATTTTTCTTAATTGACCTTGCCAGGTATTTATCAATTTTGTGGGACTGTGTAAGAAATAATCTCTTGTATCAGTCAATTTTTTATTCTTTTGATTTCTTATTACACTTTTACATTTAATAATTATTTCTGTTCCTTTTTTTAGGTTCCTTTTGTCGTGATATTAGCTTCTGGAGTTAAATACTTATTTTGTTGTTGTTGTTTTATTCTTTGTGGTTTAGTGATGTAAAAAAAAAAAGCATTTAAGATTTCAGTTATAAAATGAATAAATTCTGGGGATCTAAAGTACAATAAAGTGACCAGAGTTGATAATCCAGTACTCCATACTTGAAATCCTGAGAGAGTAAATCATAAGTATTCTTACCACACACACGCACGCACGCACACACGCACACACAGACAAAATGGTAACTATGCGAGGTGATGGATAAGTTAATTCGTCTGATTGGGTCATTGTTTCAAATGCATATGCATATCATGTCATAACATTGTATACCTTAAGTATATAGAATTCTTACTGCTCAATGATATCTCGATAAAGCTGGGGGTAGGAAGCATTAAAGACGACTTTTTCTTTTTTAAATATTTAATTAATTAATTAATTAATTTATTTAGAGAGAGAGAGAGAGCACATGAGTACAGCGGGGAGCAGAGGGAGAGAGAGAGAGAGAATCTTAAGCAGGCTCCATGCTCAGCACAGAGCCTGACGTGGGGCCCAATCTCATGACCCGGTGTTCGTGACCTGAGCCAAAATCAAGAGTCAGATGCCCAACTGAGCCACCCAGGTGCCCCAAGATGACTTCTTCTCCTCAGAGTATAGCTTTCGTTGTACCGATGATAAATGTTTTTGTTATGGTCCATGTCTAAATATATCAATAATGTTTAAATCTGCAATTGCATATTTGATTTCTTTTTTATTTTTTTACTCAAACGTCACTTAGAAAAGTGTTTTAATATTTTCACTTAGTTGGGTTTAGAGGAAGAAAGGTTTGGGTTGGTTTTTTGTGGTTGGTTTTTTTTGTTTTTGTTTTTGTTTTTTTTTTTAATCTTGAGTTCTGCATCCAGCACTGTCACAAAATCTACTTACATCACTTCTGCCTTGGAGAGTTTATCAAGATTATTCTCAATCATTGATTTGGGAAAGAGGTTGTCATGGGTTCTGGATTTGGGATTTAATCTGTAGTTCTTTCTTGCTCGATGTAGGACTAGCACAATTCTTAACAAAAGAAGTTCCATAACCAAGCTTGAATTAGCTGCACTATGATGTATCGAGATCATTCTCAAAGAAAACGTCCATCCTCAAAGAACAAAACTCACAAAACACCATCATTGATGGTACGGGTTCCTCTACTTCTTGGAACAGGACAGGATAGCCCCTGATTTCCTTGAAATCATCACTCTAGTTGAGAAAAACAGCAGTAGAGACGTCATCCCGTGCACGCCAGGCCATTTTGTTTTGCCTCAGAGTCAGTGGAGGGTGGGAAAATGGGATAAAGTATTTGATGACCAGTACCAGAAAAGTGATCGTACTAGTTAGCTGTCTCACTCACCCATGGATCGTGACTCCCCTGCTGTGACCAGGGTCAGAGTGGCCTGGGAGATGGTACACGACACATTTCAGCCTACACAGGACAGGAATATTCTCCAAAATAGCTCTGCTACAGGAAATAAAAATACAAGCTCTCCAAGAACACCTGCTCAAAAATTTCTTGAATTAATGATAAAAGTAACTTTTATTTATTTATTGAGTCCATTTTGTACCAATAAGATGGGAGAAGTTGAGGTCCTTCCTTACCTAACATCCAACCTGGGAGAAGGAGTGTTGGCTGAACAAGCCTCTCATTTCCTTCTTAGCAGATCCTTGTAGGGACCTGCTTCACCATGACTGATGTCAGAATTCTGCCATTCTGTGGGTACTAGAAAGGTAGGGGTATTCTCTCTTTCTAAGAGGGGAAGTGTTATTTATATTTATTGAATCATCACTGCTAATTATATTATTAGATCCTGCATCTTCATACTTACACTGTTGTCTGCTTGATGGTACTCCTTGCCTCAACTCAAAGAGTGAGTTGAGAATTTGATTTTAATGGCAACAGTAATAAAAGTTACGTAACAGAGAATGGAGTCAAAGTTACAAAACAGGTAATGGAAAATGGAAATGTTGTGACTTCAGCCCCTTCCAGTTCTCTCCTCCTGAAGTATTAACTCAATGTTAGAAGTTCTGGGGTATGTTCTTCCATATCTCTTTTACAAATATATACAAACAAATGCTGAGGTGTTGGGGTTTTATGGGATCATCCTACATATATTAATGCCACAATTTTCTTTGAAGGAGAATTTTTCTAGTGTTCTTTGTGTGTATATTTTATGCAACACTATTTACATATAAAAATTATGACTTCACGGGGCACCTGGGTGGCACAGCGGTTAAGCGTCTGCCTTCGGCTCAGGGGGTGATCCCGGCATTATGGGATCGAGCCCCGCATCGGGCTCCTCCACTGAGAGCCTGCTTCTTCCTCTCCTACTCCCCCTGCTTGTGTTCCCTCTCTCGCTGCCTGTCTCTATCTCTGTCGAATAAATAAATAAAATCTTAAAAAAAAAATTATGACTTTACAAGTTTTATTGTATCAGTATAAAAGAATCTATTTGGGTCCCACCCTATGCTTATTATCATAAATTGATATTTTTTAACAGTTTTATTGAGACATAATTACATATAAAATTCACATTTTAAGTGTATGATTTAATGAATTCTACAAAGTTTTGTAGCTGTCACCGACATCTGACTTTTCAATATTTTCATCATACTAAAAAGAAACTTCATGCTAATAATTCCCCATTGCCAGCCCCAGCTTTAAGCAACAGCTAATGTAGTTTCTGCCTCTAATTAGTTGTCTGTTTTTGGGGGACATTTCATATAGATGGAATCGTACAATATGTATGGCTCCTTTCGCTGAGCACAATGTTTTTGAGTTTAACCATATTGCAGCCTTTACTGTATTTTGTGCCTTTTTTATTGACAAATAGTATTCTTTAAATTGATCTTTGCATATAATATAGTGACCCATTTCTTTATTTTCACATTTAATGAATTGTGTTCTTGTAAACAAAAAGATTACCTTTTATCTCTTATCCAATTTGAAAATCTTTGGGTTTTTCTTAACAAAATAGTTTAATCCATTCACATTTTTATTTTGATATAGTCACTTGTTTCTGTCATCGTGTTTTACGCTTTCTGCTTTATATCTGATATTTACTGGTTTTTTTTTAGAATTTTCCTGTTGAACAACTTTCCCTTTTTTGTGTGTGTTTGGTTTTTTTTCCTGCTAAATATTGGGAAAGTATGTGACCTACTTCAGTTTTATGAGAAGTTTACTTAAGATGAATTTGTATTTTTCTATGTTCTTGGGTTACATTGTAACTTTTTGCTCGTACTTTCTGTGGGTTTTTGTTTGTTTTTTAGTCAATGTTTTAATCAAGGTTTAATCATCATAAAATGATGAATATTCCCTCTTATTCTATTCAAAAGTTTAGTAAAAACTAGTGTCCTTTTGTTTTTAAGTTATTGAGAATTTTCCTTATGGGAAGGCTTTGATTATGGGTTCAATTTCTTTATTAGAAAAAGGACTATATAGGGGTGGCTGGGTGGCTCAGTCGTTGAGCGTCTGCCTTTGGCTGAGGTCATGATCCCAGGGTCCTGGGATCGAGCCCTGCATCGGGAAGCCTGCTTCTCCTTCTCCCACTCCCCTTGCTCGTGCTCCCTCTGTCACTGTGTCTCTCTGTCAAATAAATAAAAAAACTTAAAAAGAAGAAAGAAAGAAAGAAAGAAAGAAAGAAAGAAAGAAAGAAAGAAAGAAAGAAAGAAGAAAGAAAGAAAGAAAGAAAGAAAGAAAGAAAGAAAGAAAGAAAGAAAGAAAGAAAGAGAAGAGAAGGGACTATACAGATATGTTACTTCTCCTTGTGTATGTTTTATATTTTCTGTAAGAATTTGGCCACTTCATCTACATTTTCAAAAGTGTTGGGGTAATGCTTTTCTCTTTTTTTTTAAGATTTATTTATTTTTTGGGAGGAGGGGCAGAGGGAGAGAGAGAGAATCTTGAGCAGACTCCCCACTGAGCGTGGAGCCTGAGGTGGGGCTCAATCCCACAACCCTGAGATCAAGACCTGAGCCAAAATCAAGAGTCAGACCTTAAGACTGAGATGCCCTGGGGTAATGCTTCTCTTAATGTTCTCATAATCATTGTCATTTCTCAGAATTGAATTATTTTATCTTTTTGTGTGTGTGTAACTCTTGACATTGGTTGATTCTGCTCTCTCTTTTATTACTGATCAAAGACCATTTAGTTTCATTGATTTTCTTTATAGTGTGTTTGTTTTCTATTATTAATATCTGCTCTACTTTTTCTTTTGTTATTTCACTCTAATTTTATTTTTAGCAAAAGGTTAAATTCGATATAAAAAAGATCTGAAAATAAGGGCCCAGTGACATTAGAGAATAAACAACGCATTTGCATTTTTTTTAAAGCAATTATACTGGCAACTCCAGGGATAGGCTCTTGGGATGGGGTGAAAGAGTGGCATTGGAACAGTGAGGACAGAGACAAGAACACCTTCAAAGGAATTCTGTGGAGCCTGTGGAGCCATGGGATCAAGGGATGGGCTGCTTGCTGTGCTTTTCCCCCTTTCTCCTTCTCCCTCCCCCCAAATCAGGGCAGTTTGCTGTGAGCTCATCTCTTATAGTGTATCTCCATTTGAAAAGCCTCAGAGGAGGAAGCCTCTATTCAGCAATTTGAACCTTTGGATTTCTACAATGCCCTTTAGGGTCTGGGCTCTTAGGGAACTGTTATGAAATCCTGAAGGTGAGGAATGATGACTGGTCCAGTGTTACAAAGGTCATACTGGGATCCAGGGGCTTTTATTGACCCTTGAGACAAGTCCCAACCCAAATCTGTTTTGGAAGGAAGATTTGTCTTTCCTCATCATTCATTCACAAGCCGTCTGGTCCAGCTGGGGCAGAGTAGGGAATATGGATAGAGTTTGGGGTCACCTAGACATGTTTTATGTATTTCCATGAGAGTAGGTTCTTGTCCTTCCACCAAAGGTTAAGCAAAACAAGCTTGCTTAAGGCAAGATTCTTTAAATGGCAGATCTTCCAAACCTAGAGTGGGTCAACTGAGCGTCTTCTTCACTGGAGAAAGGAAAAGTTACAGCTCAGACTTGTCTTTGTGTTTGCCCAAGTACCAAAAAATCTTCATGACTTCTATGACTTTATCACCACCCAACTACACACCCTCTTGTTATTGTTATTGTTTTAGTTTAACTTACTGTTCATTAGTCTAACTTGTTAAGGTGAGTGTTCAGCTTACTGATTTCAGCCGGTATTATTTCTAATCAACTTATTTTAAGCCATAAAGTTTTGGGTTTTTGTTTTTGTTTTTGTTTTTAGAGAAAGAAAGAGTGTGTGAACGGGGCAGGGGGGTGGAGTAGGGGGAAGGGGCAGAGGGAGAGGGAGAGAATCTTAAGCAGACTCCATGCCCAGCATGGAACCCAACCAACACAGGGCTCAATCTCACTACACTGAGATCATGACCTGAGCCGAAATCAAGAGTCAGATGCTCAACCAACTGAGCCACCCAGGTGCCCCAAGATCTTTCTAAATATAGCATCAGCTGTATCCCACAAGTTTGATGCACAGTATTTAATTGTAAGTTTCTAATCTTCATTGTAATGGTTTTTTTGATCCATATGTTATTAGATTTGTATTCCTTAATTTCTTAATTTCCAAACACATGAAAGATAAATAGAATCTTTTCAGGTTGTTACATGTAATGGCACTGAGTCAGAGAAAATTCACTGCATAATTTCAAGCCAAATGTCTCAAGTTTTACTCTCTGGCCTGCTCAATTGTCCAGTTTTGTGAATGTTCCACATGAGATTGAAACGAATGTGTGGTCTGCGATCGTCGGATCCCGTGTTTCATATGTACTCATCAGAACAAGTTTTTCAGTTGTATTGCTCAAATTTTCTATATTCTTGTTATCTTTTAATCTGGTCTATCAGATATTGAGAGACATGCAAAAATCTCTGCATATGATGAGAGATTTGCCTGTTTTTGGGTTCTAGTTCTGCCAGTTTCCCCTTACATATTTTGGGGCAGTATTAGGTACATGTAAATTGACATTCCTTTGATCCTCCTTATTAATTGGAATGTTATTATTAAAGTGTACCACTTTGTCTCTAATAAAAAGACTGGATTTTGCCTTTAAGTTTCACTTGACCAATATTGTTCTGGGGACAACTAGCTTTTTGGGTTCACAGTTGACGTGTTGTATCTTTCTCTATTATCTTACTTTCAACCTCATGTTTCGAATGTGTTTCATCTAAGCAGCTGTGAGTTACATTTTTATTCAGTCTAACACCTTTATCTTTAAATTGGGTCATTTGATCCATCTCACTTGAGGTAATTACTAATATATTCTTTCAAATCTACCACCTTACTGAGTGCTTTCTTAGTTGCCCATCTACTTTATGCTCCTTTCTACCTTCCACTTTTTTTTTTTCTTACTTATTTAGGCTGATTATTCTTATTCTTTGATTTCTCCTCTATTAGTCTAGAAGTAATACACTCATTTATTATTCTTTTAGAGATTAACCTAGAGAATAGAGCAGGCATTACCAAAGTCTAGTACTAACTTATAACTTTTATTCTCTTTCAAGAAATTGCAAGAACATTAGAACACTTTGATTCTATTTGCCCCATTCTCAGACTCTTCCTTTTTTATTACAACCTGCTTTTATTTGAATAGATGTGATATATTCTTGGATCACATTCTTGGATTTGAGAATACAGATCAGAGATTTTTTATTTTTTTTTTAAGATTGTATTTATTTATTTATTTGACACAGAGACAGCCAGTGAGAGAGACAGCCAGTGAGAGAGAGACAAGCTGGGGGAGTGGGAGAGGAAGAAGCAGGCTCCCAGCAGAGGAACCTGTTGTGGGGCTCAATCCCAGAACGCCGGGATCACACCCTGAGCTGAAGGCAGACGCTTAACAACTGAGCCACCAGGCACCCCAGATCAGAGATTTTTTAAATAGCCTTTTGTTTCTTGCAGTAAATAAAGAAGTTGGTGAGAAAAAAGAATTTATTATCTCAAATTCATCTCCTTTTCTGAACTTCCAAGTCTTTTCCTATGTCTGTATTTTTACTGTTCCTTATTAGCTCTTCCCTACCAAGGAATGTATTTGTCCAATATTGGTAATCTAGACGCATTTTGTTGGAAGCTTGGTAAGTTGTATAAAAATTGGAAGCAATTATTTCTGTCATTGAATGTATGCCCTTTTTCTATATGACTTTGCGATTTTTCCTATTAAGATTTGGGGTCTATTTTCTTACTCCTCAATTTAGGCTGGCCTTTTGATTTGCTCTGACAAGCAAAATATGGCAGTCATGTCCCTAATCCAAACCAAGGCTTCATGAAGTCTTGTGCATTTTGGTTCTTTCTCTTAAATTTGGCAGAACCACCAAATAGAGATCCAGCTAGCCTGCTGGAGGATGATAGACCATGTGAGGAGGTAAGGTATCCTAGCTGAGGCCGTCCTAGACCAACCAGCTCCCATCCGAACAGCAGCTGACCATACACACAAGTGAACCCAGACAAGACCAGAAGAATTGCATAGATAAGCCCACCAAGCTGACAACCTGCGGAATCGTGGGCTAAATAAATAATTATTTTAAGCTACTACATTTTGGGGTGGTTCGTGATGCATCAAAAGCTAATTGACATAAATTCCTATTCAAAACTTTAAGACTCAGAAGAAAGGAAGAAAGAAAAAGTTGCAATTTTCTCATGTTTTACTCTGGTGGCTGAAGAGGTCTAGCAAACTGTGGGATAGGGACATAGCCATATGGATGGGAGATTCCACCAACCGGCTAACGCTGCACAATGCTAGCTGATCAATAAGTCTTGGCGGGCCTTATTGTCAACTAGTAGTAATAAAGTGATAATCAGGAGAAAGTTGATGGGCCAGTAGACCGTTTTTATAGCTTTGTGGCCACTGCTCAAAGATCAGAGAAAGCCCACAGCCCTCTATGTAAACATCCATAGTTAAAGTCACTGGAAGGTGTATATGGAAATAAAACTGGATCCAGGAACTAGTAGACCATTCCACAGAGGTTACACCTCTGCAGTGACCTGAAAGATCACATGAGACCAGAGACTTTTAGAGACTTATTTCAAGCCAGCAGCAAGAGAAATGGCCAATGCCGAATCCTGTTTGGATAGTAGGTGGCCTTGGGGCATCCCAAGAGAAAATAACGTTCTATTGATAAGGATGACACACACAGTTTTGTATAGTCATTACCATGACAACTTTTCTAATAGCAGATAATACTTTATACGAATCTGTTTGATATGACTAAGGGAATGCAAGAACCCAACAAAAAGAACAAAATAATATGGGAAACTTCCAGATGGTGATTCTTTGTACTGTAAGCACCTTAACCCTGAGTTATCCCCACAATGCCACGCAGCAGAAAAGTCTGACAAAGATTTGTAGGCACTCCTCCAACAAATTGTATGGATGTCTAAGATTGGGAGTCATTTTAAGAATCATCATAATAACTCAGATACAGTCTTTCCTCAAGAAATAAGTAGATAGTAGGGAGTGAGGCAAGTATTTTAATGATGGTAATATGCCCTCAGAAGTGATGGATACCATTTGAAAGTGTGAATTCCACAGGAATTCAATGGAAAGTAGGATCAGTCAATGCTTCATCCAAGGGGCATCATCTGATCTTCAAGGGAAAACAGAATTTGCATTGAAGTGACTCCAGTGAGAAGTGGGAAGAGCTGAGGTCTATCCCAGTATTGGGACACCAGCCCAGACATTGAAGAGGGAACGTTAGGTCAGAATTAACAGATCTTGGATTTGGGAGGCAACAAGAAGTTTGACAACACCAAGCTGGCTGTGGAAAACTAGCTGTGTGACCCAAGAAAGTCATTAGGTCTTGGTTTCCACTGTTTCACCTGTGAAATCCATCTGTTAAAGTCAATGAACTCTAAGGTTTCTGCCAGTTCTAAAGTTCTGCTTGGCTTGGAAAGAAAAACTGTAGTATTTTAAATCATTAAAGAGAATTATGGTCATAGTTTCAGTTGTACAGCCTTTTGTTGGTCATATCCTTGATTTATTTAACATCAAGTCCTTGTTTGCGGATGCAATAGCTAATTATAACACTAAGACTATGGGAAAATATGATTTGCCATCCAATAAAATGTCTTGACAGGAGCTCTAGGAAGGCCGTGTGGTAAATAAAACAGAAACTTTATGCATTAATTATGTATACAATGGAAATTTAGAAAATGTATTTTGGAATTGAATTGTTAAATGCGTCTATGAAATAAGCATTAGAGGCTGTAGGAAGCTATGCTTCTAAATAGTAAAATAAATAAATAAATAAATAAACAAACAAATAAATAAATATTTTAAAAATACCTTACGTGTAAAAATGACAGAAAGAATAGGAGAAAGAAATGAAATTTTTGTTGAAATTTGATCATGCTGTAAAAGGAAGCTTCAGAACCTGTTCATCATCTTTAGTTCGCCTGAAATAAGAAAAAAAATCAGAAAGAAGTGAAGCGTAGAAGTTACACTGAATAAAACTGAGGTCCATTTGCATACATAATGATTTAAGAGCCAACCCTCACTGCAGCAGTCTATAAAATCATATAAATATATTCAAACATTATTTTCAGTATATATAATTTTAAATCTTTAAAAAGTATTTTAATGGTATTTCTAATACTTCTAAAAGTATAATTGAAATCTACATTGAAATTTAAGGGCTAACCTTTCATGATTTAGTTAAAGTAGTGATCATCACCAAGATTACCCTTCTAGACCATCTCTAGATCTGTAAGATGTTATGAAGTTCATATGTATATTAAAATAAAGGGTGATATAATTTTACATGTCCTTTGACTCCTTCCTGGACTCTGCCCTTCTTTTAATAGACTGGGGAGTCTGTTAGTAAGGAATCTCAAGTTAATGTGTTGTCATTTTCCATAACACGTAGGTTATTGATTTTCCTTCACTCACTGTCACCAACCCGTATCCTGTAAGTGAGCAAAAGAGCTCTGACATCAGATGGAGGATAGGAGTAATAGGAAATCCCTAATAATCAGAAATTCTACGCTCATAAAAATGGGTTGATTAACCTGTACTAGGTTGGAGGGTAAATTCCTAGACTAGATAACCTAGCATTTCATTCAGACACAAGTAAAACATGACACAAAGGAGCTGGACTCATTTTTTTTTTTTAGAAAATCAGACATATAGTTTTCCTATCCTAAAGCATATTTGTGTCTGCCGGCAGACAAGTACAGGTAATTGCCTCCAGGTGTTTGCCTGCAGGAAGTCATTGAAATTCAGCGCTAGTAATGGCTGTTTCCTCAGCAGCAAAAACTAACCTGCAGGAACCTCAGAGGCACAGGTATATTTTAGGACAGCAATGCCAGCCGGCTGAAAGGCCATAAACCCAGAAGGCCCAGTTTAACAGGGAACAGACTAACGAAAATAAAAATCAGGGCATATTTTTAAACTATTAACAACAATTTAAGATTTAAGAAATTTGTTCTTGGCTTTTAAAAAGTCTCAAAATTTGTGGGGATTTTTTAAAGTTTGCTCACTTATGGTAACTGCCTAGCAGATCTCCCACCCCACCCCCCACAGAGGAAATGTGAACTACAAGAATAACTGCACTTTTCTTTAAGTTCTGTTTTTAAGGAAGCTCGTGTTCAAAAACAATTCATTATTAAACAACAATCTGGATCTTTTTTCCCCACTGTGAATAGACACCCTAGGGTGTTTTATTAAAGGGGGCAGGTTAACTATCAGCATTTAACTCACCTCCTCTGCTCAAATGAAAATCGTATTTGTTTATTTTTCAAAAGGCACAAACCAACCAAGACAAAATAAACAAAAATGACAGACAACAGTTACAAAAATTTGGAAGCTTGGAGCAGACCTGGGAAAGCTAAGTTCTAAGCCAGCTGCAGAGAAAGCTGAGAAGTAGGCTAATCTTTGGGAAAACTTTCAAATAATGATCCAGGAATGGACATCATTGATACCTCTGGAAGTTGCAAGTAGAGTGTTTTAAAAAGGAGCTGGACCTCCAGATCCCCTCCTCTACTCCTTGCAATAGGCCAACTATACATTCCAGCAAATGACTTAAGAGATGTATTTCCTGCAGACAGACACATGGAGGGAACAGTACTAAAAACAGGGTGGGAGGTAAGCCTACATAATGAGTGCTAAGATTCCCAGTATTTTTGCCGTTTCCATTTAGGAACACTGGTAGACACACACACACACACACACACACACACACACACACACACACTTCTGAGCCAGTAATTGGAAGTCTTTATGGAATTTAGCCAGCCTAAGAGAAAAGATCTGGAAATAATGACCTGGGGTTCCCTAAATAAAAGCAAATGGAAGAAGATAAGAAAAACAGACATGTCCCAGAGGTCCAACATCTGTAGGATAGGAGTTTCATAAAGAGACAACTGAGAAAAGAGACAAAGGGAAATCATCAAAGAAATAACTCATTACTCTCCCAAGCATAAGGACAAAAAAACAAACCCAACACCAAGATAATAATAAATCTACACTAAGATACACCATTGTGAAATTTCAGAACTTTGGAGATAAAGAGAATATACCATGAACTTTCTAGAAAGAAGAGACTTCATAAGAAGAATTGAGATTCAGAACAGCATGAAGTGTCTCAATAGTAATGCTGGAAGCTAGAAGACAATGAATTAGTGCCTTCAAAATTTTGAGGATAAATTACTTTCATCTTAGAATTCTTCTCTACCACAAAGTATAAATTAAGTGTAAGGTAGAATAAAGACTTTCTCAAGTATTTTGAGTCCCAAGTTTTTTGTTTTCCATGAAATTTTTCTTAGGAAGACTCTGGAGAATGAATACCACCCAAACAAGTGTGTAAACCAGGAGAAAATATGGGGTCTAGGAAATGGTGCCCCACTTGAGAAATAGGAGACAGCAATCCCCAGAATGATGGGAAAGGGATCCCCATGGAAACAGTGATATGGCACACTACAGGGTGACTCTTCAGAGTGCAAGTCAAAACAGTCTAGGAGAGAGCTATTCCATAAAACCAAATTAATTCTATATTGAATGAGTTTGAATGCACTAACATGGCATTTACCCATCTTAGACTGAATTAAGAAGTACATGGGAAGCCAAGCAAATATAAAAACTAGGTAATTACTTTCACCAGGGTAATGAAGAAAAAGAAAAGGCATTATATGGCTTAGCTGTGAATGGTGTTCATAGTACTGCATGTGGTCATGGTGATAATGTACGTGTAAACACTGTTGATCCAAGCAAAATTATAACCTACATGGGGCACATGGGGGGATGGCATTGTAACTGTTGGCGCTGCAGGATAGAAGGAGTGGGGATGAGAGAGACATAACACCTCTTGTTTCAGAGTTAGAAGTCAAAGATAATGTCTACATTGAAGTCAAAAATTGCCAACATGCTTATGTTATATATATATTTACTAATGTAAGTATTAAGGAATTGGTTGAAAGAATTAAAAATATTTGTGTCTAAAGAGTAGGAAAAATAGAGATGGTAGGAAGCAGCTTTTGTTCACAACATGCATTATAACTGCCTGACTTTTTACACTCAATTAAAAATTGTACATTCATTTTTTAAGAAAGAAAAAAGTTCAGGTTAAAACATGTATTCCTAAAGTCTTTGAGTAAATCATTTCAGGAGGTATGGCTAGGGTGGATCGCTCATCTCACAAAGATCATACTGTCTACTTCTTCATTCGTTCATATAATCATGCTGTGAATGAACATTTATTAAGGGACTAGCTTGTGCAAGACACCATGGGAGACGCCATGGGAAAAGTAAACAGGAAGGACTACATGATTTTCTTCCTCATGTTGTTGGCAAACAAATAAGAAATATATGTGAAACACATTTTTACATGTTTATAAGAATAGATGACAAAAAGACTAGTGTGGAGATAAAGGAACACCGTATCACAGTACAAAAGAAACAGGATCACGATTTGCCTGTTAGATGTGGCAAATTGAATTGAGCATGGAAGGAAGAGGTAGACCAGAAAGTTAGTACTCACATGAGCAAAATCATGAAGAAAGGACATGTTTTAGCAAGTTTTCAGGGTTACAAATCATTCAATATGATGGAGGACAAGGAATGACAATGTGAATTCCCAGAGAACAGCAATCTTGGGCGCCATATTTGTCACTGTGCTCTCAACAGCCTAGAACGTTGCCTGGCACATGATAAAGACTCAAAAACATTTGCCCGATGCATGGCTTGATAAGGTTGGAAAGCTAAGTTAGGAGCTGGTAACAGGTGGTCTTGATGCCATGTTGAGGAACTTAAGAGTTTAGACTGTAAGTAATAAGAAAATATTTGAGGAGAGGATTATCATGGGTCTAATTTTAATAGCTGAATTCAGGATAGATTGTAAACATGAGAGATGTCAGTTTAATTAGCAAGAAATGGAAAATAAAGATCTGATTTCTATCCACTAGCCACTGAAGTAGAAAGGAAGAAACATAGAGCAGTTATTATAGAAGCAAGCCATGATTTTATAGAAATATACCAAGTTTGCTATCAGGAATTCTGAGTTTAAATCAGTTTCTCTGTCATTTACTGCATGAGAAGTCATAGAAACTCTTTAATGAATATTAGCTTCCTTATTAGTAAAATTAGGAATTAAAAAAAATCCTTCACCTATTGTTGAAAGGGTACGAGGTACCTTTTAAGGATACGTAAATGCATGAAGGCAGTATAAATTGAAGACAAGAAGAGAAAACCTCTAGATGAGGGATAAAACACAGCTGAGAATGAACCTAAAAATCCACTGTGATTCACCAAATTACAAGAGAGCATGTTATATGAAGAGCTAGACAAGTAAGAGTTGTATTTAACCTACACCATTTCTGATGTGCTGGAAGCTTGAAAGATATTGCCAGGGATACAAAGAAAGGGCATTACATGGACGCACAGGCAATAGGTGTAGATAAAGCTTTTAAGTTTAGAGGTCAAGAGGAACTGGAAACAAGATATTCACTAGGCTTAGAAAATGAAGCTTTTTTTTGCATATAGGAGATATTTGAACAGATTTGTAATAGGAGAAAGAAGAGTCTATGGAATAGGAGGAAGAAAAAGGAGAGGGGAAGCAGATGGGTTAAGAAATGCAGGAGATCAAAGGATGTACAGTCAATGTAGAAGCACGCTGGCGTTACGTGGAGAATAGATTCTGCTTCCCCGGGAAGAGGAGAGCAGAAGGGCAGAAGGTGCGATGTCAGGAGTAAGGGGCATCTGGTTTTAATAGTCCTAACTTTCTCCACAAGCTAGTCAAGGACTTGTGCTAAAAGCAAGGTAAGTGGATGGGTCGGCGGAGGAGTTAGGAGTTTAAAAGGAGCAGGCAAGTGTCCAGTCCCAGAGGGCAGGGCTATAGACCCAACTATGCGAAGGACCATCAGCTGTAGATATAAGGAAGCTCACTGAGACCAAAGAAACATACTAACATATTGCAACTACAGTTTATAGAACGTATTATGCTTCTTGGACGCTTGATCTTTGAAATACATGATGTCACTCGTCTTCATAGGAAATCACCATATTACAGAATAAGAAAATGGAAGGCAAGAAAGAAATAACTTGCCCAAATGACAGGGCTAGTAGGTTCTTGTCTCATATTATAAACATATCAATCGTGTTGGGTCATTAGTGGGAGGAAATCATTCTGTTTAACTTATGAAATGGGTACTCTTTCTTGGATAATTCCTCGGTCAGCAAGCAAATTGAAGCTTCACAAGTCGGAGGTAAAGTCAAGATAGCCCAAGATACTGTTTGGGTCAGTATTATACAACGTGTGTGTTTGCAGTGTATGAACACAAATTTCTAACAATTGGATAGGGAAAGAAATTTTTAAAGAGACCATCTAATACTAATTAGGTGTTAAATATACTGTAGTTAGAATTTCATGGTGGCACAAAAATCGTCCTGTCGTCTTTTCTAGTTTCCAGTGCTTCCGTAGTTAGTCATATCCCGAGGACAGGAGATGTTTGAAAGCAGGGGTACTTAGTGTTGACTTACTCATAATTGAAATACCACCAAATTAGAGTAAAAGAGGTTGCTTTTACTGTAAAATGCTTAAGGTTCAAAAGAGTTGCTCCCCCAAAGAGAGGAATTTTCTCTGAAGCAGGAGGCCTTTCTGAATCTCAGTGGAGAGTAAAAAGTGAAAAACTGGATAAAATAACAAGACAGAGGAAAGTAGAGTACTCTATCTTTAGAGACATTGGAAGGAAAAGGAGAATGGGATAAAGGCAACAGTTTTATAAAAGGCACATATACAACATTAACTAGAACCTGCAGCTTTCAAAGAAATTAATAGATTTTATTTTCAAAATTTTTTTAAAGATTTTATTTATTTATTTACTTGAGAGAGAGAGCGAGCACAGGAGCAAGGGCAGAGGGAGAGGAGGAAGCAGACTCTCTGCTGAGCAGGGAGCCCGATGACGGGCTCAATCCCAGGCCCCTGAGATCATGACCTGAGGCAAAGGCAGACGCTTAACCGACTGAGCCACCCAGGTGCCCCTAGATTTTATTTTTTAAGAGCAGTTTTAGGTTTAGCAGAGAAGGGCTTCTCCTTGCATTGATGTGGTACGTCCGTGACAATTGATGGACTGATGTTGATATGTTATTATTAATTAAAGCCCATAGTTTACATGAGTGTTCACTCCTCAGGTCTTACAGTTCTATGGGACCCGCGGCTTTTTTTTTTTTTTAAGATTTATTTATTTATTTATTCGACAGAGATAGAGACAGCCAGCGAGAGAGGGAACACAAGCAGGGGGAGTGGGAGAGGAAGAAGCAGGCTCATAGCGGAGGAGCCTGATGTGGGGCTCGATCCCAGAACGCCGGGATCACGCCCTGAGCCGAAGGCAGACGCTTAACCGCTGTGCCACCCAGGCGCCCCCAGGGACCCGCAGCTTTTAATCTACTATTTTTAGTTATCTCACCTATAAAATAGTTTTGATTTAATAATATTTAAATTGAGGAAAACTCTCAAAGGATCAAATGAACATTTAGATTTTGGATTTGTGGTACTGCTTCTAGCCAGAACTTCAAAAGAGTCATAGGAAAGAACTTTTGTTTAGGAAACAAAGCAAAACACACATTTTTTTTCTGTTTTTGTACTACCTTTTGAAAATTTTCCAATCAGTACTCTCTAATTATATCTCAATATTCTCTAAGAGAAGTAATATAAGAAGACATCGTTTTAATTTTAATTTTTACTGAAATACAGTAAGGTTGGGGGAAATTATCACATAATTCTTACATATAACAAAATTCTATAGTACAGAAGGAAGGGGCTAAATGCACCGATCAATTTTGTTTTCAAATCAATATTCTGTGGTGAATGCAACCACATCTTGCATGTTATCTCAGATTGAAAAGAGCCTAGAATATATAATCAAAGTATTGTAACTGGAGATTATTGAAGGTTTGTCTATATCGAAATAGTATGCGATTTGGACAATGCCATCTCAAGGTCATAATGAAAAAGAATAAAGGAGCCCATAGTAAGAAAATGGATTAAAGAAAATCTAAAAAAGTGAGGTCCATGACTGAAATTTATATTAACACAAAGTACCTGATTAGAAAATTCACCAGTCTTTGAAGTAGAACCAATCAAATCATAGATTCTTTAAAAAAAATAAAAGATTTTATTTATTCATTTGAGAAGGAGAGAGCCAGAGAGAGCATGAACACGGGGGAGAGGGAGAAGCAGGCACTCGCTGAGCAGGGAGCCTGACGCAGGGCTTGATCCCAGGACCCTGGGATCATGACCTGAGCCAAAGGCAGACGCTTAACCAACTGAGCCACTCAGTCACCCCCAAATCATAGATTCTTTACTTTAGAATAGACTGTAGTGAGCTGGTCCCACAGAGTTAACAAATAGAAACTAAAACTCAGTGAGATGTCGGTGTTAGTGATAAAAGGCACCACTAAACTGGTTTTCACCAAAAGGAAAAAAAAATCTTCATACAACAAATATGGATAACATCCACAGTGGGTTATTAATTGATTAATAAAGGAGACTAAAGAGAGGGCTATATAGAATAATAAGATAGAGTTTCTGTTCTAAACAATGTAGACCAGAAGATAGAAACCTGGAAAAGGTAAAACAATGATAGCATTTAGAGTTGCAGGGGTGGTAACCTCTCGGACTGAGAGTATGCCAATTTCCTGTGAGCCTGTTCAACCACTTCATGAAATGTTCACAGAAAAGGGACAATTTAGCGAGATCTTAGAGAACTGGTAGGGTCCGGATGAGCAAAGAGGAAGAAGGCAGGCATTCTCTGTAATGGCAATGCTAGAGACACGGAAACTTTTTGCAGAAACAGCGAGTGGAACCATTTAGCTGAAACGTGAAGACGTTCTTTGGAGAAGCAGCTGAGAGCAAGGCTGGAAGTGTGCGTTTGGGTCACCCTGTGGTTTGAAAGCAGCTAGAGAATATGGACTTCATCTTGTAGTTAGCAATAAGCTGCTTGCTTTCTTCAGCAAGGGAGTTACATGCTCAAAGCATTATTTTTAGGAGATAATTAGGGTGGTGTGCCTGATTAAGAGAAGTGAGGAATGTTTGGACTCCAGCCCTATCTTTTCCGAGTTGATGCATTGGTGGACAACTGTGTTCTCTCTCCAGACACCCTCCAATGTTAATATTGGCAACACTGAAGTACCACTGGATTAATCTGCTACCGAGCAGCTTTTTATTAAATATAATATGGAGTGTACTTGCTTTTCCTCTCTGGCAATCTTTTGAAGAAGGGTGAGGAAAATATTTTTAAACCTATCACATTGACCTTTACATCTTAGCGTAATATTAATGAAATCCCAAATCTTCTAACTGTGGAAGCAAAAAGCAAGGAGTTGATGTTGGGAAAACAGGAGGTTGTTGGTTAGAAAAAATTTGAGGGAACTAGAAAAATGTGGTTGGAAACGATGTCAAAATTGCGGGTTACGGGTGGTTGTAAAGAGCTAATCTGTTTTTAGTTAGAGAATCTATATTCAAAACACCAGGTGTCGGGGCAATACAAACTAGAAGAAAAAGGACAGGTATCCAATTCACAGACTTCATAGAACCTAAAAATCATATCGTTCTGGGTTTAAGAATAAGCCATTCACTTCAAATTCAGAAGCAAAGAAGAGAAAGAAAATCTAGCAGTAGAATGGGGAATAGTTACAAGTACGGGAATAAATGCTGGCTTGAAAAGATCCAGTTACAATGTGAGGGAAGACAGAAATGAGGTATAATGAAGATTTATGGGAGATTAATATAAAGGAGATATTGCACATAGATGAAGGATAAACAGGAAGAGCTATTTTGATATTTTATAGAAGCAGATACATTCCGATTACTTAATAAGCACTCTTGCTCTTCTGTAAAGTATCCCTAGAAAATAGGTTATGATTATCAACCCATTGTACAGATGAGGATACTATAAAACGCTCCTTAGTGTTTTAGCACATTAATCTTCTCTTGCTAATTAGCAATGTATTTGAGTTTTAATTTGGCTGTGATAAGAAACATGAGCGTTTCTTTCTTTCTTTCTTTCTTTCTTTCTTTCTTTCTTTCTTTCTCTCTCTCTCTCTCTCTCTCTCTCTTTCTTTCTTTCTCTCTCTCTCTCTCTCTCTCTCTCTCTCTCTCGGATCTTTAGTTTGACCCAAAAGAATGATTCCTTTGACTTAGCCATCACACAACTGGTCAGTATTTCATCATGGCATCTCAACACTGTCATATATTTTAGATTACCAGAAAAATCAAGCAAATTTCCTCAAGGAAATCTTCGTAGCAAGAAATCCATACTATGAAATCACTTGCTAATATTTCTGCAGCACCCTAGAATTTTTTATTTAAGTACTGCCCAAAGTCATTCAGGCTTTCTTTGAATTTGTGAGAACAGACACAAAACATTTTCTTGTGATTTAGTGCCGAATAACAGCTTGGCCTTTTGGGAATATGAATCATAGACCACTTTCATAAAGCAACTTATGTTTGAAAACTATTTTGAATAATAATTGGTTTGGGACAATGTTTTTTAGTTTTAAATAAGAAAATAAAAGATTTCTGAATAAGAAATGTCATTAGAGATTTGAGTGAAAAAAAGTTGCGTGGATTTGTTTTAGTGGTATCAGAACGGATATAAGATCATCAGTTGCTCAGAATCTATGCTTAAAAGAAATGGTTATTGGCGCACCTGGGTGGCGCAGTCGTTAAGCGTCTGCCTTCGGCTCAGGGCGTGATCCCGGCATTATGGGATCGAGCCCCACATCGGGCTCCTCCGCTATGAGCCTGCTTCTTCCTCTGCCACTCCCCCTGCTTGTGTTCCCTCTCTCGCTGGCTGTCTCTATCTCTGTCAAATAAATAAATAAAATCTTTAAAAAAAAACATTCCTTCCCCCAAACTGTAGGGTCCTAGAAACTATGCTTTTAGAATAAGACAAATAAGAGAAGAGCTACTGTTAGAGGAACGTCTGATTTACCTTTCTGGTAATCGTTTTATTTTGTTCCAGAGGGGTGGACTATGGAACTTTCTGAGAGAACATGGTTACGAAACTGTTGTGTGATTAGAGCTCAGGAGGGAGGGACTGTTTTGACTCTCTTGTTACTATGTGAGCGCTGGAATTTTGCAACCAGAAGGCTCCACAACAGTTGGGAACGACAGTTGTATGAGTAGCAAGCAGAAGACAAATGTGTGTGTCCTGTTACTCCTGCTCTGAGCACTACATACCATGACTGTGCCAAGACAAGATTTCCTGCTTGCATCAATATTTTTTATAATTATCAAACCTCCTGTGCGTAATCCATTAATAGCAAAAAAAAAAAAAAATCTTGTAAATAATATCTACGCCGTCTTTAGGTTAGACAACCATCTGGTTAGCCGATCTTCACTATGCATACACACACACATACACAGCCTTATTTAGATGCCTTATTATAATCCTTGTTACATATCCAATTATCTACTATAAATCGAGCTCTACCTCCTCTTGCAGAAATTAAAATAGCTGAAATTTAAAAAGCACTCAAAACATGTTAAAGTTTGCCACGAGCTGTTATTGTCCTGTTATTAGTGGCTTACTCTTGTCTTTCTTTCACTTGCTTATGTCTTACTTGTTTATGAACAGCAGTTTCATTTTCCTTAGTCTCTATACATTTCATTCTATTGCTCTTTATCCAGTTTACCCCAATTTGCACTTTGGCTCTAGATTCCTGGGTTCCTTTGCATTGACACCCATAGACATTTTGGCATAATAAGACACACCATGAAATCAAGATCCCAATAAACTCAAAATCATAAATTAAACCGTGAGCTCTTGCAAACAGAAAATTACATGAAACCATGTAGAATAGTACAGCACTGAGTTTAGGGAAGGAAAAAATGATGGGTTGTAGGGTTGTTTACCAGAAGCAATTTAGTTGAACAATTTCATTCAACGAACAGCAGCCAGAGAGAACTTCTTAGAGCCCAACAACGTATTTAAAAAGCCAGGAGAGACTATGGACTCCGGGAAACAACCTGAGAGTTTTAGAGGGGAAGGGGATGGCGGGATGGGTTAGCCCGGTGATGGGTCTTAAGGAGGGCACGTATTGCATGGAGCACTGGGTGTTATACGCAAACAATGAATCATGGAACACTACATCAAAAACTAATGAGGTACTGTATGGTGACTAATGTAACATAATAATAAAAAATAATAATAAAAAATAAAATAAAT
The DNA here is from genome assembly GCF_023065955.2 of Ursus arctos. NCBI lineage: Eukaryota > Metazoa > Chordata > Mammalia > Carnivora > Ursidae > Ursus > Ursus arctos. The sequence goes on from NW_026622997.1 coordinate 16,033,043, forward strand.
ATATAATAAAATAATAAATAAAATAATAAATAAATAATAAAAATAAATAAATAAAATTAAAAAAATAAAGAGCTTAAAAGGAAAAAAATAAAAGAAAATAAAATAAAAAGCCAGGAGCTGGTGAGTTTGGGACCTGGTTCGGGTCTGGGGTAACAGAGACATTAGTGCGGGATGCAAACATTGGGAGTCAAGCTGTGTTTGGAGAAAGAGGGCACTTGTCAGCCGGGGGTGGAGTTGTGGGGTTGGCAGTTTATTCACAGAAAGGAAAGGGAAGGATACCCAAGGAGAAGGACTGGGGTGCAGAATGAAGGAAGGGTTGACTGGTTATTACGTATAACCAGTGATTTATAAGGGAAATGTGAAATACTTGTAATGCTCTGTTGAATCCTGTCCTGGAACCTGGTTTACACACTTAGTGTCCCCCTCTGCTGATGCTGGAATTTCATAATTACAGATATGACCCCTATTAAAACGAAAAAATGCTCGAGATGATATATATTATATATAATAAACATTTAATGTGAAAATATATATATATATATATATATTCACACACACACATACTTAAACCTGAATTACGAAATACACGGAGAAAAATACAAAGTGTATTTTTGTGGTAGGCCCCACCTGCTCGCCTGGACCCTACAGTGCTGTAGATGAGCGAACAAAGGGAAGACTCCGTGGGAGGCAGGGTGGTCTGGAGGTTCAGGATGTGATCTTTGCTGCAGACGGCGAGGGTCCTTGTGAGGCCACGTGTGGTTGTACCTTGGGCATGTTATTTAACCTCTCGGAGCCCGAGTTCCTTTGTCACTAACATATGGATAATGGTCCTTGTACAGCAGGTTATTGTCATTTTCAGTAAACTACTTTGGAACATTTTAGATTTACAGAACACAGGCAAAGATTGTACAGAGAGCTGCCATGCACCCTCACCCATTTCCCCCCCAGTGTTAACATTTTACATGACCTCGATCTGTTTGTCAGAAATGAGAGTACATGGACTCTTAATGCTAGACCTTCTTTGGAGGCCATCAAGTTTTTCCACTGATATCCTCTCGCTATCCCAGGATTCCATCGTGGGCACCACGTTACATCTAGTTATCCCGTCTCCTCCCATCTCTAGAGACTCCTTTCAAGATTTGAAAGGTAATAAACGTTTAAGCACACTTGGCAGAGTGCAGGAAATGCAATAAGGAATTGGCCAACATTTATGTGGGCTGCAGTTACAAAGAGGTGACAGGCACCAAGTGCTTCAGAAATACCAACTTATGGGACACCTGTGGGGCTCGGTTTTGTGGCCGACTCTTGATTTCTGCTCAGGAATGATCTCATGGGTCATGAGACTGAGCCCCCGCTGGTTGGGCTCTGTGTTCGGTGAGGAGTCTGCTGGAAGATTCTCTCTTCCTCGGCCCCTCTGCACTCTCTCTCTCTCTCAAATAAATAAATAAATCTAAAGAAAAAAAGAAATACCAACTCATCATTCTCATAATAATTCTCTGATGATGCCAATTACATTCACTTTACAGAAGAGTAAACTGAGGCACAAGAAAGTCAAATAAATTGCCCAAGATCGTGCTTCTGGCAGAGCCAGGATGCATCTAGGCGTCTAAGTACCAGGTTATCTTTCTCTGTGAAAAGTTTAATACATGTTGTTATTAGTAGTAGATTCTGGAACTGGTGAATTCTTTCCAGGGCAGTAGAGGTATTACTAAGAAATTGTTCCCCAGCCCCCATTTCTCACTAAGAATATACCTGATTTTTAACCCTCTTGAATTCCACAATTATAGCAACCCAGAAAGAAAACTGCATTAGCCAGGAGCACTCAGTGAATAGCTTTTCCTATAGATTGCTTTTTTTTAAACCCTTGCTCTGCCATATTTTTCTCAATTTTAGAGACACACGCACACTTACCTTTCTTTCTTTCTATCTCTCCCTCCCTCCTTCCCTTCCTACCTTTCAACATAAAAGTGCTTATGCCACGAAATCTCAATCAAAACGGTACTGAAGGACAAACATTTTTTAGAAATCCAAGGATGAAGATTAAGAGTCAGCAAAGGACATGGAGTGGCTGGTGGGTGAGAATCAGGGGAGGATACTCAAGGAGAAGGACTGGAGTGCAGAATGAAGGAAGGGTTGACTGAGGGTCTCCAGTTAAGCTCTGCCAGGAGCCACCTTGACCATGTCGTACAGACACGTGGCCACTTTATATTTCCATTCCCCCGTCTACAAAATAAGCCGATCCCTTTTACCTGTATTATAGGGTTTCGAGTTCAGAAATACAAACATTCCAAGTTGTTTGAATGAAAATGCAAGAGTAAGAAAACAGTAACGTTGGCATGAAAACCTTGGTAACCAAACTGAAAGATGAGCTGGACTCAGCCTACGACAAAGCTGTTAGTTTGGGACCATCTTGAGAGCAGGTCCTGCAACCAATAAAGCAAGATCTGAAAGTAACTAGTGGGATTGCACTCGGGTGAAAAGGAGTTATGGTTTTCTCGTTCATTTGTTCAACAAACACTTGTTGTGACACTGTTCCAGGTGCTCAGCATTCAGTGGGGAACAAATCAAGCCCCCTTCACTCAGGGCCCTCATATTCTACTCAAGGAGTGAGAGATAACAGACAAGGAAATCAACAAGATAATTCCAGAATGCTGGATATGATAAAGGAAATGAAGAGAGCGATGAGATGGAGAGTATGGGGTTGGGAAAGGGGTATCTACAATTTAGATAGGCTAAGACAGAGAATGCTTAATTTATATAAGCTCAGCCTGTGAACACAATGGGGAGGATGAGACCCTTAAATCCTTGGGCAAACGATAAAACGGCTTTGTTTACAAGGCAGTAAATGTGTATACCAAAACAGCTTTCAATGGGAGGTTTGAAACTATTTTACTAGAAATGTTAAAAAGGAGAGTACACAAGGATGTTTTAAGAGTTATTTAGGAGTCATTCTGTCTGGAAAGAGGAGAGGAGCATGAAGGCCTTTGGCCCTCTGCGGCTATGATCAAATCAAGCATGCCCCAGTCGGGTCTCCCCTGGGATGGAGAAGGCTGCAGTCTACTTAAGAGCTTTTCCAATTCCCGTTTTTCCCCGGGGCAGGGCAGCGGTGTTAGTAAAATAGTAGTGAGAGTTGTAATAGTAGCTAACATGCATTGAGCCCTTTGTTAGTTCCAGGCTTTACATCCAGTATTTCACTCAATCCTGCCTTCACCCCTCCGAGGAAGGTATTAGAACTTAAAGAGATGAGAGCAACATTTCCCACAGTCACCGGTGTCCTCTCCGACTGGAACGCAGGCATGAACCCAAGCTCACGTTATTTATTTCATCTTCAAGCACCTGACCAGACGGTTTCCTAGGTCTAGATGAATTCATTCTGCATTTCCATGTCTGCTGTGGACTGAATTGTGCCTCCCCGCACACTCCGGATTCACACGTGAAAGCCCTACCCTCAATGTGACTGTATTTGGAAATAGGGTCTTTGGGAGATAATTAAGTTAAATGAAGTCATAAGAGTGGGGCCCTGATCTCATAGGATTAGGGTCCTTCTGAGATACTAGAACATTCACTGGCTTTCTCCATGCACACACTCGGAAGAAATGCTGCGTGAGGATGCAGGGCAGAGGCGGCTGGCCAGCAAGGAGCCAGGAAGAGAGCTTCCACCAGGCACCAAATCAGGTGACCCTTGATCTCGGACTTTTAGCTTCCAGATCTGTGAGGAAATAGACTTCTAAGGTTTGAGTGGCCCAATCTATAGTACTCTGTCGAGCAGTCCCAGCCGACTAATACAATGTCTTAGATTATTGCACTTGCTTGTTTCCAGACCGTTAGATCAGGGATAAAGATGGACTCTTTTGATCACAGATAAGGTAGAATGCCAGTGCATTTTTACCTAGCGCTCCCCGGTGTGCCGCTCGTGGACACTGTTTATGAAGAATGGTTTTAGGAACTGCAAATCTCACTTCCATCAGCCATTTCTAGTCTTCCTTCTCCCCTTTAACAGATAGTACACCAAATAATACTCCATACACTCTTCTATTAGTTGACATTGACCTGGGTGCTTTTAAATGAAGTTAGAAACCAGGTTTCTTGTGAGAGCGTATCCTGCAAGGTTAATAGTATTGGCATAAATGTAAATGAAATCATCCTTCTTAAAAGTAGACTTGGTTAAAATTAGTCATTTTCTCTTCTCCCTTTCAACCATCATACCATCCGGACTTCCCCATTTTCATCACACAGTCTACCGGCTTCAAGTCAAAACTTGAAAATACGGACTTTAAAAAAAAAAAATTTCTCCTTCTTCTTTCTCCACAGATGTAGAGCATGATAGAGCTATTGTAATGTTTTTCACGAAATACAATCTGCAAGCTTTAAGCATCTCAATATTCTCTGGGCTCCAAGCATGTATCAACCACTTACTAGCTCTGTGGCTATAGGTAGATTATTTGGCAATTCCAAGTCTCTCTTTCTTCATCTGTAGTATGGGTTTATAGTGGGGATTAAATGAGTTTACACAGGAAAGCCTGGCAAGTCATAAATTCTCAAAGACTGTCAGTTACTAGCACCAGCACTCTTGGGATTAACTCTGGCAGCTGATACAAGTACTATTATTATTACTATCGCTGCTGATACAAGTCTAGTATAGCAATTTCTGTCCGTACAAATACTACTTTCTACTTCTGCTGGTAAAAAATACTACGGTGACAGATCCTAAATCCATCAATGACAATAATTTTTCTTAAAAAGATCAGTCTCAGTCCAGATGTCTCCAAAGAACTACCAACTGTAGTATCATGTCCAAATTCCTTCCTAATGATGCCAGAGAAGGCTTTCCCCGGTTGTCTGTTGTCTCCCCATTCTGTCTTCATAGCTCATTACTAGGACAGCCCAGGTATATGTCATAGTTATTAATAGCTTCCCTTTCCCTCTCAAGTGTCCTGGTTAGGATGCTACATTTACAGGGCCACCCTACTTGTTTCACATTTGCTGTGACTTTCGGCTCTAGCCAGCAACACCATCACACACAGTTCACTTGCTCTCACCTTCAAGCTATTCCCCTTGCCTGGAATGCTGTTCTCATACCATTGCCAAATTACGAACTTTCTCTCCTTCAAAACCCTACTCAGAACTCACCTTCAGGATGGAACTTTCTCTGATAATCCTCCCCTCCACCCAATCCAGAAAGCTCTCAGCAAGCATGTAAATAACTCTGTATAACTTTACTTGGCTCTGTTTATAAGCTTCTTCTTGTATCTTTTTTTTCCCCTCTAGGTATTTTTTTCAATGTGTTTATTCTGTCTCCATTAATTTGTAAACTCCCAGAGGGCAAGGCTTGAACACAGGTTGGTGTTGGCTTTATAAAGTGGATGAACAGTTAGGGCTGAATGGCAGACAGGGCAAACCTTCTTGATTACTAATCTGTTAAAAAAAAAAAAAAAAGAAATAAAGAAAAGTAACCCCAAACCATCCTTTGTTGATGCTTTATTTGTGATGGACTGAGACTGCTAAACTAACGTGAAAATAGATCCAGTTTCTGCTAGTGTCCAGTTAACTAAGATCAAATCAACAGTTACAACCTTTCCATAATGTGAGGAGGAGGGCGCGGGCATATTGTGATCTATATAAGAATGGGCATGAAAGGCATGTTATTAGGGAGATTCTTTTCTGCAAAAGTATATCCTTGTCACTTCAAGGCTGCAGGTCCATCTCAGAAGGGAAATAGTATTTACTTCCAAAACAGATCTAAAGAGCAAACAAAGCCTCAGAAAACACACAATACCACCTTGTTCGAAGTTTATGCTAAGAGGGGTGGGGAAATGAATCTAATTTCGAAGGCCTTTTTTGTGTGTGTGTCTAACAGATAATACCACAAGTTCCAGCTCTCCAGGATCACTAGGTTGGTGGATTGTTCATTTCGGTCCAGGTAACAAAGGATAGCCCGGGGCAAATGGTCCTTTCTCACTGCGGGGGGGTGGGGGGTCGGGGGGAAGAAGTGGAAATCCTTTACCGTGACCACCTGCTTCCCTCTCTTCAAACCAGCACACAAAGTGCCAAATATCTGTGCATCGTTCTCGGCACACAGCCCACGGTATAAACCAGCGTAGGCGGTGCGCTAGATAACATCAAAGCCCCAGGCAGGGGCCAGAAAAGGGGGGGGGCAAAAGCTGCGGAGGGAATGAGGCGCCTCCCCCTAGCATTTCCTCTCACGCCCACTTCCAACCTAGGAGGCTTTTGGTTTCTGCTTTTGTTGTTTTTAAAATTAAAAGTTAAACCCAGGAAGCTCTGGATCAGACTTTTGCGTTGCAGTTCGGGTAAGTTTTCTCTCGGTTCTTTTGTCTGGCGTCTGGCTTGGCAATACCCTGGGCGTGGGAGCAGAGTTGGCAAAGCGAGCGGGGGAAGGTTTTGTCGCCGGGTCGCCCCGAGGAGGAGGGGATTCGGCCGGTGGACGGGAAAGCCCGGCGCGCGCGGAGGGCGGAGGGCGGAGGGCGGAGGGGAGGGACGGGCCTCGGCGTGACCCGGCGGCCGGCGGGGAGGAACCTCCGGGATCTCCGCGTGGCGGCGGCGCTGCCGGGCCGCGCGCAGGGCGGAGGGCCGGGGCCGCGGGGCCGCGCCAGGGGGGAGCCCGAGCCGGGCCCGGCCGGGCGGCCGCGTGGGAACCGGGGCTGGGGACGCGCGGGCGGCGGTGGTGGCGCGGAGCCGGGTGGTCACGGCGGGACGGCCGGGGCCCGCGACGAAGCCCCGGGGTGGACTTGTGTTCTCCCCAAACTGCTCAGCAAGGAAAATGTGTGTAGAGCCCTGCCATGACACTGCCCTCACTTGAACCCCACTCCCCGAGGGGGGTGCCAAAGCGTTCACATGGCCAGCAGGGATGCAGCTGGAGAGAAATAGGGCCCTGGGAACCCCCTTCTTCTTCTTCTTCTTTTTTTTTTCCCCCTGAGTATGGTCACCTCCCCCGTTGTTAACAGAATTTTTGACAGTTCAAACGGCTGTTTACCTTTCACATTTATCTTCTGGTTAAATGTGTGTGTGTGTGTGTGTGTGTGTGTGTGTGTATATATATATATATATACACACATATACATATATATATATTCCCCCCCCACATTCCCATACCATTTGAGAAACTGTATTTAATTTGCCACAAAACAAGTCGAAACTAGCTACTTTACCGGTTAGCTGGATTTCCCTGCGTTCTGATAAGTAGGAAGTTAGAACTGCAGGCAGAATTAGGAAAAGAAATTGCAATTAGAAAATTCGAAACTAGGAAATAGGAAACTGTTCCGTATTGCATCTATTTCAAAGGAAAGTTTAATATTGATTTGCCACTCAAGAAATTTAAGTTGTGAGCCGTCTACTTAAGAAAAAAGCTTTTTAGCAAGCTGAAATGGCAAAATTATCTATTATAACTCCAAACTGTATGCTTCATCTGTTAGAAAGATCACAGCAAATGTTGTGTTCACAGTGTGTATTTGTTATGTCCACCAACCATTGGTTTAAAAATATATTCAGTCAGTAAGCATTTTGGTTTAGCAAGTGACGCCAAGGAGAATTAATCATTATCAAGCTACCTTAATCTTTATCCTCTGACAGGTTAGATATACTCGAACATTTAAATGAGTGTTTATCTTTTATTCAAATGCCCAGTTGGGAAGTTACATTACATACTTTTTGTGATTGCAATCCATTAGATATCATTTACTTTTACAAAAGACAGATGATTACATCACGTTGAAGATTTAAAGATTGCATTATCTCATCACCAGGTTGGAAGTAGAGTATGCTAAACAACATTTCAAATGGCGGCAGTTGTTGGGTGACCTTTTCTCTTACGACCAAATTTAGTTTTTAATAGGCATAGTCCCCCCTTTAGGTGACTTCACTTTTGGTTACAAGCTCGCCTTTATTGAGTATTCCATTTTTAATCATTCCCATTTTGGTGCATTAAGCTTTTCTTAGCTCCAATGAGCTAGAGGTAGGATTTCCTCAGGGGAATTTTTGGGGTCAACCCTAGCAGGAAAAGCCTAGATATCTTTATGGAAGCCCCAGGGAACAAAACAATTCAAGTTTGCACAGATGGCCCGCGTAGTGGGTGTACGGCCGTTTAGCATTTTTATTCCTTAAAAGGGGAAAGCAGTTTGGTTTAATCTAAGAAATTCTTCTGCATCAAAATTTTTGTTTTGTTTTATTTCTCCCAAGTTCAACGTGGCTCCTTTAACCAGTCACTTTTGCCTGCTTCTTTAGGTATACTTGTGGAATTTCTGAGCTCCCGATTTCTAACATTCTTTAGTAGTTCTAACCCCGAAAACTTTCTTCGTTACCCAGGTCCAGCCCCTCCTGATTTATTTCCATAGATTACCACTCCTTGCTTCCTCTACTGCTTTCTAGCAGCACGGGTCAAACTCTGGTTTATGATAATTACTCCCTCTTCCCCCTTTCTCTTCTCCTCGGCGTCCCAGGAGCCAGTCCCGCTGCCCAGTCCCGCACCTCCCTTTCCGACCCCAAAGACCCCTCACCTCCCTGCCCTAAGCTGTCAGGCGGACAGGCAAGGGTTAACTGCGCCGGCAGCCCCGGCTCTGGGAACCACCAGCGGGTTTTGGAGCGGCCTCTGGAATAACCTTGGCTTCCCTCAGTCTTTTAATAGAACATCCGCCACCAAGAAGTGGTTTCGGTTCAGGGTTAATAATATGTCCCCTTCCACCCTCCAAACCAACACCCCGCCCCCCTCCCAGTTTTTTTTTTTTAAGTTGTTTTTCAAAGTTAATGAGTTTCAAGTTTCACAATGACTTTCCCCTTCCCTCAACGCGTTGCTGAGGAAACCCCCTTGGGGTCCCCCCCCCCCCGCCCTCCCTTCTCCTATCCCCTCCCCCATTCGGCCCGGGCGGGGGGCGGGACTGGGAGACCCCATGACGTCACCGGCCCGGCCCACATCCTCCTTTAGAAAGTAAAGAGACGGTAAAGAGAAACTACCGCCCCGCCCGTCCCCGCCCCTCTTCCCGGACCAACCGCCCCCAACTGCGCGACCCGGCCAGGCCTTCCCCAGGCCGCGTGACCGGCTGAGCCCGCCCCTCCGCCCCCGCCGGGCGCCAGTCCCCGAGCCGGCGCGACCCCGGGCTCCCGCCCCCCCCCGCCCCTCGCGTCCCTAACCCCGCCCCTCCCCCCTCGGGCCGCGCCGCCGCCTCCTCCCCCCCTTCCCGTCCCTGCGGCGGCCGGGCGGGGCGGAGCCGCGGGGCGGGCAGCGAGAGGGGGGGAAGGGGAGGTGCGGCCCGGGGCCCGCCCCGCCGGGGAGACCCGGGGCTCCGGGCTCCACGCGAGCCCCGACCGGGGCACCCATCCCATCCCCACCCTGCACCGGGCTGCGGGCCACGCCTGTCCACTTGGGCCTCCTCGCCGGCGGTGACCCCCCCCTCCCCTCCCCCGCCGAGCCCTCGCTGGGGGACGCCCCCTCCCCCGCCCGCGCGGCGCAGCTCGCGGCCTCCCCGCCCCCCGCCCCCGGGGATCCCCTGCTGCCCCGCCCACCCGCGGGAAAGCCTCGGACCTTCGCCCTCCCTCCCCCGCGCCGCCTGGCCCGCGCTCCTCCCGTCGCCCCTAAAGACGCTAAACGTGCCCTACTCTGCCCCGGGGAGAGGTAAAGCCCGCGCCCTCCCTCCGCGCCCCGGGCCCCACGGCCCCGGGGGCCGCTCTCCCGCCTCGCCGCCCGGCCCCCCGCCGCCCCCTTCCCGGCGGCGGCGGTCATGCCGCGGCCCGGGGCGCCGGCGAGCGCGGCCGCCTCCCCCGCCCGGCGCCTGCGGCCCCCGCCCGCGCGCCCCGCGCTTCCCCCCCGCCCCCCGGCCGGCTCCCCTGTTTAATATTTCAGCGCTGGGTGGTGTGAGTGCCAGTCGCCGGCCTCTAGTGTGGCTGCTGCTGGGGCGGCGGCGGCGGCGGGGAGGGGGACGGAGCCCAGGGGCCGGGAGCAGCAGCGGGAGGAGGCTATGTTTGTGTTTGGGGTTGTCAAGTGAAGGAGGGATCCCGGGCGCCGCCGCCGCCGCCACCGCCGCGCGGGGGTCGCGGAGATTCCGAGCTGCGGCCGCCGCCATCAGCAGCGCAGCTCCTGGGCCGGCTGCAGCGGCAGCGGCTCCGCCGGGCGTCCTGGCAGCAGGTTCGGCGCGGGCTCCGCGGCGGGGGCGCTGCAGCTGGGAGGGCGGCGGGGGGGCCATCCGGAGGGGGGGGCAGGACCAGTTCTCCCTCCGCGGGCGGGGGGCGTGCGGGCGCGCGTGTGTGTGTGCGTGTGTGTGCAACTGCCGACCTTGCAGAGGGGATGGCTGCGTGCGGGAGAGACTTGCCACTTCTGGGCGCCCTCGCCGCGCGGGAGCGGCCTGAGCTGCGGTCCTGCGAGGCCAGCAGGTACGGAGGGACCCAGCCTCCCCACCCGCGTTCCAGCCGCAGACGCATTTTGCAAGAGGGTGGGGGGTGAGGGAGACCAGGCCTCGGCTTCCCAACCTCCCGGCTTTGTGGCTTTCTTTTCCTTTCGTTCTTTGCTCTAAGTGCCTGTTTACTCCCAGCCACCTGGGTAGTTTCTTTCCGGGTTGGGAGTAAGCGCCTGCAGCAGTTGGGAAGTGGGAGGTGGGTTTGGGCGCGGGTCGGCTCAGGCTCGCCTTGGGGTCGGGCTGGGGAAGGAGTTGCTGCTGGAGAGGGGAGGGGGCGGTGGCGGAGCCGGCGGCGAGGAGGAGTCTCAGGGCTGCCGCGCTCGCCTCATCCCGTCCTCCTCCTCATGCTCTCCGCATCCACTCCGGGCTCCTTCCTGAGCTGGCACTTCCATTCCCCCTCCTCCTGGCATGCGAAGCGCTTTGTTCAGTGCAGCGTTGCAGAGGGGTTTTCCCAGGCTCCGCCCTCCACATTCATTCATGTTTTTTCTCCTTGCAACTGTCTTTACGCTTTTTGATCGTGTCATGTTTTTGCTCCATGTAGTATTTATTTCTTTCCTGTAAAGGAACGGTTTATTACTCGTCGTAGTCGCTCCAGTGCCGCTGTCTTTGCATATACTCACTTCCCCCCACAAGGATTTAAACATGGGATGGACAGCTAGGGACAGTGGGTAGGCAGGGAACGGGGTAGCAGAGAGCTGTTACTGATTGAGAATTTGCATATTTTATATTTATGCTCCTGATACGGGATCACGTGATTATATTACATTCGGAGTTCACGCTTTAAAAACTTCCAAATATCGTGACCATTTAAAAGCTTTAAGTTTAACAAGGAATGTAGTTAAGCGGTCACACAATTTATTTGGCCCTGATGTCTCTGAATTCTCTATTGAATCAAGCTTCGTGAATCGGATGGTGGATGTCTTTACTGCAGGGAGTTGAGGAACCATATCTTACAGATCATTTAGCACGGTGCTAGAGAAAGTATGTAGTATTTGGCCATCATATTTCTTATTCTCTATGCAGTTAAAAAAATTGCAAATAGTTTTGTGCAGTGCCCACGCATAGCCTTATCGGGTAAAATACTGAAGTTAATTGTAGCCTCCTTAACTTCTGTTTCTTCTCTGCTATAATGAAGCCATAAATTTCTAAAACCTTATACAGGGATATTAGATCCAGCCTTTCCCATATGGGCTTTCTTAAGGAGAATTAATATTTGTGTATTTTTGTGTGCCAGGCAGTGGGCATCTACATTATTTAGTGTACACCTTAAACAACCCTGTGAGGTGGATACTACTTCCCAGTTTTACAATTGGGAAATCTGATCTTCAGAGAGGTTAAGTGCCTTGAACACGGTAAGGGGTAGAGCCTGGCTTTGAACCCAGTCGGGTTTGACACCAAAATGTATAGTCATGACTTGTGCTCTGCAGCCTCGTGAATAAAACCACAGAATACCTATTATCTCTGCTGAGGAAGTAAGCACGGAGAGTAACTGAGTCCTGTGGTGCCGCATTGTTGTTGAGTTGCTGACCACGGGCAGGTTAGGCAACGTCTCCCCATCTCATCTTCTTATCTGTAAAGTAGATAAATGATAGCTATCTTACCAGTTATTATTAAGATTGGATTAGATAATGTGTAGAAAGTGCATAGGCACCCTGCAGAGGCTCAGTAAGTGTCTGTCGTTTCTCCTACGGTACTGGGTGTAACAAGCTCTAAACAAAGCATTCCTATCCCATTCTTGTGTCTTTGCTTTGTGATGAAACGTAATTTCATGCTTAACATGATCAGCTTTATTCCAGGAAATTAAAACTAAAGTTTTAGTTCTAGGATCCTTGCGGATCTTGTGGAAGAGGAGACAGAGGTGACTGATTTGGGAGGAGGGAAGATCAGCTTTTGAATTACTGTTGTTTTGTCATATTGCATTTCCGATCACTGTTTTTCGAATGTATAAGTCAGGACAGACCAGGTCATGCTGCAGTAACAAATAACTCCCAAACCACAGGCACTTAAAACAACAAAGGTCTCTTTCTTGTTTCCACTACGTGATCATGGTAGGTTAGCAAGAGCTCAGCTCTGTGTTGCAATACTCACTGTCTGGAACAGTGCCTGTCCCATGGCAGAGGGAACAGAGAGTGCTGGAGGATTTTGCTTTGATAACTAAATGGCATGGCCCGGAAACAGTGCATATCTCCTCCACTCTCAGGTCATTAGCCAGAACTGGTCACACATTGTAGCTAAACACAGGGAGGCATAAAGTATAGTGCTGGCACAAGCCTAGAAGAAAATACTGGAATAATTGGGGAGCAGCTCCAATAGCAACCACATGTATTAACTGAATTAATTTAGTAAAACAAGATGAATGGGACATGGTCCTTGTTCCCAAAGAGCTTATGGACCAATAGACATATTACATACAGAATAACTCTTTTATAGCCTGATGCTATTCTTAATCGTACCATGTGACGTCACTTTAAAACACAGTGGAGTGAATCTTTTTCACTCTTCTTTGATAAAAGCACAGTGATTTTCTTTTTCTCTTTTCTTAATGAGAAAGCCCAGAGAGTAGCAAAATGAGATGCCCTGCGGTTAATTAAAAGTAAGTAAGCTTTGGCAGGTGTCTCTAGCTTGGTTATCTTTCATTGAGTTATGGTTGGTGCTGAACTAAGCCATGACTTTTGAAGTGTCTTTTTTCCTTTGAAGGTAGTAAAGTGTGATTTTTTTTTTCTTCCTCAGCACATGGATTAATTGATAGATGTTGAGTTTATGGAGCTACCTTTTTGTGACCTGCTCTTCCTACAGTTTCTAAGAAGAAAAAGGGGCCCCTGAATCAAAGAAGATGCCTCGAACTAAACAGATTCATCCCAGGAATCTAAGAGGTAAGGCTCTGCATTGAAACAGAAGTAAGGTTTACAGTAAATCTTACAATAAGGTAATCCTTGGGTGACAGGGATGGCAGCTTGCTAGATGTTGACCCTGGTCCATGGTGAGCGCCCGGAGGTCTCCATTTCTCTCGTTCACTTCCGGTGTTCCTGCACAATTCCCGTCTCTCAGGAAATGTTTCATAAGTATTTGTTGAATGAATTAATCGAATTTGACAAAATTACAGTGCCCTCCCAACGATTAGTGTGGGTATGAAAGTGAGACATTTACTTTCTCTTAACAGAGACTGTGTTTGCCTGGAGGAACCTGAAATGAATAGTTGGATATTCTTTGCCAACATGTTTGTTTTTTTTTTTTACCCCTCCCCTGTACTACTTTTGAGATTTATTTCTGTATGACTCTGTATATTAGATTATCAAGAAGCGAAGAGAGTTGTAATTGACATTAACTCAGACCAGTATTTGCAGAACTCAGAGGCAACATGACCTATTTTCCATGAGGAAGCAATCAGTCAAAATTACATATGCTATGTACATTTCATGCAAAGGTGAAAAATCCTTCACTGTAAAGAGAGATTTTAATTTTAGAAAAGTAAGCTTATTTTGGTTAATTGTTTTAAAAGATGTATGTTGTTCTAATGTGTTATATCAAGGGAAGAACAATTACCTTTTATATTCAGTTTTAGTAGGTAAGGGTATAGCCCCGCTATGCAAAGAATAGTTACAGCAAATACAAACCCCAGCGGAGTGAAGTATTTTACAACATATTTACTACTACAGAAAAAAATTTACAGGCGCGTGCAAGGTAAAAAAATAACTTAAAGATCAAACAGATTAATTGGAAGATATTTCTTTGTGAAATAAATTTGGCCAGTCACTGTGGTGTGATCACTGAAAACGTGGTCAATTTTGTGGCCTCCTCGAATCTGGAACAATGCGTGTTTCCTGTCTAAAGAGTACACGAACTCTGTGTTGGCATAGGTGGCTGCCTCAGACCAAGTTCAAATTGATGATTATAGCACCGGTGTTCAATGAGGTGAGGATTTAGATGGCGAATATCAAGTCTTGTGTGTCTAAGTCTGGTTTTTCAGAGTCATATAGAAAATGTCGCGAATGGACCATGTATTTGCCTGTCTGTCTCACTAGAACCTGAGCTCCCAAAAGTAGGTCCTTTCTCCCACTTACTCACACTCCTGGCAAAGCCTTCACACTCCTGGCTGCCAGCTGAGGTGGGCATTTGGAGTTCTGGACCCAGCTTTTATAATTCATCTGTCTAAAGAGGGTGGCCCTATTCTAGTGTGCACAAAGGCAGCCTGGGGCCTGTAGATGCCTTAGCCCAGGACAGGTCCTGGCAGCTAACAGGAGCCCAGATAGTTGTTGAAATGAATACCTGATTGAGCTTAAAGTATCGTTCATTAGGTGATAAGTAGTAAACATTTCTCGTATTTAAAATATATAGAGGCGTACTTGGGAGTTATTGTAGATTCTCTTCCCGAACACTGCAGTAAAGCGAATATTGTAGTAGAGTGAGTCAAATGAATTGTTTGCTCTTCCAATTAATGTAAAAGTTATGTTCACCCTCTGCTGTGGTCTCTGAAGTGTGCAATAGCATTGTTTTTTAAAGCGTACATACTTGAATCAAGAAAAATACTTTCTGCTAAAAAATGCTAGTCGTCATCTGGGCTTTCAGCGGATTGTAATCACTGATCATAGATCATCATAGCAAATATAACAGTAATGGAAAAAGCTTGAAAGATTGCGAGAATTACCAAAACGTGACAAAGACACACGAAGTGAGCAAATGCTGTTGGACCTGCTAACCCCAGGGTTGCCATAGACCTCGAATTTGTAAAAGACACTTGTCTGCAGAATGCAGCAAAACAGAGCACAATGCAACAAGGTGTGCTTGTACTTTCTAATATTCTAGATCACATGGCGATCCAGAGAAATGCAGATGTTATGCCACAGACTATTGTCCTTTCTGTACCAAATGTACAGCCCACTGGATCGTTGTTGAACCGGTCCTGTTGCACTGTTCTAGGAGGTAGGGATAAAATGATCCTCAAAACTGGACCCTGAAAGAGCTTGGAGTTGAGGAGGGGAGATGGGTACACATACACCCGTGCCCGTGTCGTGAGGGAAGAGCAGAGGTATGGAGCTTTCACAGAGGTGGGGTGTCATACTCTGTCCTGATCGTGGTGGGGGGGCAGTTTGGCGCGGGGCAGCGTGGGAAGGGAAGAGAAGCAAAGGTCCCATCTGAAGTAGGTTCTTAGGGCTGAGAAATTATCCACAAAGCTGGTAAGACAGGGTGAGTGCATTTCGTCCTGGGGTAGGAGCTTAGGTGGTGACTTGGGGAACCCAAGACAGTCTAAGTCCTTCTCCATTACTAGAGCATACAAAGTTCCGTCCAGGGGGCACGGGGGGGGGGTGGGTGGAGAGGGTGGGAGATTGGGGTGGGAGAATTAGAAATCAGATCCTGAGGGTCCACCAAATCCGAGTCTAAACTTAGTATGTAGAGCTAAAACATCGAATAGGAAAGCTGGCTTATTTTCCGAAAATTAAGATGTTTTTATTTATTTATTGATTTATTTTTAAAGATTTTATTTATTTATTTGACAGAGATAGAGACAGCCAGCGAGAGAGGGAACACAAGCAGGGGGAGTGGGAGAGGAAGAAGCAGGCTCCCAGGGGAGGAGCCTGATGTGGGGCTCGATCCCATGACGCCGGGATCACGCCCTGAGCCGAAGGCAGACGCTTAACCGCTGTGCCACCCAGGCGCCCCAGAAAATTAAGATGTTTTTAAAGTTTTCTGAGAGAATTTGAAATAAGTTCATTTCTGGCCCAACGTTGAGAGTTTCAGAGTTGCTTCACTAAGGCAGTAATGACTCAGGCACCGAAAAGCAGATCAGAGTAGATAAGCACAAGGCAACCTACCAGAGCCACGTTGGTGGGACCTGCAGACTGGCCAGGTCCAGGGGCGGGGGGATGGACTGGAGGCTTGGACAGCACTTCCTGGGAGAGGCGTATCTGAGCCCGTGAGCTGACTCAGCAGAGAGGGATGAAGGCGAGGCTGTACCTGTCCGGGAAACCCCACTAAGCAGAGG
This sequence comes from Ursus arctos, assembly GCF_023065955.2. Taxonomy (NCBI): domain Eukaryota; kingdom Metazoa; phylum Chordata; class Mammalia; order Carnivora; family Ursidae; genus Ursus; species Ursus arctos. The sequence goes on from NW_026622997.1 coordinate 16,049,423, forward strand.
CACAAAGGCAAGAAAGTGCTAAGGTGTAACACTTTTAGAATTTCTGCTTCCTTTCTAAAACTGTATTTGAGGACTGTATCCCCAGACACAGGTTGGGGGTTGAAGTGAGCAGCTACGTCCTGAATTGCAATTCCTCTGTTAAGCCTGAATAAACTGATTTTGCTGGTAAAAAAAAAAAATAGGAAAAAGAAAAAAGTAAGTAAACACTAGCTACTAAAATGAATTCTTTAGCATTTATTTTGTGTCTCCCTGTGACTGTTGAAATACCATGTTTGTTTTGCCTTACCGGTCACCCACTGCTTTGACTAAGGTCACCCACTGCTTTGACTAACGGAAGACCTACCGCATAAATTAGCTATGAAATGGGGAGAGAGGAACTCGGGAGACCAGAAAGCCAGTCACAGCCCCCCTTGCTCTAGTGAGCACGTTGCTCAACGCTACTTTAAACACGTTGCTTCTTTTCGGGCTTCCTTGGAACCTAGTCTGTGAAATATTTGTCCTGTGTCTGGTAATTAAGTCAGTAATAAAAGATTTATACTTAAATTATATGTTTATTATACTTTCGTGGCAGTTTTAACTCTTAAAATATCATTTTTCTTTGATGTATTCTGTTCTTCAACTGGTATTGGTGTAGTCCTAAGGCTGTGCACAGCCGTAGGGTAATCCTATTCTAACCTTCTGGAAAATAAATTTTATTTGGGGGAAAATATGTATACACACACATGTGTGTATGTATTTGTGTATTAAAATATTATACAGGTCATACATGAACACACACAATTTGTATGAATTTAAATGAGGCACGCACATGCAATGCTCCTGTAGGAGTTGGAATTTACGCTTCTCTGCTGTTAGAGGTCCTTTAGTGGAAAAGTATGAGAATTGATATGTTAAGGGCATGATATGAATTTGGGGCAAAACTGAGACAGAGTTAGAACTAATGGGGAATCTATAGATTGTAGGAGTAGGGTTTGTCGAATTCTAGTGTCTTTACCCTTGGTTCTATAAACCAGATAGAACCTTTGACTTTGGTGCCTGTCTGCATGGAGCAGGTGGGTAGAGCTTAACACTGACATATCCTTTTTTTTTTTCTTAAGATTTATTTATTTTGTGGGGGGGGAGAAGAAAGAGAGGGGGAAGCAGACTCCTCGCTGAGCGCAGAGACCGACACGGGACTCCATCCCAGGACCCTGAGATCGTGACCTGAGTCGAAATCAAGTGTCAGACGCTTAACTGACTGAGCCACCCAGGTGCCCCTCCTGACTGACATGTCCTTCGTGAGGGTGAATGAGAATTTCTGAAGCGCATGAGGGAAGCACTTGGTGTTCAGAAGCAAGGCTTTGTATGCTGTGGTAGGTTCCCTGGAGAAGGGCTCTTGGCCACTATGTGGCAGGCTCTGGGGCTGGAGCTCCCACGTGTGGTCTCGATGAATGTGCCAGCAGGGCAGTGCCCCCTTGCCAGCAACCATTCCTTTCTGATCAGCCATCTCCCCCGCCTTCCCTGGCCTGTGCTTGGACTCCTGTAACCTGAATGGAGGAAACGGGGACTTGCTGGGGTTCCATGTCAGTCCTCTTAAGAGAAAGGGCTGTTTTTCTGCTATGCCAGTCATCATCGTGAATGTATTTTCAAAACTTTGGGGAAGAAAGAAAATAGGTATTTTAGTTGAGTTTGGGCCTAGGGTTTCAAAAGCTGATGTACTTTAAGATGGGAAGTCAGTGTAGAAAATACCAAGTGTTAACCTTTCGCAAAAAAGGTGAATTTTTTTAACCTTTAGCAAAACATTTTTGGGGAATTTTGGTGTGGCCGTTTTTTATTTTTATTGGTTGAGTATGTTTGGCTCTGGACACACTGCTTTATTATGCGGTGAGAAGTAAAGGGTGAGGGCCACACACGGGGTCTGTGGATGCCCGTCACCTTGTAAAATGGAGTCCAAAGTCCCGAGTTTGGCTCGGACACAGTTTGGCCTTCTCATTCTCCTGTGTTCTGATGAATAACCTGCCATCTCAAGGGCTCAGCACGCAGGTCCAGCCTTTCTGTGCTTGCTCTTCATTCTGGAAAGTATTTCTTTCCCCTTCCCATTTCTACGCTGTTTTCTTATTCTGCGTGGGAGACATCTTTGCCAAAGAAGATTTCTCTTCCTTTTCGAGCTCCGCCCTCTCCCTGTCTCCTGCCTTCTCGCCTGCCCCCCGTGCCCCCCAAGACACACGGCGGGCCTCCATTGCTTCTGTCTGTAGGTACCTCATTGAACTTGTGATACCGCATCATAATTATTCTGCAGATGTATCATCTTAGCCGGGTATAACTTACATGTCAAAAGAGCATGTTTTACTCACCGATCTGTGTTCAACAAAAACGTATTTGCGTTAGCTTATTAGCATACTAGAGGGTTAAAGATGATTTGTACTCTCGAAATTTATTTACACTTCTGAACCTTGATTAGCAAATGCTTCTTGTGATCCCTGGTAGCCTCTGATTAAGAAACCTGTTATGATACAAAATTGTCATCGCGGGAGCCAAGTCATTGCTTGTTAACTTTTGTTTTACTTTAGTTTTTGCCCAAGGATTCCTAGAGTTTATCTCTTTGGTACATTTAATTAACATAATGGTAAAGAGTCTGGCCTCAGGTTATCACTGGCTAGCTGTGCAGCCCTGGGCAAGCCGCGAGTGTTGGCTTCCTCCTCTGCAAAGCGGAGATAATGCGTGAAGACGTAATTGAGCGGGATGCCTGACACCAGGTCAACACTCAGTACAGAGTTGTCGCTTTCTCTCAAAACCTGGTTTGTGCCAAACTCTTGGGTTGCCTGTGCTTTGCAACCAGAGGCCACCCAGAGGCTCGGGGTGATGCTGCTTCGGTGTGCTCGGTGTGAATTACCGACAGGTCCCAGGGGCCTGGCGGTGCGGGGCTTGGGATGTGCAAGAGAGCCATTGCTGCTGGACAGAATTTGGGCAGGACGGTTCTCACCTAGAGTGCCGCCTCCTCAGTGTGTCCGTCTACACAGAGTCCCACCTTACCTCCTGTTTTGAGTCTAGTTCTCAGGAAACTGATGGTGAGGTCTTCTGTTCTGTTGTAACGGAATGCCTTTGGAAGCATTCGATGTTCAGGATCCTATAGGATGGAAGTGATGTGCTGTAGGCCACGCTTGCGTTTAGGTTCTAAGACGGGCCCCGCTTTCTGTCTCTTGTGTCCCCGTCTCGTGTGGGACCTTGGAAACCCAGTGGGTTTTCAGGATTAATCTGATGAATGGGAATATTTTCATTTGCTGTCAGTGCGTGGACCCACTGCAGTGGCTTGTTTTATCAATCACCCGTCGTGAAGAGAATCTGATGTTTTCTTACGTGGGGATGGTCTGGTTGAGCGTAGAAGTACCAATACGTTTAATTTTGATGATTTTTATTTTTTAATTTTTATTTACTTATTTTTAAAGATTTTATTTATTTATTTGAGAGAGAGAGTGAGCAAGAGAGAAGAGGAGCAGGGGGAGGGACAGAAGGAGAGGGAGAAGCAGACTCCTTGCTGAGCAGGGAGCCTTCCTTACTCCTGGGGTTCGATCCCGGAACTCCGGCATCACCACCTGAGCCGAAAGCAGCTGCTTAACCTTAAGCCACCCAGGTGCACCTAATTTTGATGATTTTTAGATGGAATTCCGGCTGTTCATGCACATTGTTCTTCATCTTTGAATGTTAAGTCAGCAGTTCTATATTGACAGCCTTAAGATTTGAGAAGTCAGAAATCTTGTAGGGTAAACAACCCAGGGCTTACTTAAAAAAAAAAAATCTGTAGATGACTGCAGCTAGGAAGGAAATAAGTAAATAACTTATAGTTAAGTTTTTGATGATAAAGGTAAGAAAGGTATTGACGTTTTTAGCAGCTATCATGTAAGCAGCCATTCGTCTGACTAGGATAAAAATAGGAGACTAGATTTCATAAAGCAAGCCTCCCATTTGTTTTCGGATCATTATTTTTCAGCTCATATTGAGAGCTTATTTGATGCTTTTGGAAGACTTATTAACCAAATGCTTTTTTTCTTTTTAAAAGCAAATACAAAGTGTAATAATATGATTAATCAGAGTAATGATCTTATTTTAGATCATCTTTGCACAAAATGTGTTCTGATGAGGTATAATTTTATCTTATCATAGAATGGGAAAATACATAATGTGTATAAAATCTCCTATTATATACATACCTTTTTAAGCTCCACATTTAGAATGCCATGTCATTTGAACACGTCTAGGACAAAGTTGGTTCTTGTGTTCCCTGAAAAAATATTTTATGAATAAATTAAATGCCTTATTTTGTCATTCCCATATTTATTATTTTAAAACATTTTAACAGTACTTCTTTTCATATTAATAATGTGCCAAAATTACCAATGGTGCTCAGGTATTCTTACAAAGCACTCGATATGGGTAAGGATGTTAGCCACTGTTCACCGCAGGGCAAAAAACCTGTAACCAAATCGTGTCCTTTCTTCTCAATACTCAAGTCATTCTTCAGAAGGAAGTAGTTCTTGACTATTAGGCTTTTATTTGGGGTAACAGTGCATTCATTTTGACTTTTTAAAATAAATTTAAGTAATCTTTACACCCAGTGTGGGGCTCGAACTTACAACCCTGAGATCAAGAGTTGCATGCTCTACGGGCTGAGCCAGCCAGGCGTGACTTTTTTTTTTTTAATTAAGATTTTATTTTATTTGAGAGATAGAGAACAAATTGGGGGGGGAGGGTCAGAAGGAGAGGGAGAAGCAGACTCCCTGCTGAGCAGGGAGCCCCATGCGGGGCTCAAACCCAGGACCCCTGGATCGTGACCTGAGCTGAAGGCAGCGGCTCAACTCAGGCGCCCCTGAGGCGTGACTTTTTAAAATAAATTTAAAATGTAAGCTTCTTAGAAATTTTCGATGATGAATTCTGTTCTACAAAATATTCTAAGGCCGCGCTGCCACGCTAACGTACTTTAAAAAAAAATGCAGTGATCATAAACTGGTTGGCTGCTAAATAATGAACTAGAAATAGCAGTCCTTTCAGTGTGACGTGGAATCATGATAGTCTCAGGGTTACTCCTGCTCGATTGATGCAAAGCTGGGCTTTTATGGTACTTGGACATTTGTGTGCGTATACTATTTCTGTGTGCCTGTATGGCTAGAGTATGAATTTACTTAAACATACTTACTGCTTTGCATTTGGTAGTGTGCTTATATATACCTATTTTCCAACTCTTAAAAAGATTCGCCAGTGAAGCAAAGGACCAGATCAGCATGCCATTGCTTAGTATTACAGTATTCAAATAGAAATTAAGCATTCAGTTGGGGCTATGTTTGATAGTTTAAAAATAAGGAAAAATGAACTGAGCTGATACACAGCACAGGGACCTGGAAGGTGGTTGAACAGTGCCAGAGCTGTGTCTGGGAGAAGCCCAAGGTCTGGGCTTCTCATACGCCGCTGCAGGGGAATCCTACAGCTTGGAAGGAGAGACCTCAGAGGTCATTCAGTTCATCTTCCTCATTTTACAGATGAGAAAGTTGGCCAGAGAAGTTTAAGTGAATTGACTTTGAGCAGCTTATTTGTATCTTATTACAGATATTTGTGGAGGGGTCTTTAGAATTTTCTTTTTTAAATCATACAGCTTCCCATAGTTATGTTTCGTTGTGGGCTGGTGGCAAGAGGGACGTTGCGTTTTATCATTTTTTTTTTTTTTAAAGATTTTATTTATTTATTTGAGAGAGAGAAACAGCCAGCGAGAGAGGAAACACAAGCAGGGGGAGTGGGAGAGGAAGAAGCAGGCTCCCAGCGGAAGAGCCTGATGTGGGGCTCGATCCCATAACGCCGGGATCACGCCCTGAGCCGAAGGCAGACGCTTAACCGCTGTGCCACCCAGGCGCCCCGCGTTTTATCATTTTTATGGTAAAAAGAGCTAACCTGTCCACAGGTCTGTGTGCTGGGCTCTATTCGGCATGCTCTTTATATCTTTGTTGATGTAATCCTTGCAACTGGTGAGACAGGGCCTCTTACTGCCCTCATTCTGTAGACATAGGGATGAAGCACAGAAAAGTTGCTGGTTGCCCAGGGTCCCACAGCCAGAAGTCTCCAGTGCCTTTGCTCTCGACTGTCATGCTCATACTTGCTAATGTTGAGAGCAGAGTTTTCCTGATTAGTATGAGCTTGCAAATGCTCTCCATCACAGTTACAGAATAAAGTTTGTCCCGCACTGCACGGAGAGCTGTGGTCACTCAGAAGATCAGAATTTGAAGGCCTTTTCTTTTCCCCCTCTGAGTCTTGAATGGTTGAAATTGATTGCAGAGTTGTGGATGTCTGTATTACTCCAAGCTGGGTTTGCTATTACAAACAGGAACTTCCAAGCTCTTCAAGAGATGTGTACTTACTTATTTACTTAGTAATATGTAGTTGAAAGTAGAGATATCTTGCTCAAACTGGAAAATGGCAGTATTTACTTATTTTTAATGATTATTTATTTTAAAAATTTATCTTTGAAGCGTAGTTGACATACAACGTTGTATTAGTTTCAGGTGTTCAGCATAGTGATTGGACAGTTCTAGACATAGCTCAGTGCTCACCTTGATAAGCTCAGAGCTCATCTGTCACTGTACAACTTTTTTACAATATTACTGACTGTATTCCCTATGCTGTACATTTCATCTCTGTGACTTCCTTCTTTTGTAACTGGAAGTTTGTACCTCTTAATCCTCTTCACCTGTTTTTCCCATTCCACCCCCGCCATGCACCTCGCCTCTGGCAACCACCAGTTTGTTCTCTGTGTTTATGGATCCATTTCTGCTTTTTGATTGTTGGTTTTGTTTTTTAGATTCCACATGTAAGTGAAATCATAATGGTATTTGTCTTTGAACCTAATTTCGCTTAGCATAATACACTCTAGGTCCATCCATGTTGTTACAAATGACAAGATTTCATTCTTGTTTTATGGCTGAGTAATATTCTCTTGTATATGTATACCATATCGTCTTTATTCTTCTGTGAGTGGACTTTTGGGTTGCTTTCATATCTTGGCCATTATAAATAATCCTGCAGTAAGCACAGGGGTATGTGTATCTTTTCGAATTAGTGTTTTTGTTTTCTTTGGGTAAATACCCAGTAGTGGAATTACTGGATCATCTGGTATTTCTATTTTTAAGAAGAATGGCAGTATTTAAATGGGAATCTCAGCCTAACAGTTGAAATTTTAGACATAAATGCTTAAAAACTATTTCTGGGAAAACTAATGTGAAAACATTAAAATTCTAAGTAAAATATAGATGAAAACATTCTGTAATTTTTCCTCATAAGTAGGTATAAAAGAATTTAGAAAAAGTGTACTATTTTAGATATATTTGGACTCTTCTAGATTGTAGATGAAGGACAAATGAAAGAATGAAAGGGAGATGTTATCTGTCTTCCATTTATTTCCACAAACAGTGAAGATGCTGGTATGCTATGCTTAGAGGTAAAAGCTCACACCTAGCCTCCTAAGGGTTTTCGTGTAATATGTCTCCAAACATATGAAAAAGATCAAGGGCAATATAAAACAACAAATTTAAGATTAATACGGAACATTGCAGTATGGAACTCTCAAAGGGAAAATGAAGCAGAAACAAACTAGTTGAGATAAATCAATCGGAAAATACTTCTTGGGAGGGGTTAACTTTTTTCCAGATGAAAACCTGAGTGAAGCAGAGTTTTGAGATGAGCTTTTAAAGAAAGGAAGGATAGATTGGTAGAGAGAATAAGTTGTTTTGAGACTTTGCCAGAAGATAGAATGGGGAGAAAATCATATAGGAGTGGTTGTTGACCTGTTTGCTTGATTGGAGTGGATTCTCAATGAACTTAAAAAACTAAACTTTAGGGGCGCCTGGGTGGCACAGCGGTTAAAGCGTCTGCCTTCAGCTCAGGGCGTGATCTCGGTGTTCCGGGATCGAGCCCCACATCAGGCTCCTCTGCTATGAGCCTGCTTCTTCCTCTCCCACTCCCCCTGCTTGTGTTCCCTCTCTCGCTGGCTGTCTCTATCTCTGTCAAATAAATAAATAAAATCTTTAAAAAAACAAAAAAACAAAAAAAACAAACAAACTAAACTTTAAGGAAGAATAAAGGAAACTTCTTAGGTTTGACATATATAGTGTATATTTGCGATAATTATAAAATCACCAAGTTGAGTTCTTCTGTAGTAAGTTAAGTATTTATAAAAGATACATCAGAGGCTAGAGACTATCTTATAATACTTTGAAATTTAAAGATTCATTTACTTATTTTGAGAGAGAGCACGCATGCATGACTGGGAGGGGCAGAAGGAGAGGGACAGAGAATCTGAAGCAGACTCCAAGCCAAGCATGGAGCCTGATGCGGGGCTGGATCTCCTGACCTTGAGATCATTACCTGAGCCAAAACCAGGAGTCGGACACTTAACCAACTGCACCACGCAGGTGCCCTAATACTTCAAAATTTAAACACAGCCTCCCCACAGGATTTTTAGAGCAGTGAAACTGCTCTTTATGATGCTATAATGGTGGATACATGTCATTATACATTTGTCCAAATCTATAGAATGTACAACCCCAAGAGTGAACCGTAAACTGTGGACTCTGGAGTGATGATGTCCATGTCGGCTCATGAGTTACAACCAGTCTATCGCTCTGGTGGGAGATGTTGATAATAAGAGCGGCTGTGCATGTGTGGAGGAAAGGGGTATATGAGAAATCTCTGTACAGTCCCCCCAATTTTGTTATGAACCTAAAACTGTTTCAAAAAATAAG